>NC_091122.1:49099975-49707475 GCF_040183065.1 Periplaneta americana
AAGCTTCATTCGGGAAAGTGCAATAGTATGTTGCGTTGTTGTGCAGTAATTAGATATTCACTGCGTCATCGTGTATACATTTTGAAGGCATACTAAAGTGTAAGAAGTCGTGCTGTAGAACAAGGCAAAAATGTAGATGTAAATTTCCTGATAGCTCAATGTATAATAAAGTAAAGTAAGCAAAGTGATGTAAGTAAAGTAAGTTAAGTGAAGTAAAGTTAAGTAAGTAAAGTAAATTAAATAAAGCAGAGTAAGTAAAATACATTAAATTACGTAAAGTAGAGAAAGTGAAGTAAGTAAAGCAAAGTAAAGTGAAGTAGCTAGGTAAAGTAAGTTAAGTAAATTAGAGTAAGTAAATTAATGTAAGTTAAGTAAAGTGAAGTAAGTAAAGTAAAATTTACTAAAGATTTTATTATTTTTGGTCCTACAGAATATAGTTATCGTAACAATTAATATTTGAGAAGAAATCTTTAGTAAATTATTCTAGCAACAGTGCATATATCTGTACAGATTACTGTGCACTTTACTGTGGAATCCCGGCCATTAGTCACTCAGCTGAGTGCGCTCCTTGTATAATGGCAGTTGACTTGAATAAAATGTCAACATACATGCCCAACTTGGAGTCAGGCAACTAAGGGAAAAAACACTGGAGGAGGGGAGTTCGATCCGGTGCTGTGGATTGGACTTCGGCGTAGCTCAATGGTGAGAGCGTTTGGTACGTAGAACCAAGGACCCAGGTTCGATCCCCGGCGCCGGAGCGAATTTTTCTCCTCAAATATTAATAATTAAAGTAAAGTTAAAGTATAGTAAGTTAAGTAAGTAAAATAAAGTAATGTAAAGTAAGTAAAGTAGAGTAATTATCAAACTCGATATGAACTAAAAGAAAACATTTGAATATAAATTAGGTACATTAGTGCAGAGGAACGGATGCGTGTAAATGATAGTTCCTTAAGAAGATGAAGATTGTGCATCACACAAAATGAGCAACACTTTCAGTGCATTCTGTGAGAAAGGTGAGTGCAGAATTAATTATTTTCCTTAACTTTACGGAGGGGAATGTAGTGGAATGCCGGTGAAGTGCTGTGGAGTCGACAGTTCGTGGAAGGATAATAAGATACATAAAATTTGATTGGTTTTAAATTGAATTCAGAAATGATTGTGGGCAAAATTCTATACCAGCCGTCCACACCTGTTGAGTAAGGGTCAGCGCGTCTGGCCGCGAAACCAGGTGGCCCGGGTTCGATTCCCGGTCGGGGCAAGTTACCTGGTTGAGGTTTTTTCCGGGGTTTTCCCTCAACCCAATATGAGCAAATGCTGGGTAACTTTCGGTGCTGGACCCCGGACTCATTTCACCGGCATTATCACCTTCATTTCATTCAGACGCTAAATAACCAAAGATGTTGATAAAGCGTCGTAAAATAACCTACTATACCAGCCTTTTGTCAGTCGTAAGTCAGGTGTTCGTACTAGTTCTGTGTCATGTAATGTTTTGCAATGTCACGTAAGTTTATCAAAAAACGAGTTTAATAAATTGTGGTGGAAGCATTGCAAAGATACTGCCGAAATTCATAATGACTTTAGTACTAGGTATCCCGATGTGCCGTTGCCAACTCGGTAACATAAGCCAAATTAAATATAATATTTGAAACAATGAGAAGAGTTGCGGATGCACAGAGATCGTTTGGGCACACACCGCTGATAATGAATAAATATATTTTTTTATTTAGGAAGAAACTCTTTCAGCTTTCTCAACTACGGGACTGCCTCATTGGACAAAGCATAACTAACACAGAGCGAAACAAGAAGTGAAATTAAAAGACAAGAACAGGAAAGAGAAAGATAGGAAACAAACAAAAAGTTAAATTAAGAACAGAAAACATAACAAAATAATATAATAAATATAGTAAAGAAACAGATTAAACGTCCAAAGAAATATTCTTTCTTGTTAAGACACAAAGTACAGATGATATTTTAAAATAGAAAACTTTTCTCTGACGACAGCTAGGGAAACATCACGAATGAAGTCATTGTTTAACCGGAACTTCTTGCAGAAACTGACAAAGAGGCGAGGTATTGTGCCCCTGGCTCAACCATTAGACCTGCAAATTCAATGGAGATGAGGTGATATTTTCCCAAATAGTATGGAATTGTGGACTCATAAATCTGCATGTTTCTGCATGGACATCAGCGGGCTGTTGCTCCTGTGCCTCGAACCTGACTGCCAGGTCGATCATGTAAGCGGATGTGGAATGGCAAACATCTGAATTCGCCGACAGGATTCCTCTTGAGAGATGCCATGGACTTCTTCGTGTACAATGAGTCCTTTCTTCATTAAGGCTTTGACAATCGTAGATCTGATTCTGTAACGTCTAGAGTTGCGCAGTGTCTCGCTGAAAGGACAGGAACCCAAAACGTGGTCGAGAGTTTCAATCTCACAATAGTAGTTTTCGTCTTGGGACCTTCCTGGTACAGCACATAGCAGACAAGCATTAGCTGTCAGATGCAAAAACACCTAACCAGTCAACAAAGAAGACGCCTGTACAATTAGGGGAATCCTGAAGGAGCCTACACATAATCCGAAGTTGCTTGACGCACAGTACGAAGACGATTACGCAAGACGAAAGGAATCCTGTGAGTTATTTGTAATCTGTAACAAAACAGACCCAAATTTCTGGCAGTCAATGTTATACATAATGAAGCACATTTCTGACTTAACGGACGTGTGTGCTTATTGGTAAGGCACAAATTCTCATGAAGTAATTGAAGAAGAGCTAAATGTTTGGTGTTTCTTCTAAAAGAACGTCAAAAATCGGATTAATAGGACCTTTTCTTTAAGGAATTATTACTTTAGCAATTTACTTACAGATACTGTAAGATTTTGTGTTACCTGAGCTGGTAAACAATTCCAACAATTCATTTTATGCTTTAACAAGATGGCAACAAGATGGATCTCCTACCCACTTAGGATTATAAGCTCGCAGTTTTTTAATAAACATTTCAGGAGCGGATCGGATGACGTGGGACTATCGATTGGCCATCACATGGGTGTTACACGATGCCATTTGATTTTTCTATACGGGGGATTGTTCAGAATAGTTTATTTTCCTCATCGCTAACAAATTTACGTGACCTGAAAGTATAAATTGGTAATCATTTTATCTCATGAATGAAGATAAATCTCTATTGCCACGTATTTGTGAGTCGATTGTAATTTGTAATGTACTGAAAACAAGGGAAGACAATTTGAACAATGTGAATCACACAAGTGAAATAGGGTAAGTTACAAATTTGAAATAAATTACTGTGCAACGGGAAACTGACTTACGCGACACTCTATATAGGATATATAGGATGTTTAAAAATACGGGGCATAATTTCAGGTATGTATTTCCCACAATATAGACAATCAAAATAGTTCATTACAACATGTGTCCGGAAATGCTTCATTTCCGAATTATGCCCTTCACAACATTGAAATTCACCGGAACGTTTTTCTTTCCGCAGGTCGTTGTCATTACAGAAGATGTTCAAAATGTCCACCTCCTGCTTGAATACAGACCTCACATCGATGTCTCATTGACCAGCGAACACGATCCCAAACTCCAGGAGTATTGCGTATGTCCTCAGAACATGCCACAATTCGATTCCAAACCAGGAGAGTTAAATTTTCCATACTCGCACAGACGATAATGGAGACTAACAAATGTCTTCCGATCTGGACATTGTCGCTGTGGGTAGCTCTCCTGGTACAAACGACGAGCCAGCGCAGCATTGCCGTCCGCCTTACCGTACATGAAGTGTATCTCTGCCAGCTCTTGATTTGAATACATGTCGCACAGTCTAACGCCTACACAACACTGAATGTAACCTTCGCCTCGGAATGAACTGTCACAGTGCCCTCTTAATGTCTCCTTTGACGGCAACGACCTGCGGAAAGAAAAACGTTCCGGTGAATTTCAATGTTGTGAAGGCCATAACTCGGAAATAAAGCATTTCCGGACACATGTTGTAATGAACTATTTTGATTGTCTACATGTGGGAAATACATACCTGAAATTATGCCCCGTATTTTTGAAACACCCTGTATTACTTTTTTTCATTTTAGTAGGTTATTTTACGACGCTTTATCAACAGCTCAGATTATTTAGCGTCCGAATGAGATGAAGGTGATAATGCTGGTGAAATGAGTCCGGGGTCCAATACCGAAAGTTACCCAGCATTTGCTCATATTGGGTTGAGGGAAAAACCTCAACCAGGTAACTTGCCCCGACCGGGAATCGAACCCGGGCCACTCGGTTTCGCGGCCAGAAGCGTTAACCGTTACTCCACATGTGGACTATATATTATTACTTAGTAATGAAACGCAGTACAAAATTCTGACTACATAATATTTTAGTTGGTGGGTTGGTTTCCAATGCCGAACACTTACTTAGCAACTAAGTCACAGGATTTTCTCGATGGATCTAAGCTTAGTTGATACCCACATTCTATTCCTGCATCTCGTAATATACTTTGACAACAGTTATTAAACACAGAATGTTTTCGAACAGTGAAAGTTTTCATTCGGAATATTTACATTTTTCGCTCTAAATGAAAGGGAAAGCAATGGGGGATTATTAAGAAGTAGGCTTACAGCTGTCACATTTTCCATTTATAATGCAGTATACAAAAGCCCACCTCCGTCTTCAAGTAGTAAAAATAACAATAATAACTTATGTAAGGCGAGTATGAAGGTCGTTAGACTAAAAAAAAAATATATTTTTTGGGATTTTTTTATATTCACATGTGTTTCATTAATGTCAGTTTACTACAAGTATTTTTTAAATTTTTTTTTTGTAACTGCATGAGCCTTTTTTGTGCTCGTGAGTTGACTACAAGTAGGCTATTTTTAATATATTTTTTTATTTTGTAACTGCACGAGCCTTTTTGTGCTCGTGAGTTGACTACAAGCAGGCTATTTTTTATATTATTTTATTTTGTAACTGCACGAGACTTTTTTGTGCTCGTGAGTTGATTACAAGTAGGCTTTTTTATATTTTTTTTTATTTTGTAACTGTACGAGCATTTTTTGTACTCGTGAGTTGACTACAAGCAGGGTATTTTTTATATATTTTATTTTGTAACTGCACGAGCCCTTTTTGTGCTCGTGAGTTGACTACAAGTAGGCTATTTTTTATGTATTTTTCTATTTTGTAACTGCAAGAGCCTTTTTTGTGCTCGTGAGTTGACTACAAGTAGGCTATTTTTTATATATTTTTCTATTTTGTAACTGCACGAGCCTTTTTTCTTGTGCTCGTGAGTTGACTACTAGTAGGCTATTTTTTATATATTTTTTTATTTTGTAACTGCATGAGCCTTTTTTTTGTGCTCGTGAGTTGACTACAAGTAGGCTATTTTTATATATTTTTTTATTTTGTAACTGCACGAGACTTTTTTGTGCTCGTGAGTTGACTACAAGTAGGCTATTTTTTATATTCTTTTATTTTGTAACTGCACTAGCCTTTTTGTGCTCGTGAGTTGACTACAAACAGGCTATTTTTTATTTTTTTTTATTTTGTAACTGTACGAGCCTTTTTTGTGCTCGTAAGTTGAATATAAGTAGGCTATTTTTTATATATTTTTTATTTTGTAACTGCACGAGACTTTTTTTGTGCTCGTGAGTTGACTACAAGTAGGCTATTTTTTATATTTTTTTATTTTGTAACTGCACGAGACTTTTTTGTGCTCGTGAGTTGACTACAAGTAGGCTATTTTTTATATTCTTTTATTTTGTAACTGCACGAGCCTTTTTGTGCTCGTGAGTTGAATACAAGCAGGCTATTTTTTATATATTTTTTCATTTTGTAACTGCATGAGCCTTTTCGTGCTCGTGAGTTGACTACAAGCAGGCTATTTTTTATATTCTTTTATTTTGTAACTGCACGAGCCTATTTGTGCTCGTGAGTTGACTACAAGTAGACTATTTTTTATTTTATTTTGTAACTGCACGAGCCTTTTTGTGCTCGTAAGTTGACAAATAGGCTATTTTTTATTTATTTTTTATTTTGTAACTGTACGAGCCTTTTTTGTGCTCGTAAGTTGACAAATAGGCTATTTTTTATTTTGTAACTGCACGAGCCCTTTTTTGTGCTCGTGAGTTGACTACAAGTAGACTATTTTTTATTTTATTTTGTAACTGCACGAGCCTTTTTGTGCTCGTAAGTTGACAAATAGGCTATTTTTTATTTATTTTTTATTTTGTAACTGCATGAGCCCTTTTTTGTGCTCGTGAGTTGACTACAAGTAGGCTATTTTTATATATATTTTATTTTGTAACTGCACGAGCCTTTTTTGTGCTCGTGAGTTGACTACAAGTAGGCTATTTTTTATATATATATATTTTTTATTTTGTAACTGCACGAGCCTTTTTTATGCTCGTGAGTTGACTACAAGTATGCAATTATATATATATATATATATATATATATATATATATATATATATTCTGTAACTGCAAGAGCCTTTTTTTGTGTTCGTGAGTACTTATTCAGTCAAAATTTAATAGCTCAGGATCTATTCGCTCTAGGAGATTGTGGTTTGCCTTAAATTACAGTGACTATTTCACTTATGTTGTCATCCTACTTCCTACTAATAATAGTAAAGAATGCCTCAGATTCCAGCCGGGATTCTTCAGAAAATTCTAAAAATATCTATGATCGTCAGTGAACAAAGTTTAGAGTAGCCTGCTACTGGATACAAGTAAAATGGAATCGTCTCTGCGTAGTTGATCTCTTACACTCTGTTCGTATAATATTAATACTCGATATCTCTAAGATTCTTTAAGCCTGAATCAGTCAATAAACGCTTGTTTATTTATAATCACGTAATCCACAAAAATAAGAAGAGTTCAAGGACTAGCGAAGTAAAGATACGCAATGAGTCGGTGAAGATACGTCAGTACGAAATGAAACACAATTGGAGGGATAATTTTTTATATTGATACGGCGGAAAATGAATGAATGAAAAACTGAATAATTATGCTGTTTCTGATAGCGTCCAACGTCATATCGAATGAAAACAAAAACACATACGTTAGACGATTAAAAACTCTTCAGTGGCTACAGAACTTGTTTATGAATCCAAGTATTGAGGATTCAAAAACAGCCGATGGCAATGGAATTTTAGCAGGAAATAATGAAAAAATCTTACCTCTTATTGTCCTCAGTGGTTCGCACAGACTTGGCATCATCTCCATTGTCGTCCTCTAGGTCACTGCCTCTGCTGCAAAAATTAGAAAAAAGTGCTGTAAAATCCTGTATTTTCATTCGAAGGAGTTAAACATAAGTACACATTGCTAGACGGAGAAGTAGAGACATGACAGAAATGAAATTTGATACTGCATAAAGGTGTATGGAAGCGTCTTTATTGGAAGGCTTCTTGATGGGATTGGCGCTCCTAGATGTTCATATCTTATTTTTCCAGAAACGGTAACAAACAAAAAAGAAGACATAACTTAGCTGCTAGTAAACATATTTTGAACTGGTTTTTGGTAAGATGATAATGAAGCAATGATTATCTTCACCATCACCATCACCATCACCATCACCATCACCATCACCATCACCATCACCATCACCATCACCATCACCATCATCATCATCATTACCATTAGCAGACACCAGATTTGCTCTTAAAACGCTCTTCCACAATGCAACTTAAATTACATGAGCTTTTAAGTTTCGCAAAGGAAGTTGCGCTTCTCGTTTATACACAAGCCAATAATAGCACGAAATTTACAATTGTGTTAACTGAGCAACTTGAAAGAGGGCACGGTTACAAACAAATTGCATTTGATGTTTACATGTTATTAGTTGCGCCGTCCTTTTTTTTTCTCTGGTAGTAGGTACCTATACTGAAAACAATAGAAGATTTCGGAGGTATTTATAAATCTACTGTAAGTTTATTATTATTATTATTATTATTATTATTATTATTATTATTACACATTATACAGACAATCTTACTATGAAATGCTAGGGCCTGTTTTATAATCACTCTACTAATATTAAGACCTACTAGAGTTATAAAAATGGTTTCATTATTTTAATGAATTCTGTTTCATAAACATTCCACACAACTTATAAAATACGCACACTAATATTATTAGTTCAATAGTCAGCTGATTCTGTATGGTGTAAAATCGCGGATGGCCATGCATGGTTTAGTTTGGTTGCAATGTGTTTTGGAGTATAATTTTTATATCCAACATTTGAGGTTAAGTCTGACAAATATACTGAAATAGGCGGTGTTGGTCCTCTACAGTCTTTTATGATATTCTGTCTGTTATCGAAGAACAAAGATGTTTCTTAATGAAGATTCTCCACAAGCGTCGGCTATTTTAACTGCAATAATATAATCACACAGCAGCGATCGTCTTCTTTTCTTTCCTAGCAGTAATACCAATCGCATTCCACTATAGTTTAACTTAACCGAAACTCTGTAATATGGCGCTTTGTGTTAAACTCTCAATTAGGTTTTACTTACGGCTAGGTTTAACTTAATCTTTAGATTAATCGTATTTCTGTAGTGTTTGGTCAGAACATGATAAGTAAAAAAAAAAACCTGTTTTGAGATACAAACATTTTTATATTCACTTTTCCATTAACAATCAGAATTCTAGTTTACATACAAATGTGAATGAAAATAACACAGACTAGGACACTGTTTAATAAATATACTATATATAAAATATATAATATTGTAATAATTATATAAATACTAGTGGCTTGTGCAGCAAATGCTGCAAACTAAGTTCATTAGACGTTCAAATAAACATTTTTCAGATTTATTTTCAACGAAGAATACCATACATTCGGAAAGTTATTTGCTTCCATAACAGTGAAAGATACTCTCTCGAGCCAGTACTGAAGAGAACCACGCATATAAATATCTACACCACACCGCCATTAAATATATGAAAAAGACCCAACCCCACTTGATTAATAATTATAAAAATATTTGATTTTTAATAATATTATTATCTTACGTAAGTTTTATAGCTTTCAGTAACATATACTATATATACTATATAGCCGCCACTCAGTAAAATATAGAAATCAAAATCTAATTTAAGTTATTCTCTACATCTACTTATATAACCCCAAAACGTTTCACTTTCATATCATCAATATAGCATTAATATGTATAATTAATGAAAAATAGTCACATCATGGCATTAACTACAATAATATTTCATTTCTAATGGTAATAATGTCATCAAACCACCTCAAGTTTTGTAGTTTTTAATATCCAATACACAGCTGTACCCAGGAAATTACACACCACAGAATAGAACCTGTAAATTATTTTTAGTGGCCTTCGTGTAATATTGTTTACTGTAATATGTGTTTTGTTTGATTCTGGAATATAACATGGCTGACTTGATGCTCTCTTCGCTTCTTCTTTACAAAAAAGCGAAGGGTATATCAAGTCGGCCGTGAATGCTATTAGCTAGTTCTCAAAACTGACGACAGATGGATTTTGGAAAATAGGAAAATTATGTTTAAAAATTGACATTTCACTGAAAACTACTATTTTTCCGAAAAACTTTGAGTTCCAAGCTTCAAAATGAGGGGTCATTTATTAAAATCCGTCCAGCCGTTTTCCCGTAATTTCCATTACCAGTTCAAATTATATATATATATATATAATATAGATATTACATTTTGTAATCTGTAGTCTTACTAAAGGCTATGCTACTGAAGCTAAATCACAGCTGTGAGCAGTATGGGATGAAGATAAATGCAAATAAGATGAAGAGTATAGACACAGGCAGAAGAATACAGAAAAATAAACTTGCGAAATCTAAATGAGGCAGTAGCAGGAGTAGCTGCCAGGAAGTCAAAAGGAGGACAGCAATGGCAAAGGAAACTTTTAATAGAAAAAGGAGCTTCTTCTGTGGACCTCTAGAAAAAAGAACTAAGGAAGAGACTAGTGAAGTGCTTTGTATGGAGTGTGGCATTGTATGGGTGCAGAAACATGGATATTATGACGAAGCGAACAGAAGCATTTGAAATGTGGATATTGAGAAGAATGGAACGCGTGAAGTGGACAGACAGAATAAGAAATGAAGCTGTGTTGGAACGAGTGGGTGAAGAAAGAATGATGCTGGAACTGATCAGGAAGAGGAAAAGGAATTGGTTGGGTCACTGGCTGAGAAGAAACTGCCTACTGAAGGATGTACTGGAAGGAATGCTGAACGGGAGAAGAGTTCGGGTTAGAAAAAGGTATCCGATGATAGACTGGATCATATCAGGATACAAAGAGGAAGACAGAAAATAGGAAAGACTGGAGAAAGCTGGGTTTTGCGGTGAAAGACCTACCCTTAGGCAGAACACTAAATGAATGCAATTTTAAAGGCATGTTGGGTCCGATAGGTATAGTATAAATATCAAATATGTGTAGGTTTACTACAGTCAAATTACTTATCAATAGTACACACGTTGAACCTTTATGATATTACATGAAATGGTATTTAAAAGTTTTTGACAAACATTTTCGCCATAACCATGGCATCTTCAGGTCATATTAAAAGAGAACACAATAAGACATGATGAACATTTAAAATATTTAGGTTAAGACAATCGTTAAAAAGTTAAAAAAACTGGTGTGGTAGGTATTTTTAATGGCATATCTTCAAACTACCTACCACACCAGTTTTTAAACTTTTTAACAATTGTCTTTACCTGAATATTTTAAGTCTTCATCATGTGTTATTGTGTTCTCCTTTAATATGACCTGAAGATGCCACGAAAACGTTTGTTAAAAACTTTTAAATACCATTTCATGTAATATCATAATGGTTCAACGTGTGTACTATTGATAAATAATTTGACTGTAATAAACCTACACATATTTGATATTTATAACTAAATGAATGAATGAATGAATGAGTCTTTGTAATTCTGAATAATTCTCAATTTTAATCAGTGGCGGCTCGTCATAAAATATTATGTGTGTTCACAATTTTGTGTTGCAAAATCGAAGAGAATTTGAAATCATGCGTTTTTAGCCTAATATGAAATGTCATGATTCCAATGTTTCACTGTCGAAAAAAGCGTATATAAATTCAAAACAACATATAATAATAATAATAATAATAATAATAATGAAACCTAGTCTTTTTATTTCCAATTTTTCCTGGAAAACCAGTTTACCCAGTTCTTTACTCTTCAAAATTACTTGAACAGAGTTCATTGTTTACGTTTGTTAAAAATTAATACATAAAACAATTTACAAAAGCGTGTGTTCAGTAACATACTGCATTTTGATTCATAACACACTGATACACTATAGCCTATACCAGTACTGTAATCTAATTCGCATAGATTGATTATTATAAATACATGCCAGTAAATATTATTCTTAAATAATATACACCACCATATAGATATTTAAATTCATACCACCATCACATTCAGCCAGCACGTCTTTGAAAGCCAAACTATGCTATATGCCGACACTGAAGTATAGTAATTCACAAACTACACTCTCGTAGCAGCACTGTACACACATCCACATAAAGTAAACGTTCCGACAGTGAGATGCTGACATCTGCAGGCTAAAATACAGACTTATTAAATTTTCTCCTCGAGATATAGCACGTAAACGATAGGCATCGATGCACCTGACATCTGTAGGATAGATTCACTGTTCACTTAATGCTTTGTGCTCTTGACGAGTCATAAGCGGCCAGCGAAAGACAATTTCCTCCCGCGCATGCGTGAAATTTCTGTAACCTTCTTGAAAAGAGCACGGCTTGTACGTAAACGGATGTTGCCAAGTTTACATAAGAAGTTTATGCAAGATGCGGGAAGTTTAAAATACTCGATCCTGATATTATACATCCCCACTACGCCAATACGGTATTAAATAATAAAACTAGTCGTGGATTAATGGAAACAAGGTGTTCACGTGCTCTTGTGCTCTTATTGACGCACCGCCACTGATTTTAATTCTAATTTATTCTTTGTAATTATGAATAAAAGAAAAATAAAATAAACTAAAAAATATATATACACATGGTCATGCTTTTCTATAGCTTCTAAGATAGTGTAGACAGCATGAAATGGCCATTCTGGAGTTATCATGCTCTAATCAAACACCACAGACGAAAATGTTCTTCGTCTGTCCAGGAGACTTTGTCGAGCTAATGAAGAACTACTTTCCTCCACTAAAAAACGAATCCACAACTTTCGTCTCAGTCAATGTCTGTACTTGTACAAACAATTTGGGATATGAATTATTGGACTATCAAAACGAACAAGAATGGGAGAATTCGCACGCAAGGGCTGCTGTTACAAATAACTACAGGGCTTCTCTTCTTCAGTTAAGAACTCGAAACTTGGAGCAAAGCGAGGAAATTCGCGACACTTGGGTTGTTTCTTAGTGCAAAAGTTACAGGTTAAGTCAATATCTGATGAAGCCAGACAATACCCAGACTATTTAATATACCAACCACAACATCTGAGAGTTCTGGCGATGTGAAAGCACCCCCTTACGTCACACGATTAGGGCTGTCTTTGAGCAAACGCGTACACATGCCTGATAGGGGAGAGAGAGGTCTCAGCTGTAATTACTAACCAATTACCTTCAAAAGCACATCAACACGAAATGAAGGGCATTTGACCGGCTTCCTCCTGTGTGTTAACTTGATGGGAGAAATGACATGAATACATTCCGAAGTTATACATTTGAATCGCCTTTACGTAAGCTTTTCTTATTACGTAAGTCTAATTATGTTACGCAACATTACTCCTGTACTCCCTGCAAATATAATTTAAGAATACTCAATACTTGGCGTTTTATTTGTTCAGTTAGTTTCCATCAATTTGTAGATTTGTTGTAATATGTTATTACACTTTGGCTTCAAACATCTCGTCACTTTGGAAACTGCCACCACAGTCTCTGCTAAATATCTCACCCTGGACGATTTTTGCTTCTATCACATCAAATTCGAGAAGTATTGGAGTGTAAGACACGAATTACAGAGTGACTCGCTAATTGGTCTATTTGATAGGACTTAAAGAATTCTATAATTTCGGATGTGTGAGAGACCTCCGATCAGCCTGAATTTATGTACAATAGTGGCAAAAAAAAAAAAAAAAAAACCGGACCGACCCTTGTAGCTGATTTCAGAGTCTTGTTTACTCAGAGCACGATAAACTGGTAACCACGACTTTCGTGGTTCGAATCCTGCCTGAGAAGGAAACTTTTTTTTGTTCCTTATTCAAATTTATTCCCAATACTATTCGATTACAGCGATATTTTACTACTTATTTAACTTATTATCCTCAGAACATGAATTTTACCAGCAATCGGAAAGTGAATGAATGAATGAATGAATGAATGAATGAATGAATGAATGAATGTTAGCCATGATGTCCCATGTTGGGCACAGGCCTCCTGTGATGGGGTTAGAACCCCCTCGACAGGGATGGCTCAAGTGTACTCGCTTGGTGAGCCAATCCAAGCGAGCTTGTCGTGTATACTACTTTTGTGACATGGTTAATAACCCTGTTTAACTTTAACTAGTCTCAGCACTCTGTTCTTTGTCCATTTTCTTTTTCTTGCACTACACACATTATACTGACACTGGCACTTTGACAAACACTGTTTGCTATTTACACTATTTAACTGACACTTTCTCAACACTGACTTTACTATTTACAAAACTTATCTTACATTTTCACTAATACTGACTTTACTATTTACAATATATTAACACTGATTACGTTATCTATTTACAATGACCTTCCCCAGTTCTTTCCACAAAACTCTGTTCTTTGCTGTCCTCGACCATTGTTTCCCCGCCTCTTGGTAAACATGTCAGACCATCTGAGCCGTGGTCTTCCCTGTCCTCTCTTTCCGACGTAGGGGTCCCACATCGTGACTGCATGGGTCCATCTTGTCTGATGTAGTCTCGCCACATGTCCCCCCACCCAGGTCCACTTCGTTGCCGTGGCTCGTTCTGCTGCGTCAGTAGTGTTCGTCAGTCTTTGTAGTGTTTCGTTAGTAATTCTGTCATTGGGAATAAATTTGAATAAGGAATAAAAAAAAAAGTTTCCTTCCCAGGCAAGATTCGAACCACGAAAGTCTTAGTTACCAATATATCTTGCTTTGGAGTGAATAACGCTCTGAAACCAGCTACAAGGGTCGGTCCGTTTTTTTGTCACTACTGTACAGTAGAGCGTCTCGTTTAGGCACAGTGAAAACGTAAACAAAGTGCAGGTAACGTGTGGGGGGGAGAACGAGCTGTACGATAAACAAGAGGGATGCACAAGGTTTTAGTTACAACATTTATGTTATGTTTTATTTAACGACGCTCGCAACTGCAGAGGTTATATCAGCGTCGCCGGATGTGCCGGAATTTTGTCATGCAGGAGTTCTTTTAAATGCTAGTAAATCTACTGACATGAGATTGTCGCATTTAAGCACTCTTAAATGCCATCGACCTGGTCCGGGATCGAACCGCAACATTAGGCATAGAAGACCAGCGCTATACCAACTCGCCAACCAGGTCGACTACAACATTTATAGCGGAGCATTAATTGAAATTATATTTTCCGAAAACACACAAAATAAAAGAACACAAATTGCATAACGTTATCATATACACATTGTAACAAACAAGCATTTGTAATGTTGAAAAAATTCAATATAACAAATACAAATTTGCTACTTATATGATGTTGGTTTAAAGCATCATTTTTTACGGTCATGTATTTCATTTTCTGTATGACTAACATAATATCACCGTCTTCTGTGGCCGAATTAACAAAACTGCAGTATATTGATCTGAAGTGACAACACTATTTCCTAAACATAATTATCCCTTCTCAAAGTTCAATTTATTCAGGTACAGTACAGAAGATGGTGATATTATGTTAGTCGTACAGAGAATGAAATTCATGGCCGTAAGAAATGCTGCTTGAAAGCAACATCATGATTTGTTATATTGAATTATTTCAACACTACAATTCCTTGTTTGTTAAACTGTATATATAATAACGTTATGCAATTTGCGTTTTTTTTTTTTTTTTTTTTTTTTTTTGGAAAATATAATTTCAATTAATGCTCCGCCATAAATGTTGTCACTAAAACCTTGTGCATCCCTCGCGTTTATCGTACGGCTCTTCCTCCTTCCACATGTTACCTGCACTTTGTTTATGTTCTCATTGTGCCTAAACGAGACGCTCTACTGTATTCCTTGTGGCCTAGATTTTAGCTTTAGTGTCATATATGACTCACTGTGTCAGGAATAATTTTAAACTCTAAAGACCCATTCACGATGAAAATTAAACATAACCGTAACATAAACACAGAAGTTTGCGCCCAGGCTACCAAATGGGATCATTCACAATGATTCATATAAGCATTGACATAAACATTACCTTAAGACGTTAACATGAAAGTTTGCAAACTCCAAACTTTCATGCTTATGCTTACGTGATTTGCAAACAGAACACAATCGTGGAGCGCTGAAGTATACGACAAGATATGAGGAAATGGCGTCGTTGTTTCCATGGTTACCAAGTATGTTTGCGGTTATGTTTATGTTCCCATCGTGAATGACGGTATGACTTCTTGATTTTACAGTAACGTTTATATTCTTAAGTTAACGCTTACGTTATGTTTAATTTTTATTGTGAATGAGCCTTAAGAACCAATTGCATAAAACTATCCTTAACCCTAGCATCACGAAGGTTGGGAAAAACTGCCCACCCTTTTATTATCTAAATTTGCTTTTGCAATAAATGATATCTGACAGATTTCACCCTCCTATTTGTCTCTAACACAGTAAAGTGTAAGTGTACACATTTATTCTGTTTTAGATTTGAAATATAACAGACTAATAATTGAAGTATTTGTTGGTGGGCAGATCTTACCCACCCTTGGTATTTCATGTGACCTATTTTTTTTTTTAAACTTTTCATGTTTGAATTCTGTTGAAACTGTTTTCAAGCTATTGAAGTCGCTGATTGTTTCAGTTCTTCACTTTACCAGTTTCTTTCAGTGTGGAAGCTAGAGCACGAGTGTCCAAACGCCTATAGAACAAGGAGATATTGCACATCAAGCATGCTCTGCTAAGGTCAATAAGGAGAAGAAAATGCTCCACTTTGATATTGTCATTTATAGACACACGGGCTTCCTTCCTCGATGGCGTACAATAATAATAAGAAGTAGATAACTTAGTTGCAGTGTGCAAGAAGGTCAAAAGCTAAATCGCGTGTTGATTAGAGAGATGCCGTCGGCGCCCCGGGGCTTCAAGGGCGGCATTTCTGTTTTCTATTCTTAATACCTTATTACAGTAACCAATAACATCGCGGACAAGGCTGCGGCGAAATCTCACGTCCGGGTGGACTTGACGAGTATTAATGGTATCAGGTGTAACAAGCGCATTCTTACAGAGGACTCGGATTTGTAACCTTTGAAGCTTCACACGTTAAGCCGAATTCAGTGCATCTCAAGTTCGCAATTATCAATATCACGAACAAGGTGAAGACTGGGTTGATTGCATTGTAAAAACTTTTCCATAAATGCGCACCACATGCTGCTTGATCGTCCAGGGTGTCTTCCGCGTCTGGGCTGGTTTTTGGATCTAAAGTTTGGAAAGGTATTACTAGCAATTCGTTGTAAATGCTGTATTTTTCTGAGATTTTAATTTATTTTTATTTTTTATTATGCTCGACCATGCCGAAATGTAGTAATTATACACCTGGTAGCAGCCCTTTAATGGACCTCATTAAAGTACACCTATTCATTAAAGCTCAGGTGTTCCACCAATCAGAAAACACCATTGTGTGTCCACACCTGTGGAGTAACGGTCAGCGCGTCTGGCCGCGAAACCAGGTGGCCCGGGTTCGAATCCCGGTCGGGGCAAGTTACCTGGTTGAGGTTTTTTCTGAGTTTTCCCTCAACCCAATACGAGCAAATGCTGGGTAACTTTCGGTGCTGGACCCCGGACTCATTTCACCGGCATTGTCACCTTCATATCATTCAGACGCTAAGTAACCTAGATGTTGATACAGCGTCGTTAAATAACCCAATAAAATAAAAACACCATTGTAGCAATATGAAAGCGCAAGTAGTAACTTTCGGTGCTGGACCCCGGACTCATTTCACCGGCATTATCACCTTCATATCATTCAGACGCTAAATAACCTAGATGTTGATACAGCGTCGTACAATAACCCAATAAAATAAAAACACCATTGTAGCAATATGAAAGCGCAAGTAGAGGAAGCGCAAAGAAAGCTTGCACATTTGACTGATACGCAGAGAACGATATTCGGTCCTCGTGCCGCCATGCTCGTTACAGGGCTGCTATGAATCACCTAATGCTGATTACAGGGCGCATTCGAAAGCGCGGTCTTGAGCTGTGCAGAGCGGGTAGAAGCTAGCGTTTGCGTTGCATATTCTGCGTTTTACCCCTGATATCAGGAGTTTTATGTAGTTCAAAGTGTGTTTGTTAAATAACAGATTTCTATATAACATTCTATGTACTTAACAATGCCCCCCCCGTTTCGCTCTAAATTAGGAAGTGCTAATAAAACGTTACACAGTCAAACTAGGGAATTATTTATAACGTTCATAAATTTATGAAAAACGAAACAGGCTCCACTCGTAACATGAGGAGTAAATACAGATTAAAATAAACCGACCCTAGTACCCTAGTTATTGGAACATTTTAATAAAATCTCACAGTATTAGTGTTTTATTATAACGTCAAATATCAATTATTGCACGATTACATATTTCTTATAACATCTTTATCATTTCATTCAGTGATTTTATATGTAAAAAATCGTGCTTCTGTATGTTCAACAATTACATATTTCTTATAACATCTTTTTCATTTCATTAATTGATTTTATATGTAAAAAATCGTGCTTCTGTATGTTCAACAATTACATATTTCTTATAACATCTTTTTCATTTCATTAATTGGTTTTATATGTAAAAAATCGTGCTTCTGTATGTTCAACAATTACATATTTCTTATAACATATTTTTCATTTCATTAATTGGTTTTATATGTAAAAAATCGTGCTTCTGTATGTTCAACAATTACATATTTCTTATAACATCTTTTTCATTTCATTAATTGGTTTTATATGTAAAAAATCGTGCTTCTGTATGTTCAACAATTACATATTTCTTATAACATCTTTTTCATTTCATTAATTAGTTTTATATGTAAAAAATCGTGCTTCTGTATGTTCAACAATTACATATTTCTTATGACTTTTTTTTCATTTCATTAATTGATTTTATATGTAAAAAATCGTGCTTCTGTATGTTCAACAATTACATATTTCTTATAACATCTTTTTCATTTCATTAATTGATTTTATATGTAAAAAATCGTGCTTCTGTATGTTCAACAATTACATATTTCTTATAACATCTTTTTCATTTCGTTAATTGATTTTATATGTAAAAAATCGTGCTTCTGTATGTTCAACAATTACATATTTCTTATAACATCTTTTTCATTTCATTAATTGGTTTTATATGTAAAAAATCGTGCTTCTGTATGTTCAACAATTACATATTTCTTATAACATCTTTTTCATTTCATTAATTGATTTTATATGTAAAAAATCGTGCTTCTGTATGTTCAACAATTACATATTTCTTATAACATCTTTTTCATTTCATTAATTGATTTTATATGTAAAAAAATCGTGCTTCTGTATTTTCAACAATGTTATGTTATTAGTTACTCTGCAACAAGGTTTATGTTACGTTACATGTGCTGTGATAAATCTCACTCGAAACATCAAGCCAGCAGACGACTGAGAACTGTCGACAGTTTGCCAATCGAATCGAAGCGAGTTCGAGTGCACCCGAACGTTTTCGAAAGTTCGCGCAGCTTTCCGTGGCAAGCTCTTCTTGCGTCTCCTCTATCGATTATTCTCGGATATGCAATCGAAAGACAACTAGCGAAACGTCACGGAGGCTGGAAATCCAATACTGTCGCAGAAGGTTATGTTCTGTTACTGTAATAATTGGCGTTAATTGTAAATAATATTCAAATCAATTCAATTTGTCATCTCGTTTTTCAATGTCTAAATCAATTTCCAGGTTATATCAAGATTAATGTTTATTTTACTCTCTAGGTTATATCAAGGTCAATGACATTTGTTTCTCGGAAAAAAATCAATACTTTCGCGTCTGCGCACATCTCACAATTTACGAGATATTGCACAAGGTCAGTTCCGCTCCCCAGTCAGATAAGAATAAACATCAATACTTCTGAATAATTTCAAGTTGGAAATATGGTCGAGCATAAAAAGTCGTATGAAACTTGCCTATAATGGTAATTAAGACGCTCGTATGAAAATTATGAAACGAGCGCAAGCGAGTTTCATAAACATACTCGCGTCTTAATTACTACCATTATAGGCTCGTTGCATAATGTACTATTATTTAACACTTATACCACATTTACATTCTGTCTACAATAGACAATAAGTAAATAATATAAAAGAAGATGACATGAGCGGATATGTTATCCCATGACAACACTCCAAAAGAAAAATAACAATGTTTCAAATAGCTGTATTAAAAATGAATGGAAGGTCAAGAGCATTGGTCCTTTTAAGTCTTCTTATTGTTTGACTATTATCCAGCAAATTTAATGCATGATGATTGGGATGTTGATTTAATCAGTGCAAGTATTTTTTGCTGAACTTAGAGATTTCTTCTTTCACAGTTGAAATGTTTAGGTCACGATGAATGACGTCATTACGGACATACCATGGTGCAGTGACAATGGAACGTAAAGTTTTAGGCTGATACCTCTGCAGTATTTCAATGTTTGAGTTGCTAGCAGTTCCCCACAGTTGGATGCCGTATGTCCAGATTGGTTTTAGTATGACTTTATAAACAAGAAGTTTATTTTCTAATGACAGTTTTTATTTAGGTCCTAATAACCAATAGATTTTTGATGTTTTAAAATTTAATTCTTTACAATGAGATTTTATGTGTTCAATATCGACATTTATATTCTAAGCTGGAATGAGAGTTGCATGGGAAAAAAGTACGAGAGATGCATTTGGACTACTACGAACAATCGGGGAAATACCTAAAGAAAAATAAACAATTGTGTGTAGGATTTGTGCACCTAGAGAAGGCTTTTGACAAAGTGGATTAAAATAAAATTACGGTCACATGAAAATGTAGGCACTGCTATAATCTTATAGAATTTGAACTGAATTTTGCTTTGACGTTAATAGGTGATTAGCTTTTAACATGGATGAGACATCAACTAAAACGCATGACGTTAATTAAGGGATATCCTTCTCCCTAGACGATGTTTTCACCAGCGCTACGGAGCTTTGCCTATTCTCCCATGTAATCTTAGGAAGGGCCCCTTTTAAGCATTACTCCCAGGGTTAGAGGGAAGTGGCAAAGCTCTTGAGCCCTCAATAAGAAATGAGTAATAACAGTAAAATTAACCTATTTCAGATCAAATGCTAAGCTGACTGACAGCCTGTCTTACAAAGAGGGGAAAGACATAAGCATGTTGTTTAGTTTTAATGTTTAACAATGATCTCATTCCTTAATCAGAAACTTCACACTTTCATTAGTTACAGATATGGCGATGTCATAATAATTTTATTATTTCTGTTAAACAGTAATTGGGCTCTTCGAGTAAATATTACAGGGTGTTCGCGTAAGTTTCTTAAAAACTCCGAGGAGTGGTAGAAAATGTAGCAAGAAACAACCTTTACAACGAACCTAAAGTAAATTCGAATCCGCATCAATAATTTGGGACTTAGTTTAAATAAGTAAATAAATAAATAAATAATTAAATACATAAATACATACATAAATAAATAAATAAATAAATCAGTAAGTAAATAAATAAATAAATAAATAAATAAATAAACTAAATAAATCAATTAATTAAATAAATAAATAAATAAAATTAATAAATTAAATAAATAAATAAAATTAATAAATTAAATTAAATAAATAAAATAAATAAATAAATAAATAAATATAATGAAATAAATAAATAAATAAAATATATTAAATAAATAAATTGATTAATTAAATAAAATAAACTACTAAGATTTAAAATCATCCGTCCTCAAGTGAGGTTGACCACAGGGATCCGGAATTAACAAACATAAAAGATAATGGGAAATGAAACGGGCAAAATATGGATTAGATTTGTACATTAAAACAAAAATTTACGAGTTAATATATAGATGATAGTGTAAAATTTGAAGAGAGGCCTTCAGAATTTCCATTACGATCTTCTGAACCTCATAAAACGGAATTTTAAAGGATTTAAGAATATTACATGTAAATTTTGGTAAACAACCCCTCGCTCCAAATAGTAAGCCTGCAACATCCCAATTGTAAAGCGAAATGCCATATTTTTCACTGAGGTATGGAAGACAGGGTACATATTTAGCTCGCTTGTCATCATTAATCTCCAGTGCTTGATTTGTGTCTCGTTCAAAGCAAATCGTAGGGTCTAAGACCATCGCTTTCTTGGTTCTTCTATTGATGGCAATTATATCGACTCTTCTATGAGAATCATCTTCAGACACGCAATGAATCTCCTCATGTACTTCCCATCCTCTGTTTCTTAGCAGGTTGGCAATTGCTGTACGGGCACGATGGTGTCTGTTGTTACGCATAAATAAATTAAATAAGTAAAATAAATAAATAAATAAATAAATAAATAAATAAATAAATAAATAAATAAACAAACAAAAACTCTATGTAGCTCTATTGCAACGCTACTGACATTACAAAGCAAATTTAAACGCCTGGAATTCACACAACTGTTTTTACATACTTTCGTGAATTGTTGCATAACTACAGACGTCCTTAGTAAAAATTAATTTAGGTTTACTTGTTAAGCACGCCATTAGGAGGACAAACGTAAAGGATTCGTGTTTAATTTTCTCTTGAGTAGCAGTTCACAAATCAAGATTTGCCGATATGCCGATTGTTTATGGGGTTTAACAGTACAATATCTTCATCATAAAATATTTGCGGTTCAGTTCGAACCAGAACTCCGGGATTTCAGAAAGCATTACTGTCTTGTAACAGAAGAACAACGCACGAGTCCTATAGCTCGTTCCAAAGGTGCAGCTCATAGCACACTTCATCCTAAATATCCACAAAGAGTTCAGGTATTCAGTCGCCGAGTTCTTGAGCTCCACGTACAAATGATGGTTGCGAATAAACCTTTTCCTTTAATTTTATTGTGCACAGATGAGGACTGTGTTATCACAGACGGAATATTTGTGGAATTGTGCAGCCTGCTACGACAGTTTAACCGCTAATAGTGAATAGTGGTTTTGCGTAACATGTGAGCTAGCTGTGGGTATCAGACTTTTTTTGCAATGAGCATTGTCTGGGCTTCTGGATAAGTAGCCTACAGCTTGCTTTGTGTAAACGGATATGATTACAATACGCTCCTCCCTTCTGGACACCTCATGCTCTTTCCTCCTTATCTTTACATCTCCTTCTGCTCTTCCCTCCTCCTCTGTAATATCCTCTCACTTTCCTCTCTTATCTCTACACCTCTTTCCGCTTTTTCCTTCTCCTCTGTAACTTCCTCCCAATTTTCCTCCTCATCATTCTTCTCTGTATATCTCCTCCCGCATTCTCCTCTGTACACCTCATTCCTATTTCCCTCAATCTCCTCTGTATAACCCTACCGATTTTCTCTCTTTCTCCTCTACACACCTCTTCCCGTTTTTTTTGCTCATTCTTCTCTGCACACCTCCTCCCACTTTTTTTTACTCTCATTTGTACATCTCCTTTCGCTTTTTCCATTCTCGTCTGCACACCTCCTTCCCCTTCTTCCTCATTCACTTCGCACACCTCTTTCAGCTTTTTCCTCATTCACTTCGCACATCTCTTTCAGCTTTTTCCTCATTCACTTCTGCACACCTCTTTCAGCTTTTTCCTCATTCTCCTCTGCATACAAGCCTACCTCCAGCATTCTCCTCTGCACATCTCCTTCCGCTTTTTCCTCTTTCTCCCTTGTATATCTCCTTCAGCTTTTTCCTCCTCTGTACACATCCTCCAGCTTCTTCCTCATTCTTTTCTGAACATCTCCTCCAACTACATACCTCTTCCTGCTTTTTCTTCACTCTCCTCTGAACACATCCTCCAGTTTTTTCCTCATTCTCCTCTGTACATCTCCTCGTCTTCTTCCTCATTCTCCTCTGCACAACTCCGACTTTTTTTTCTCCTTCTCTCCAGTACATCTTCTCCGGCTTTTTCCTCATTCTCCTCTGTACACTTCCTTCCACCTTTTCCTCCTATGTAAATCTCCTCCGTCATTTCATCATTCTTCTCTGTACACTTTCTTCCGCATGTTCCTCCTCTGTAAACATCCTTCCGCTTTTACCTCAGTCTCCTATGTACACCTCCCACCCTTTTTTCAATCTCCTCTGTACATCTCCTCCGTCTCTTTCCTCATCCTCTTCTGTACAACTCTTCCGACTTTTTCCTCCTTCTCTCCTGTACATCTCCTCAGTCTTTTTCCTCATTCCCCTCTATACAACTCTTCCGACTTTTTTCTTCTTCTCTCCTGTATATTTCCTCCGACTTTTTTTCCTCCTTCTCTCCTGTACATCTCCTCAGTATTTTTCCTCATTCTCCTCTACACAACTCTTCCGACTTTTTTCTTCTTGTCTCCTGTACATCTCCTCGGACTTTTTTTTTCTCCTTCTCTCCTGTACATCTCCTCAGTCTTTTTCCTCATTCTCCTCTATACAACTCTTCTGACTTTTTTCTTCTTCTCTCCTGTACATCTCCTCCGACTTTTTTTTCCTCCTTCTCTCCTGTACATCTCCTCAGTCTTTTTCCTCATTCTCCTCTGCACAACTCATTCGACTTCTTGCTCCTTCTCTCCTGTACATCTCCTCAGTCTTTTTCCTCATTCTCCTCTATACAACTCTTCTGACTTTTTTCTTCTTCTCTCCTGTACATCTCCTCCGACTTTTTTTTCCCCCTTCTCTCCTGTACATCTCCTCAGTCTTTTTCTTCATTCTCCTCTGCACAACTCATCCGACTTTTTCCTCCTCTCCTGTACATCTCCTCAGTCTTTTTCCTCATTCTCCTCTATACAACTCTTCTGACTTTTTTCTTCTTCTCTCCTGTACATCTCCTCCGACTTTTTTTCCTCCTTCTCTCCTGTACATCTCCTCCGTCTTTTTCCTCATTCTCCTCTGCACAACTGATCCGACTTTTTCCTCCTTCTCTCCTCTACATCTCCTCAGTCTTTTTCCTCATTCTCCTCTATACAACTCTTCCGACTTTTTTCTTCTTCTCTCCTGTACATCAACTCCGACTTTTTTCCTCCTTCTCTCCTGTACATCTCCTAAATCTTTTTCCTCATTCTCCTCTATACAACTCTTCTGACTTTTTTCTTCTTCTCTCCTGTACATTTCCTCCCACTTTTTTTCCTCCTTCTCTTCTGTACATCTCCTCAGTCTTTTTCCTCATTCTCCTCTGCACAACTCATCCGACTTTTTCCTCCTTCTCTCCTGTACATCTCCTCAGTCTTTTTCCTCATTCTCCTCTATACAACTCTTCTGACTTTTTTCTTCTTCTCTCCTGTACATTTCCTCCCACTTTTTTTCCTCCTTCTCTTCTGTACATCTCCTCAGTCTTTTTCCTCATTCTCCTCTGCAACTCATCCGACTTTTTCCTCCTTCTCTCCTGTACATCTCCTCAGTCTTTTTCCTCATTCTCCTCTATACAACTCTTCTGACTTTTTTCTCCATCTCTCCTGTATATCTCCGACTTTTTTTCCTCCTTCTCTCCTGTACATCTCCTCAGTCTTTTTCCTCATTCTCCTCTGCACAACTCATCCGACTTTTTCCTCCTTCTCTCCTGTACATTTCCTCCGTCTTTTTCCTCATTGTACTCTATAAAACTCTTCTGACTTTTTTCTTCTTCTCTCCTGTACATCTCCTCCGATTTTTTTTCTCCTTCTTTCCTGTACATCTCCTCAGTCTTTTTCCTCATTCTCCTCTGCACAACTCATCCGACTTTTTCCTCCTTCTCTGCTGTACATCTCCTCCGCCTTTTTCCTCATTCTCCTCTATACAACTCTTCTGACTTTTTTCTTCTTCTCTCCTGTACATCTCCTCCGACTTTTTCCTCCTTCTCTCCTGTATATCTCCTCCGTCTTTTTTCTCATTCTTCTCTATACAACTCTTCTGACTTTTTTCTTCTTCTCTCCTGTACATCTCCTCCGTCTTTTTTTCTCCTTCTCTCCTGTACATCTCAGTTTTTTTCCAAATTCTCCTCTGCACAACTGATCCGACTTTTTCCTCCTTCTCTCCTGTACATCTCCCCAGTCTTTTTCCTCATTCTCCTCTATACAACTCTTCTGACTTTTTTCTTCTTCTCTCCTGTACATCTCCTCCGACTTTTTTTCTCCTTCTCTCCTGTACATCTCCTCAGTCTTTTTCCTCATTCTCCTCTATACAACTCTTCTGACTTTTTTCTTCTCTCTCCTGTACATCTCCTCCGACTTTTTTTCCTCCTTCTCTCCTGTACATCTCCTCAGTCTTTTTCCTCATTCTCCTCTGCACAATTCATCCGACTTTTTCCTCCTTCTGTCCTGTACATCTCCTCAGTCTTTTTCCTCATTCTCCTCTATACAACTCTTCTGACTTTTTTCTTCTTCTCTCCTGTACATCTCCTCCGACTTTTTTTCCTCCTTCTCTCCTGTACATCTCCTCCGTCTTTTTCCTCATTCTCCTCTGCACAACTCATCCCACTTTTTCCTCCTTCTCTCCTGTACATCTCCTCAGTCTTTTTCCTCATTCTCCACTATAGAACTCTTCTGACTTTTTTCTTCTTCTCTCCTGTACATCTCCTCCGACTTTTTTCCCTCCTTCTCTCCTGTACATCTCCTCAGTCTTTTTCCTCATTCTCCTCTATACAACTCTTCTGACTTTTTTCTTCTTCTCTCCTGTACATCTCCTCCGACTTTTTTTTCTCCTTCTCTCCTGTACATCTCTTCAGTCTTTTTCCTCATTCTCCTCTGCACAACTCATACGACTTTTTCCTCCTTCTCTCCTGTACATCTCCTCCGTCTTTTTCCTCATTCTCCTCTATACAACTCTTCTGACTTTTTTATTCTTCTCTTCTGTACATCTCCTCCGACTTTTTTTCTCCTTCTCTCCTGTACATCTCCTCAGTATTTTTCCTCATTCTCCTCTGCACAACTCATCCGATTTTTTCCTCCTTCTCTCCTCTACATCTCCTCCGTCTTTTTCCTCATTCTCCTCTATACAACTCTTCTGATCTTTTTCTTCTTCTCTCCTGTACATCTCCTCCGACTTTTTTTTCTCCTTCTCTCCTGTACATCTCCTCAGTCTTTTTCCTCATTCTCCTCTGCACAACTCATCCGACTTTTTCCTCCTCTCCTGTACATCTCCGTCTTTTTTTTTTTCATTCTCCTGTGTGCACTTCCTTCCGCCTTTTCCTCCTAAGTAAATCTCATCCGTCATTTTATCATTCTCCTCTGTACACTTTCTCCTGCATTTTCCTCCTCTATACACATCCTTTCGCTTTTACCTCAGTCTCCTATGTACACCTCCCACTTTTTCCTCACTCTCCTCTGTACACCTCCTCCAGCTTTCTTCTCCTAGTTTAATGTTCCTTTTTTACCCCTGCTTTGCCACCTTTTTTCTTGTTTTCTCTTTCCTCTTTTTCATTCTTTCCTTTCTGCTTTTCCTGTTTCTTTAGCATTCCTTACCCTTTTTACTCCTTTTGCGTTCCTTCCTCCTTTCTGTTCTTTCATCTTCTACCTTAATTCCTTCATCTATTTTTCCTTCTATCTGGTTTCCTTCCTGATTTCTTGAACCAGCTCACTTTCTATCCCATTTTCTTTCTCCTGCTCTTCCTCTTCCCATTTTCCTTTTGCATTTCTTATCTATCAACATTTTTTAAAACTCATTCTGAAATCGTCTACTCTGTCTCTTTCTTCTACTCGTAATGATCATACATTTTCAACAATATCTGACCAACACATTTTGCCTGCCGCCGTCTATCAAGAACAGTGTTCATTTACTTTCTGTATATCTACAACAGGTTCATTTACGTGCTGTATAATATTATGATCTACAACACGGACCTCGCAGCTTCAATTTCCTCGCAAAGAAAGCCTTGCTAAGGATTTTATCATCCTTGGCTCGGTTTTAACCCATGAACCATAGATTCATTGGCTAGCAGGGTGACCACATGGTAAAAATGGGAAAAGGGAACAAGAGGGCAAGGAAGAGAAGAACGGTAGGTGCACAACAACAGAGAAAAAAAGCCTGGTCATGGAAAGGGTTGATAATTAGTTTTTCGTTTAAAATAACATTGTCCTGAAGTGGCATTCCCTCCAAAGTTCCCAACTGCCTACCTGTACGAGTTCTTGCGTTTCCGTGTCAGCTCTCTCGTGCTGTCCACGGGTTGCTGCAGTTCCATGGCCGTGCCGCTAGATGGCGTCGGAGTCGGACCGCCTCCGAGGTACATGGATGTGGAACAGGAACTTCTGAAAATGAAATAAATTTATTTGTAAAAATATGCACTACTATGGAAAGAATACAAGGGAGGTACTTCGTGTATCCTGACAATGAGGAGGAAATATTGAAGCAAATACAAGAGGAAAAGGTTTTCCAATATCTTAAATGGAACACATACTGTAGTAATACGAAGTCGTTAATATTTTGTACACAAAAGTGAAGCGTGTGAAATCTTCAACATTGTTCATGGTTATGAAGTGCGGCTTCTTATGTCCTCTAAATGGCATCTAATGTTACTTGGCCTAAATTATATGAAGCGAAGTGCGAGAAAACGCAAAAGTTAATATAGGGGAGAGTCTGGTAGTATCGGACATCGGGTAGTATCGGGCTGTGCGTTTCTTTCATCTACCACCATATGGTAGTACCTGAATGACATGGTTACGTTTCTCTATGCGACATCACAGAAACGTAACCATGTCAATCAGGTACTATCATCGTGTGGTAGATGAAAGAAACTCACTGTCCGATATTACCTGATGTCCGATACTACCCGACTCTTTCCTATTACTGAAAACTCCAAATAGTTCCAGTTTCTATCTGTCTTTTCTACCTAGGTATTTATCAAACTATAGGCCTATTGTAGTAACTTCAGTTGTTGTAAACCTATTCATTTTTTTCGCTGGTAGACCGATGCTTCTTTTCCAATCGGTACATAATCGACAAACAGTTTTGTGTACTCTCCCACCAAATAAGCTGATATTAATCAACAACGTCTAGTAAGCTTTGGACTCCTAAGTTATTTCTAATTGTGTCATCTGATGTGATCTAATCGGGTCACACCTGCTACGTTTCCCTTAACTCCCATTTCTGAAGTGTGTAGTCGAATTCTATCTTATCCGTCATGGTATTGCCGGTATTGCCATAGTATTATACAGTTTGATCCGTGTCTTTTCTAGTAAAAAAGTGTGAAAATATACAAGGTGTTACATTCGAAATAAGAAATTTAAATTAATATCATTTCCGGTTACGCTGGATATGGTATTTAAATAACCTTTTAAATAAATTTGTATGTGTATCTTGTTACGGAGATTATCTACGAGTAATAGACTTTTCTCTCTGCGCAAGCAACATTTACAATATGAAAGTTCCAATGTAAATTTGTCTTCATGTTATAATATATACTGTAGATCATCATCATCATCATCATCATCATCATCATCATCATCATCGTCCTTGCAGGTATTAGGCCTAATGGTCTGTTACGATCTCCGTCCGTCTTTTCAGGGGACGTCCCAAAGATCGTCTTCCATGTGGTATATAGCGGAGAATTTGTCTCGGGAGTCTGCAACGGTCCATACTATTGAGGTGGTTAAGCCATTTTTTTCTATAGTGGTTGAGATGTTCATAGATAGGTGTAATTTTCAATTCTTTTTTGTAGATTATATTTCTGGAATGAAAGGTAAGCTATTATGTCTCTTAGCCTGCTGATTCAGTATGACTTATCCGTACATATAAAAACATTGTTAGCCCAGTTAAGCACTTTCCTACACTAACGGTGTATACGTGTATAATGTGCGTAAGTACAAGATAAGATTGGTAGTAATCGAAGTACAGCAAAAATTCGAAATACTATAATCTCTTTCTCTTCGAAATCTTGAACTCTTCTATTCCTTCGTACCTGTCGTCTCGCTTCACTTACCTTTCTTCCCACCACAATCTGAACACACGCTCTCGACAGAAACAATACTAATACCCGGTTTCTGGTACACCACAGTTAACTCTCAGTTACTTAACTGCTCTTATACATTTAACAGCACTGATAACTTTCATGAGTTTCCGGAAAGTTAAATGTAGATTTATCAGCGCTTGTAACTAACATTTGAGGTAACTTCAAGTTCAGTATCTATTGTCGTCCATAGATGTCTCCACTAGTATTTTGTTGGTGATTTTTTTAGTTATTTATAGCTACTTTTGTTTGCAGAAGTTTTCGGCAGTAATATGGCTGATAGGTACACAGTGAGCTCTGTACAAGTAGGTCTAAGGCATTTTAATTAAAGAACCGTGTGATAAACGATAGTGCACTTGTACACTTCCATCTCAATCATAACATGATTAAAAAAGCAATAATTGTTGGTATTTGGCGTGATCATCGATGTAAATAATACTAGTGAAGAGAGAGCTAGATGTAACTTCCAGTGGCGTAGCGTCAATGCAAGCTAAAAAGCTTAGCTTCCCCAGTTAATAATAATTTCATAATAAACCTGCAGTTTATGGAGAAAATTATTTATTAATTTTAATAGAATTTATATTTACGCGTTAAATATTGTGATGCGGCAGCTCAGGATGATTTGTGATGCAGCAGTAAACAAGAAGCCTGCACACACCAGCTTCCAAGCAAACTGGTTTCTTCTGTGTAATCCACCCCGCAGATTTTCCACCCCTTTCTAATTAAGCTACCCTAGTCGCAAGGCTCGCAAGAAGCTAGCTTTAACATTTAAAATAAGTAGTTTCCGAGTTATCCCTTTTCGTCAGTTGTGTTCAGTTGAAGTGTTAGTGTGCATTGTGGCTGATATAATAAATAATGAGTGAAATAACAGTTCCTGACACTAATTTACTTGATTTTTTTTTTAGAACAATTGTGTTATCAAGACTGACTTACGAACAAAAGTGTGATTTAAAAAACAAATGACCGACTCCCTTGCTGTGAATGAAGGACACAACCAAAAGACAGACGCATACTTACGTAATGATACTAATATTGTGATTTCTCTAAGTATGACAGGGAGTGAGCTAATGTTATACGTATACGTTTCTATTTGTTACGAGATATGTGTAAACCGTGAAATCATATTTTACTACGTATCATTTGAGGTCATGCCTTATTAGTGTTACTTACGATGTTCCAACCAATCTTCGACTGCTGACTTGAAATCGACTACTATTTATTTTAAGACTGTATTTTTGTAATACGTTTTCTCATATTGCATAAAAGACAACTTGAGTTAGCTTCCCCTGCTCAAAATTTCATGCTACGCCACTGGTAACTTCTGCTTCAAAACTGCAACCATATTCAGCTGTGGTGGCTATGGCAGCCATACTGATAAACATGTCAAAATATTTTACATTCACCTATATGAATGTTTTCATGTATTCAAATCGATTTTTCAGGGTACGAAATACCATTGGCATTGATAGAAGACCTAAGAATAAAATATTCCTCGACTGACGACATAGAATCTTTAGTTGATGACGAAAATTAAACTTGGGATGTTCAAAATTGTCTTTACAAACACACATTATTATCCTAATATGTCATAGGAAGTAAAACATTTACCGTAAGTTACGTAAATACAACGCCAAATTAAAAAAAAACTATACAGATAATATAATAGGTAAATCAATTTATTGTGATCTATATTATTATTTAATATCAGTTATTATAGTTTACAAAACAGTAATGCAGTAGCGTCGCATGTCGGTATTTGTTCGAATCAGTACTAACAGCCAGGTAACTACAGACCGAGGTATAGTTACCAGTTGAAGGACAGATAACTGTAAAGATGACGATAACTGTTGCTTCGGAAACTCATTTTAAATATATAAGCACGTTAAATCATAGATAACTCTGTATTTACAGGTAACTGTCTTTTCAGAAACTGGGTATAACAATACAATCCCATCGCACCTCCTCATATTCATCCTCTTTCACAATAGCCCTGCTAAGACTCTGGAATTCGCTACCTGCTAGCATCAGGGACTGTCGAAATAAAATTGAATTCAAACGCAAACTTACTAGGCAATTGGTCAGTAATTTAGACTCGTTCAGACATGGTTTCTTGTAAATAGTTCTCTTAATCTAGCACAAAATATTTCAATATCCGGTAATTTCATCACTATACAACTTTGTTATTCTAGGTTTAATTTGTAATTCAGTAAATACAAAAATATTCTTTGTTCTCAACTTCTATGATAAATTGTCTAGCTTTCATTAGTCAGATAATCTTTTCGTATTTTGATTTTTATTGTAATTGGAATTGTAAATTTAATATTCATTATAATTTATTCTTCATACTAGCCGTACCCGTGCGCTCCGCTGCACCTGTTAGAAATAAATATAAAGTAATTACGTAATTAAAATAGGACGTTTGATCCAGGGAACATTCGTGTTTGTTAGAAGGATAAATCGTTTAATATGTTACTTAATTGAAATTGTATTTAAATAATTAAATTGCGATCATTTTGGTCCAGAGAGCACTCATTTGGTGCAATGACAATTCCTTTAACATGTTTCTTATTTGTTATTACACGCAACTATAGTTTAATGAAGATTGACATATCATTTAGTTTTAATGTGTAAACTTTATATTACTTGCTATATGGTTCCATTGAATTATGGTAATAACTTAATTTTAACCCTTGTTTTCTACGTCTTCAGTAAATGGCGCTTGGCCCACTATGGTTCTGAAACCTCCAAATAACTTAAATAGTGATACAGCATAAACAGTGATATGTAATTATATTTCTTTCTTTCGAAAATGTAAGAATTCACGATCTCCTATGTACCATTGCCATGGAATGAATAAATGTGTTTTTTCTTCCTACTCAAAAATTTTATATTTTGCAAATGGGAATTACTGCAGGAACAACAACGCTACAATCTGAGGCGGCGGTGAAAACGTATTATATTATTATTTTAAAAGTCTATCAGACCTACCAAATTTTGCATAGAATAAAACTTATCGGAAATCATTTTTAAAGAAACTTTTGTTATGTAACATTTTTCACAAAAAAACAATAATAAGCGAGATATTTCGATTTAATTCAGGCCCCGTTAAATGAAGTATTTTGAATGCCATATAGCCTAAAATCTAAATTCCAACGAACTTAACTTATATTTCAATTTTCATCGAAATCCGTTCAGCCATTATCGCGTGAAAAGGTAACAAATAGACAGACAGACATACAAACAAAAATTTCAAAAAAGCGATTTTCGGTCTCAGAATGAATAATTAAACATGTTAACACCAATTATTTTTGGAAAAGGGAAAATTACCAGAAAATTTTCGGCTACATATTTATTATTATATTATATTATATTATATTATATTATATAAAAAGTGCGTTGATAACGGATGTACTCCGATAAGAAAGTTTTTAATTTGTTGTGGGGGCTCTTGAATCTCAGAAGCAACAACCTTTACAACAGCGCAACATAATCTGCTTGGCTCATTACCCAATTATTTTTGCATTGCATTTATTGCATATATAGTCTATTTTATGTATTTTAACACGATTCGATTGAGCATAGTTAAAATTTGAATTATAAAATAATGGACTGCTAAGCTAACGTACTATTACTGCATACTAAATCAATACACTCTCGTTGTTCATTAATTCTCTGAGATTAAAATGAGTGTGTACATAAATATTATTTTAAGAAATACAGAAAACGAATGTACAAAAAAGCCTATCAAATTTTCTGTGCATAGGAATAGTTTAATAGCTTTCGATTTTTGTTGCCCAAGGCCCCTTATAGACGAAGTCATTTGTTATTTCATTGCACCGTCTTAGATGGCGTTATTTTAATTTTAAAACTCATTTGTCTCATTAAATATCAGTCCTATCAAAATTTTGTAAAGAATAAAACTTATCGGAAATCATTTTTAAAGAAACGTTTGTTATGTAACATTTTTTCACAAAAATCAATAATAAGCGAGATATTTCGATTTATTTAATTCAGGCCCCCTTATAACCCTCTTTTTAAATAAAGTATTTTGAATGGTATATAGCCTAAAATCTAAGTTACAACGAACTTAATTTATATTCCAATTTTCATATAAATCGGTTCAGCCACTATCGCGTGAAAAGGTAACAAACATACAGACAGACATACAAACAAAAATTTCAAAAATGCGATTTTCGGTTTCAGGGTGGTTAATTATATATGTTAGGACCAATTATTTTTGGAAAATCGAAAATTACCAGAAAAATTTCGGCTACAGATTTATTATTAGTATAGATTATAGTTGTAATCCACTGGTAGAGGGGCAGAGAAGACCTGACGGCTTTATCTCTACCAGGTTAAGTAAATAAATGCTACTAAAATACTAAACACCACTTCAATGAATTTTCCAGTTAAACTAAAGAATTTGTAATCCCCTTCCATGTCGTCATAAAGCGCAATATTGAATAATTTAATTTGTACGAAGCCAGTATTACGAGAAGTACGCTAGAATAAATGAAAATGTCCCTTCGTAAAAATATAACCGATTACACGAATTCATGTTCTGAATTTTCCTTTAACTCTTCAAATACATTCATTCATTTCATTCATAGTTTTCTGCCCAAGGATAGGTCTTTCACTGCAAACCCAGCATTCTCCAATCTTTCCTATTTTCTGCCTTTCTCTTGGTCTCCGCATATATCTTAATGACGTCTATCATCTGATATCTTCTTTAGACTGCACACTCTTCTCCCCTTCACCATTCCTTCCAATGCATCCTTTAATATACAGTTTCTTCTCAGCCAGTGGCCCAACCAACTCCTCTTCCTCTTCCTGATCAGTTTCAGCATCATTCTTCCTTCACCCACTCTTTTCAACACAGCTTCATTTATTATTCTGTCTGTCCACTTCACACGTTCCATTCTTATCCATATCCACATTTCAAATCATATTTACAGTTTTTCTTGGAAGAAATTAATGCGATAGCTTCCGGTTGCTTTACGCACCTCAAATATATATACATATTGTAGTTTAATTTAATGAGCGGGGTTGTTCACGTTTGCCCCTTAAAAAGATTTTCTCGCCTAGGTCCATGTCTCAGATGTCCCATTTCTGTCACAAATGGGATTATAGCAATCAAACACAGGTATGCATCTACATTGAGCTTTTATGTTTCGCCTATGTGCTGTAGAAGATTAGATATGCCGCTAGAAGATAATATTTTATTTGTTGCATGCAGAAAACCTTGGCGAGGAAATGGCTGATCATAAATTAACAGTTCTTTTACTGTCGTACGTACTACTACAGCATGAACTTCTCAGCTTTCATTCTCCGTAATATTCCGATTGAAAAACCTTCTGCACTATGACCACTGATGTATACAAAATGGAAGTGATATAATCCTGCACATTGAAAGGAGGGTTAGATTACATATAAATAAGCAAACAAATTATTATACGCTTTGAGATTGTTATTGTTTACTCAACTATCCGAAGACAGGTCTGAACCTCGCAAGTCATACCAACAAGGCACCACTTGCGAGGCAACTAAGCCAGGAGATAATGGGGTAGGGTGGCCAGTTCCTTTCCCCCTCCATTGCATACATTGCCGACTAGCTACATTTACACTAGTCAGACTACAGATGCATACAAACAATTGTTATTCCTCTGACACATATCGTCAAGTGAGATGTACCGCCTGACAATAGATGTATACATAATTAGATTCAGAATTTTAAGACGAATAAAAAAACGTAAAAATATACAGAATGTTCCATTTTAAATAAGAAAGTTAATGCCAAACCGGATTATGAAAGTTTTGTTATACAAATAACAATAATTCAAGTATATAAGGTATATATATATATATATATATATATATATATATATATATATTCATTGTTGTTTCCTTGTTAAACAAAAGACTATCAATTCAATTTTAAATAGTAGAAATATGATCCGAACAAATGTAACATTTTAAAATTCCGTTTCAGAACGAAAAGTAAAAAAAATAATAAGAATATTGTAAGTCTGCTTATTATTATTATTATTATTATTATTATTATTATTATTATTATTATTATTATTATTATCACCGTCATCAGCAGGCTTCGAGATTTTGGACCCGATACAATAAGTTTACTGTGCATGCACTATAGGTTGTTGACTCGCTGCAGGTAGAGATGTGTTGAGGTAACAACATTAATATTTAGAGTGGAGTACGGTAGTATGGGGAAACACACATATGTACATTCTGAAAGTAAATATACATTACACAATGATAATGTCAAAAGAATGTGAAAAGCATTTATTCTCCTGTCTTTTATAAGCATTTGTGTTTAATTATACACAGTGTTAATGGTGGAAATAAGCATGTAGCAATTTTAATTTTTCCATTTATCCTATTGGTCGTCTTTAGGAAGTGCAGTTACAGTACCGAATTGCAATGTTCCAAGGTACATTTTCAGTGTCTCAAACATAAATCTTATTCGGTTATCTGCCAAAGTTTGTACCGTAGAAAGCTACGCTCTACGTCGCATGACGTGCTAGGAGCAAAACGAAAAAACCTAACATCATTGCAGTCTCTAAGAGATAGTCCTTTATTCTCGGGTGACTCTATGTCCACTAATTTGGTGTTTATGTTACACAATGTTCCATATTCGTTATTTTTACATATAATTGATTTCCACTTCTGTTTTACACGTTCAGCAACCGGTGTACTTGATGTCTCATTAATTCTCTGCATCATTTTCTAAATTAATTTGAGGGCTTCCGGCATCTCTTACTCTGACTTCTCCAACCGTGTAATAGTTTCAGACACAGTTTGTATGAAAACCAAATTATTCGTCAGAACCTTCAAATCCAGAGCGTTTTCCTTTGCGTATTTGTTGGCATTCATGCTACAGTACCCCCACCCACTGTACGCTTTACCACTATACTCAGTACGCCGTTATGCGGATTTCCCACTGAACTGCTCTATTGGGTCCGAAGTCTCGAAGCCTGATCATCAGTATTACTCGACCAAGGTCAGTGGAGTCCTGCAGCCCGGAGCGCCACTTGTACTTCTCCTGCGTTCGTATAGCGACATCGCGATAGTTCACATTACGTCCGCGTCTCCACTCGCCTCGGACGAGTTATACTAAGAAACTTCTCAAAGCAAACAGATTATATCAATCAAATGAAAATATGATCTATTAGTTGGGTTAGTTTTCCTCGCAAAAAAATTATTTCAAAGCAGTCTAAGTAAAATGACAGTGCAAAAAGTAATTAGGTACGTACGTTGAGAAACACCCATCAATGTCCTATTACAGTACATGCTTAGAATAAGTTATTTCTAAAATATGTTTGGAATTTACAATATACGTTTAAACTTTGAACGTGAATATCTCAGAATAATCCAAATGTCTCTTAGCCTAGTTTACCTCTAAGCCCCTCAATTATTGAAGGGTTCAGAACCATAGAGGGCCAAGCGCCATTTACTAAAACCGTAGAAAACAAGGGTTGAAATGAAGTTATTACTATAATTCAATGGAAACATATATCAAGTAATATAAAGTATACACATTAAAACTCAATGATATGTCAATCTTCATTAAACTATAGTATTCTCTTAACTTTAACCATTGCTTTCTCCATTTTTAATAAATGGCGCTTGGCCCACTATGGCTTTGAACCCTTCAATTGTTCTTCCTCTGACAAATATCGTCAAATGAGATGTAGTGTCTGATAATATATGAACATATCAGCCAGAACCTCAATCAGAGGTAATCTCTCAGATATTCCTTTCAAAAAAGTAATGAGAAGCCCATGGTACTCCGAAGTATATTTTTTTTCTGTGCAGAATTTCATCCCAGATTTCCTCTACTGGAAACTTACATAGAAACAGACATAGTAAAAATAATCAGCAAGAAGTTTACGTCTTCCTGTGGACAGGTCGTGCATTAAAATGTAAAACAGGGAAATCACGCGATTGAAACAAACATTCACTACAGAACCAAGCTTATTTGTGAAAATATTTATGAATCAGACAGAAATCAATATATCGAAGTCTGTTGATCTTGAAGAATGGAGACTTCTGTGGTCAAATGACATCTAGCGGCTGGAACACTAAGGAAGCCTAAGCGTCTTAAAAATAACGGTGTTATTATAAAATCCCAACGAATAGAGCACATCTTTGTGGGATAAGCACTTTAAATTGTCCTTTTAATTTTTTATTTTGATTGTTGTTTGTTTTAAAATACTGGTAACTATTTCAAGTTTATTAAAATTGTATTTTTGTAGGTTTCATTTAATTTCTAATAAAAATGTTTTAGTTTTAAAATAATTGTCGTTTAAAGTTTATTAAATTGCTTTTTTTAGGTTTTATTTAATTGTTATTTCAAATTTTTATTTTAAAATAACTTTCGTTTTAAGTTCATTAAAATTGTATTTTTGTAGGTTTTATTATTTTCTTTATTTGGGAGTTTTAAAATAGACTATCTTATTTAGTTTATTAATTTTTGGTGGGTTTTATTTAATTTTTATTTTAAATCTTGATGAATGAATTTTTATTTTTATTATGGTGGAATCAGTAAATGTTGATTATGATAATAGTGAATATTTCATCTGATATATTTCTTATTTTACTTCAATCTTTACTCGTGTTATTTCCCCAAACACTCAAATGGCCGCACTATTCAACTCCCTATGAATCAAAGACAGGCAAAACCTCATTCAGGCCTGTCCATAACTGTTCACCTTCGGTGAATGGACTTACGCACGATACCGCTCGACTCCAGTAAACCTTTCCTCATAAGCAGGCAGGCAGTGTGGTTGCACGTGACTCCCAAACAGTCCTAATAGTGACCCGAAAGGACTGTTGGGTTCCGCCGACATGCGCCAGACTGTGCTGCTTTCTGGTCCATGATAAATATCAACCAAGTCTCATCCAAACCCGAAAGGAAGCATACAGATATAGACAAACTATTGAAAACTTAATTTATCATCTTCTGAAACGTATTAAATACAAAGAAAACTATTTCTCGACAGCATAATATTCATTAAATGCCAACAGTTATTATAAATTACTTACACTTTCCTTTTCAACATAGTAATATAAATGTAATGCAAACTCTTCAAACTTTAAGCTTCATGAATAAAATGAAATCTATCCCTCAGAAGTTAAATAGAAAATCAATATTCCGAAGAAAGAAAAACTTTTTTACATTTTACAGGTCTTCATGAGGTTTTAATTGTTGATAAGGGAAAAGTTAAAATGGAATATTTCCTATAATAGTTGTTGATATTCATAATAATTGTTACCAATGTATTTTCAACATCTTTACTTTTCTTTCCCTTCCCTTCCTTTCCATTCCCCTTCCCTATTCTTTCTCCTTTCCTTTCCTTTCATTCCACTTTCCTTTCCTTTTCTCTCCCCTTCTTCTTCTTCTTCTTCTTCTTCTATGGCGCGTCGGCCCTTTTTCGGGTCATGGCCACCCCAGTTGCACTCCACCACACTTGTCGATCCTGTGCTGCGACTCTCCAATTCCGGATTTTGAGAATTTGTAGTACATCCTGACATACATCATCTTCCCATCTGTTACGTGGTTCATTTTTGTTGGTTAGATGTATGCCAAGATATTTAAATTCCTTCACTATCTCTACTTTGGATCCTTCCGGAACGTTTCTCTCCCCTTACCTTTCCTTTTCTTTCCTCTTTCTCTTCCTTTTCCCTTTCATTTCCCATCCCTTCCCCTCCTCTCCTCCCTTCTCCTTTCCTGTTTTTTAACCAGTCACAAGTTAAGAAATGTTACTATTTTGTGGAGTCAGATACACAGATTTTCTGAAGTGACTAATGTGGTGTTAAGCCAAAAGTCGATATGTCCAAAAATAAAACAATTGGACGTATCAACGTTTGGCTTAACATAACGAACTTAGATTTCAAACCAGTACTGTTTCCTGAAACCATGATATCTGAACACAAGTCACTCTACAATAAGAACATACAGGCAGGGTTTCTCGGGTCCCGCCTGGACTGAGCTTATAAAACAGGGGCTGAATGGACCAGTCCTAAATTTTAACCTGCTCTGCAGCTGCGCCGGAACCCAAGCCTGCCGGCAGGCGTTACGGGCGTGAGCATTGTCTGCTTTGCCGGTGTTTACTATCAAAGGGATAGCGTGTGCATCTGCAGTGAAAGGTGCAGCAAGCAACGCGCTTGAGGTTGTTGCGACCTTCACATGCCGCCTCTCTTCGCAGGCAAAACCCAATTAAGAACAAAGTACTTTTTCCACACAAAAGTAATTATAGAATGCTCAGGAAATATATTTCCAATGACAGAAATATTGCCGTTAACATTCCATACAATTTCCGCATATTAACATACAGTTTAACTAGTGTGAAACAGAGGATTCTCGATTCAAAATTCGGTGAGCAGATGGACTTTTGGAGACTATTTCGTTTATATGACGTCATTCCATTTTCGACCAATGAAGTGTAATGAAATTTTGAATTCCAACCACTCACAGTCACACTTTGCGATAATTTTTGTAGCTAGAATTATCGCTATTAATTTATCGCATGGTCGTTCTTTTGTTTAGTCGTTGTCGCCAACTGTTTCCCCGTAAATTGATGATCATGAATACATTAAGATGCAACTACACGGTTAAACTGTTCTTTCAACTTCAAAGCAATGAATGCAAGATTGATATTTAATATTAATTAATATATTTACGCAGTGAAGACGACGTTCAAAACAGCATCATGCATCTTAATTGAACGTACCTTTTAAACTTAATTCTTTCAATATTCTTCCCAGATTGCACGCATACGCGATTGGAATATTGAACTGTGTAGATGCAGCTTTAGTTCCGTTACACACTACAGCGAGAATGCGTTTGTCGAGCTATAAAAATGCTTTCGTGTAGCAGTGATTGTAAGTAACGGTCGAAATAAGGCACAGCTGACATTGGTCCTGCCCCCACAGGCAACTTAACCTATAATTCTAGCCTATAAAATTTGTATTTTGTGAATGAATTAAACAATTAATAGAAAGTCAGATATTCAAATTTATGTAACATCGCCGCATATCAAACCCAAAGACCTTGCATACTAATAATGTCTTTGATCAAACTGCCTTCCGTATGGCGTAATAAAATTCGTGTTTTAATTAGGCCTATCTATACAGAGATGGCTTCACTGTGTAGCAATATGTCTCGCTGTGAATACATAAGCATTGGTATATAGCTGTCCCCACTGTTACTGTTAAATTAAATTATGATTTCAGTCGATAATGAAAATCTATTTATGTTATAATAATGAGAAAAAAAGTGCAGTACATGAAATTAACATTGTTAAACCTGTATTTCGCTTTTCGCAATTGGCATTACTGAATAATAACATCGAATTTCTTTATTGCAGTAATCGATATTCATCTCGCTTCGCTCGTGGATTTATCGGCAAATCTCAGACCTCTCGTGACATTACTACAGATAAAAATGGTGTGAGCGAAGATATTTCCCATTATTCACAATATAGAAAGCATTGGGTAAAGAGAGTGGTAGGCTTACAAATACTGGGGACATCAAGATAGCCTATTCCTGGATACGTTTTACATGCGAAGTAAATATGTAGGCGCACCTATCATTCATAAAATTGCAGCTCTATGAGAACGAGATAATTTCGATGGTAAAACATGTTTTCAGTTCCTCGTAATATTCTTTCATAGCAATTTAGATATCGGCTTCAATCCAGACAAAAGAAGACTAATCTCAGAGGAAATGAATTTGGGGAGGCACACACACATTTTGAAAAATACAGTTACTATAATTATAACGTAGTTACCCAGTGAAAACTGTAAGGTTTACAGGCCTATATATGTGTGTACATACAGGATGATTCACGAGGATTTATCGTCCCTTACGGAGCTAATTTCTGAAGACACTCTGAGCAAAAAATGTCACATAAATATTTGTCCTGATCTCAATATTTTCAGAGTTACACTAATTTGAAATTGTTTGTAAAATATCATTATTCTTGAGTCTTAAGGTTAAAAGAATATTACAGATAAGAATAAACTATTTAGGAGTATAATTTCTTTAATTAGCTAATATTCTGAAGCCAAAAATGTGTTGTGAATTCCATAGTTGCTTCGTAGAGATTTTTTTTTTTTTTTTTTTCGATTTTTAACTACAAAATTACATTTTTATTACCCATTTATCACAACAATTTATTGTTACAAATCACGCCACTCTTGTAAATTCTTCAAGACAGTACATTAGGATGTAAAATTAAACTGTAAAGAATCAAGTTCCTAAAGTCGTATGATTTGTAACAATTTTTGTGATAAGTGTGTAAGAATGATGCCATTTTTAGTTAAAAATTTAAAAAGAAAATCTGTACAAAGCAACTGACAACACATTTTTAGCTTCAGAACACCAGTCAATTAAAAAAAAATGAGACTTCTGAATAGTTCATTCTCAATTTGTAACATTCTTTTATCCTTAAAACTAAAGAAAAAAGGTATTTTACAAACAAATTCAAATTAGTGTAATTATGAAAATATTGAGATTAGGACAAATGTTTATATGACATTTTTTCCTCAGAATGTCTTCGGAAATAATCTCCGTAAGTGGCGGTAAATCCTCGTGAATCACCCTGTATATGCAGAATGTCCCAATTATCCTGATCACCCAAAATAACTTTGTACGCAAGCACCAAATGAAAAATTATTTCATACAAAAGGAGTACAACTGAATGGGGGAAATAATACTGATCGGGAGGCAACCTTGTAGCGTTATTTATTAATGAGATACGAGTACTAATATTGCTTTTTTTTAATTAAACTGTGTATTTCCTATTCAATATTTCAATTAAGCTCGTCAAGACCTTTTAAAAAATGTATCACAGTGAGCCTTTCTGATAAATGAACGTTAATAAACCGGAACATTATTTGATGTCTTGACGACATGATTCTCATGCATAGTATGAATTGGTTTGACTTTCAGTTAGTGTGGTTTTATTCCGCTGAACCTGATCACTGAATGAGTGGTCTGTGCTACATTTGGTTTCATGTGTTTACTGTCAACCAAAGCTACGTGGAGTGGGTTATGCGATCAGGTATCCACAATATAGGCTTACTACATATTGTTTACACCAGTTATGTCAATGCAAGCGCATTTTTCTGACCTTGACGTCGTGAGCGGACATCAAGCGCTAGGTATGGAAGAAGGAAGGACTATGTATATGAATAAGCAACCTGTTGGATTAAAAAAACAGTGGTATACAAACTTCAAACGGAACGTGAAATTTTATGTCGTAATTTTTATATGGCTTCCTTCTGTTCGACAATATATAATTATAGTGTCTGTAAAACAAAAGTACTGACAGTAATTTCTTAATATTGGAGTTGTATTTGAAACATTAATAACATAATAAAGAATTAAGAAGGAATATTCACATAAATTCCATAGTAGTACAACTATACTGTACTAAGTGAATGAAACACATCATTCATAAAGAAAGTGATATTCCAAAGAAAGAGACTAAGTATGACATAATTAATTGGAATTGATATTGGTGGTATATTTAGCCTTATAAACGTAATAAATAAACTAATCAAAACAATATTATAGTATAAAGCAAAGTATATGTAGGTATATGTTTTAAATGTAACTAATATTACATAACAAAATTCTAATCGCATTATGCTTTTAAGATGGTATTGGTGCGCAACTTCCTATCATCAGAATATTAAATTATTTTCTTGAATTCGGCTGAAGCTATAGAGCTGACGTTTTACCAACACATGGGCACATACCTTCTGTTTATGATGTAACAGTAGTTGCTTTGTTAATTGAATTCCTTACAAACATTCTCCATGCGAATATTTTCAAAATTTTCAAAATACTATCTTCAGTAATACGTATTTACCATATATATATATATATATATATATATTAAATTTACGAAAACATTGTTTCAGAACCTGTAAGGCTACTAAATAAACATATCTGAAAATTTTACTTTTCTGTAAAAAAAGTTAAGAAAATATTCCTTTTGAATAAAAAGCAAACTTGTGAAAAATGAGCATTAAAATGCATTCTTATAATGCATTTATACTTCTCAGACAAATCTAAACATTAACATGGATACAGTTTTAATAAGTTTTCTTCCCATTATCCATTGAATCAGTGCTGGCCATCCCTGTATGCAGCTCGACCAAGCGGCATATACTACCTCTTTCGTCTGTCTCTTTCCTTTCCGTTGTAAAGCGCTCAGGCTCTTCTAAGCTCTAAAGCGCGCGCTTGCGTCTATGAGCATCAGTTGACATGACTGGCTTGCACCAAATTAAAGTATCTTTCCTTCCTCTACAAACATAGTGCATTTTCAATATATAGTGAACAGTTTTTTCGAACTAGTTGCAAGTATGTACTGCATGGTTGTTCATTGTAACGCTAACGACTTCAATGTCGCCGAGGGATACGAAAACTTGTGAGGTATGTATCCTACTTCATTTTCCACCGTCACTAGATTGTACTATTAACAGTAGAATATAACGAAGCACATTGACGTCGTTGTTTACATTCACAGTATGTCTGTCTACTAACTCTATAGTCAAGTTGTGCGTACATTGCTTGATAAAGTGTTCCGGATCCTAAGCCTGATCATCACATAATGAGAGGAGAGAGTTGCTGCTTGTGAATGCCTAATTCTGCTCCATTAATTCTCCTCACAACAGAAATAACAAACAGGACAACTCTAATTTTTTTTTTAGATTAGATCAAATTCCCAATGTAAGTGCAAATATAAAAACCTGTGTATCGTAAGAGTGTAAGTGCAATGTCATTTACTTACTTATTGCTACTGACAGACGAGTGTTCTGAACGGGCATTACGGAGTCGCCTGGGAGAGGAATGGACTATGTTGCGCCACCGAATCATCATGCAAGGGGACGAGAGATTTCCAGGACCTGAGGGCGAGAATATTCAACTTCACTTTAAACATAAGCAAGAAATCTGGTGACAAAATTATAATTAGTGATGATCAAAATGTGTGGATAAAACAAGCAGGAAGAAAGCGATGTACCAAAAGTGATGGTAGCATTAAATTACAGCCCTTACCAAAAGTTTAAAGATACCCCTCTTCCTGTCCTTATACTTAAGTGAACCCTCTGATGTTTATACATGGACCAAATGCCTATGAAAAGTGAAGTTTTTATTCCAAACGTGATCTGTCTATCTTCCAAACGTGGATTACATAACAATTTGTCTGTTGTGAAACATATTTAGTAGCAAAAAAAAAAAAAAATTAATTACTCCAAAATAGGTTGACTTAGATCAATGAATTTTGGAATGGAGTTACATATTATCTCCAGTCATTCTTTCACACCCCAATAATCTGAGACTTCATGTCCATACTCATTGAATTTTGACCTATTTTTCATTTTTTGAAGGAAGAAATCCAACCTTTCCACACTTGCAGCAAACTCCACAGATGATTACTAAAAATGAAGGGAATAAACTGATTGACCAAGTAATATCAAATAAATTAGTTTTTTATTTTTCAGTCAATCACTTATCATGTTAAGATGGCAGAAATGGATTCTGTTACATCAAGATACAATGTTAATATACGTCATGAATATTTTCGACTTACCTTCAAGTCATCTTCAGGTGATAGTTTTCTAACAAACAAACATTTGAACTAGGTGAAAATATTATTTAAACACATTTATAAAACACTAGTAAATAGTCTGACCATGCATACTTTACATAAAATGGTTGAATGGCGTACATAGTCTTAAAATTAAAATTGACATACGGATAGAAAGCCTTCCAATGAACATAATTATAATACAATATATTGAGAGGCATGCAGTGTGCCTGAATTATGAAATTAAAATCGTTTAAAATTATTATATATAAAACTGAAGACTAGGCTTGTTCTTTATGACGTTCAATATATTGGAAGACTGTATGAAGTGGAATAGACCGAGAATAGACCGAGATTTTCTTTTACATCCAATTTTAATTTTAATTTTAAGACTATGTACGCCATTCAACCATTTTATGTAAAGTATGCATGGTCAGACTATTTACTAGAGTTTTATAAATGTGTTTAAATAATATTTTCACCTAGTTCAAATGTTTGTTTGTTAGAAAAATATCACCTGAAGATGACTTGAAAGTAAGTCGAAAATATTCGTGACGTATATTAACATTGTACCTTGATGTAACAGAATCCATTTCTGCCATCTTAACATGATAAGTGATTGACTGAAAAATAAAAAAAATAATTTATATGATATTATTTCACAAACTTATCTGAACTCAACATGACTTTTAAATTTGATTGACCAAGGTTACCAATTCACAATGTTATTATGTAAATGCCAGTGGCGGATCCGGGTTCATTTGCCGCGAATATCAAGCTCAAGAGAATTTCAGGAAATAGCAATTTTTCCTAAAGGAAAAACAAAACAATCTGGACTATAATGTCTGCACGAACTCACGAACTGTCACAAATTTGAAAATTTCGAGGGAAAAATTGTTCCGGGGCCGGGTATCGAACCTTTGGCTAAACGTACCAACGCTCTGCCAACTGAGCTATCTGGGAACTCCACCAGACGCCGATTTAATTTTTGCCTCTATATCCACAGACCTCAAAGTGGGCTCACAACCGTCAAGCAACCAACACAGAGTGCACACTAACACTGTGTGACTTAAATTGTGGTTTTCTGTTAACGAACAGTGACGTGTATTATGCAAATCAAGCTTTCAGGTATAACATCCAAACGTTGGTAGAACGTTGGTACGTTTAACCAAAGGTCCCGGGTTCGATACACGGCCCCGGAACAATTTTTCCCTCGAAATTATTCAAATCAACTTTACAGGGCGTTATACCTGAACGCTTGATTTGCATATCACAAATTTTTTAAAACAAAAAGCAATGATTGCACAAGGAGTCTTTCAGATATGTCTAACTCTATTTCAAAACTTCACAGATCTAAGTCAACCCATTCTGGAGTAATTAATTTTTTTCCTACAAAATATGAATTTTTCAATAAGTTTCATAACAGACAAACTGTTATATAATCAACAATTTAGAAGATGGGTTTACAGTAAAAACTTAACTTTTCACAGGCATTTGGTCCCTGTATAAACATCATGGGGTTTCACATAAGTAAAAGGGCAGGAGTGAAACACCACTTACGGAGGTGTGTCCCTAAACTTTTCGTAAGAGCTGTATGGTAAAAGGAAAAGATCCACGAGCTGAAAACTATACTAACAGTAAAAGTCCATTCTCGTATAAGACACATCTTGTTAAATATCTTTGTTGTTACGGAGTAGTGGTTAGCATATGACCTTTCATTTCCGTCAAAGGACACCAAACCTGGAATATACACTGCATACATTTTATCTTTCCACGCCTCGCGGAAGTAGAATGGAAGCGACACAGTTGTCCACACGCGGTCCTCACTGAGCGCTAAAACGAACAGTTTTTTAAGTTTAAAACTATGAATGTGCTAAAAATGCTCACCTTTTAAAAGACTACGTCGAAAGAGTGGAAAGATAAAATGTATGCACAGTATATGATGTTCTCTCCGTGCAGAGATGTGTACTGTGAGATTACGAAACATTTTCCCCTTTTTTCTTGAAAGTTTACACGTAGCGCGATGATTTATTAAAGTAAAGACACTACAAAATTATGCGCCATGCATTACTTGACAAACGTCCAGGGAAGAATAAATATTCACGAACGAAATGACGCATAACCTCACACTGCACATCTTTATACAAATAAAATATAGAATTTTGGCAAAATTTTGCACCGCACTCCATACAGTCCGGATCAGAAACTTTTGAACGATTATTTACCAATTTTCATATTCTGTTTTCATCAATGAGCAAATACAAGTGAACCAATTTCATGGCCAATGAATATGTTCACAGGACAGCTGACCATTGTCTGCATGATGTTCGGACTCAGTACACTCTTGGAAATGACGATTTCGTGAAAGTACACAGAGGTAAGGGCTAACGGATTTCTATCCTAACGAGTTTTTACTGTGGGCCTCTTGCTTCGATCGTGATATTGAAATGCTTTTCACTTTCGGTATGAACCTCGCATTTAACATGCAGAAAGCTACAGCACCAAAACAAACATACAGATTAAGGATTTTGCATTTCTTGTTAATTAATGCTTATATTAGTTACATTAATTATGTGTATATGTGTATATGAATCGGTGAATTGGAAAAGGGGTCAAGTCCATCATTTTTCAAAATGGAGTTTATTGGCGATATCTGACTGCTATGTCTGTACGCAAGTTTGGTATAACAAAGAGTCATGTCCCGTCCACAGAAGTGTGCATTAGATTAGTATTGAGTTGGAGAAGGGGTCATGTCCAGAGTTTTTTGTCTCTCCTGAACAATTTACTTTTCAGGGCATGACCCCTTTTCCAACTCAACGATTCATATGTATTTCCATAATCAGAATCATATTATTTTACATGTAGCACTGACGAATCTCCAACATATTCTGTATCACAAGTGCAGGAATAAACTTTAATAATAAAAAACCAAGAACTATAAAGGCTTATTATACATAGTATTCTCGAGAATTATTATGAATGACAATTACGTATATAATTAGACATGATAAGCGAATTAATACACCGTGTTCCGCTTAGAGGGATCGAGAAATAATTGCTCACCATTTAAAATCAGATGAAGATATAGTTGTGATTTACATCTGACAAGATGCAGAAACTGTCCAAATTTATGCACCAATGGTTTAAAAACAGTTGTATGTTCATGTACATGCGCACTAAAGTTATCGTGGAAATAATCCTGGCGCCATTCAGTAGAACATTTCGTCATTGGACCATTCTTCACCATCGAGGCAATGTGTATCTGGACATGTGCAGAACTTTTCTTGTTGATCAGCTCCTCCCAGAATCGGTTTTTCAGCAACATGGGGCTCCACCCCATTACTATGGAGCAGTGCATGGCTTCTTGAATGCAAACTTTCCCAATAGGTTGATCGGAAGAGGAGAACCCTTGCTGGCCACCTAGGTCACCGACTTGACGCCCATTGACTTCCTCTGGAGCTTTGTGACGAGTGTTGTGTATCAACGTGATACAGTTGACACTTTGGAAAAACTGAGACAACGCATTATAAATGCAGCTGCGCTAATCACCCCACAAATGTTATGGAACACTAGGCAGAAGGTTGAGTACCTTTTGGATGTCTTCAGGGTAGCTCGAGGCGCACACATCGAGTTGCACTGACCATTATCCGAAACTCGGAGAGTTTTTACATCAAGTTACACAAAATGTTATGTTAATAAACCATTATTTATAGTTTAAATTAGCACTTATTTCTCGATCTCTCTAAGCGGGACATGGTGCATTATTAGGAGAATGTTTTTTTTTTTATTCAATGCAGTGGCACTTGACTAGAGTCATTGGCCGTACAATGGCGATAGAAACTAAAATGAAAGAAAACGAAATAAAGTGAACAATGTCCAAGGAAACTATGAAGGAGTGGATGTCAGCACTGCTGCATTCTGTCTCTGGCCTCCCAGTACCTATCCACAAAGCCGACAGATGAAAGAGCTGGACAAGTCTTAATGTGGTTTGAGTCCATGGTGTCGGAACATCCACAGAGCATGCAGTGGGGGCTGGATAATACACCCAGGCGGTGGAGGTGATTAGCCAGGCAGTCATGAACGTCGCAACAGCTTCTCTTCTGGGCCATTCGGGGAGAGTGGAGTTTAGTGCGTCCTTCCAGTGTTTGTCTTTAATTTGGTCCTCCAAACTTTTATGGAAACGTTGTCTCACTCGACTGCTTATATTTGTAGATGCTCTATGGAACGGCAGCATGTTAGAATATGAAGGGGGATAGTTGTTCCTTTCTTTGCCAGAAAGTCTGCTGCTTCATTCCCGGCAATACCACAGTGAGAAGGTATCCATTGCAGATGTACAATTTTATTTAGTTTCTTGATGTCTTCTCTGCTTTGTTGAATGTCATCATTAGCTGGTTTGTAGTAAGTAGTTTCCAATTGCAGATATCGCTGCTTTTGAGTCACTGAGGAGGACAATGTTTGGAAATGGGAAGGACCTACACAACAGTGCTTTCACAGCAGTACATATGGCTCTTACTTCTCCATCAAAAGGTGTATGGTTGTTGCCTAGAGTGAGATACGTAGGGAACAGTTGGCAATGGATTCCGGCTCCAGTAAGCCCGTGTTTTTTGTATTTGGGAGCCGTCAGTGTACACATTATTAGGAGAATGTACAGCGACACAAAAGCAAAAATTGCCTTAGCGAGAGAGATAAATTTCCAAATCGCGTCGTTGTCGGGAATTGAACCAAAATCTGCTAGATTTGTAGATAGGAATAATGCAAGTTAAGCCACAGAGTAGTACACAGTATTAGTCATAGACAAAACACTAATGACAAGTATGAAAAGTGCAACCGAATCAGGTGACCTCATTTCTGCAGTTAAGAATGCGGTAACCTAAATGAAGCCCTACCAAGTGAGTTAGCTCGGCTCTTGGGAATAGCAGGAAAGAAGCAGCATGTCGGCTGCATTTACAGATTATGTAACATGGACATCGAACACAGTACGTGCTTCAAATTACAGTATCTTTGTATAGCTCATTTTCTGCACGTGCACAAGAAAATAGGAAAAAGGATAATATAAACAATACATAAGTGTACGGCCACCCACGTGGATCGCATGTATCTTTCCCTTACAGCCAGCGCCAGAGATTTTAACGTTTGAAACTATTAGGCCTATATTGAAGGCTTTGATATGAGTTACCACTAGGTTAATCCATAATAACATATAACAGATTGATCAATCTAATGAACTATCAAGACAACAACTTTTATCAATTTCACTATTCTCTCATCAGTCCGCCGAGTTAGCTCTGCGGTAGCACGTCTGCATCCAGACTATCAGGCCTGGCTTCGATTCCCGGCGGACCAGAAATTTTCATGTAATATTTCTATCTCATATAGTGCTCATCTGTCCCGCGCCGTGGCGTCGCGGTCTAAGGCATCGTGCCTAGGACTCGCGTTACGGAATGCGCGCTGGTTCGAGTCCTCATGGGGGAAGAAATTTTCTCATGAAATTTCGGCCAGTGTATGGGACCGGTGCCCACCCAGCATCGTGATGCACTTGGGGAGCTACGATAGGTAGCGAAATCCGGTTGCGAATGCCAGCTTTAACGGCTGGGGGGATCATCGTGCTAACCACACGATACCTCCATTCTGGTTGAATGATCGTCCACCTCTGCTTCGGCATGTGGGCGTGAGGCCAGCAGCCGGCTGGTCGGTCTAGGCCCTTAACGGGCTGTAGCGCCACGGATTATAGTGCTCATCTTTTAAAAGACTATGTCGAAAGGGTGGAAAGATAAAATGTATGCACTATATATGATGTATTCTCTCCGCGCAGAGATGTTTATGAAACACTTTTCGGAGAAGAACAAAATGGCTTCCGAAAGGAAAGATCATGTTGCGATGGATATTTTACATTAAAATTATTGATGGAAAAACACCGGGAATTTAACTTAGAAACACATATTGTTTTCATTGATTTGGAAAAAGCATTTGATAGGGTGAACAGAAATAAATTATTAAATGTATTAGCCACAGACCATGTTCCACAACAATTTATAGCAAACATATATAATATCTATAAAACAAATCTAATTGCAGTAAGGTGTGACAATAAATTATCACATTGGACAGAAATTCATACAGGAGTAAGAAAAGGCTGCGGCCTTTCACCGTTGCTATTTATTATATATATATATATATATATATATATATATATATATATATATATATACACGAATCAAATAATTAGAGAATGGAAAGAATTGCCTCATGGATATATACAACTCAATAGACATTTACAACTGGATTCATTACTTTTTGCAGACGATTTAGCTCTGGTGGCATCCTCAGAAGATGAATTACAACGTTCAATTTTTAATTTTAACAGAATTGGAATTAAATATGATATGAAAATCAATAAAGAAAAAACTAAAATTATGGCCTTCTGCGGAAAATACCCTGTGCCTAGCAAAATATCTTTAGATTAAAAAATATTAGAAAGAGTAAATTATTTTACATATCTCGGATACACATTATCTTTTTTCGATGTAGCCTAGTAGACATTTCACAGAAAATTTCTAAATACACCAAAACAATGGGGATAATTAACACCATTATGAAACCTTCTCTAGTACAAAGGCATACTCGAATTCGCCTTTACAAGACTTTGGCGAGACCTGTACTTTGTTACGGCAGTGAGGCATGGACATTGAGGAAGAAAAACGAAAGCAGAATAATGGCTAATGAAATGAAATTTATGAGATACTCGTATACAGCGGGATATACGAAATGGGATCACAAACGTAATGAAGATGTAATGGAAGAATTACAACTAGAACCTGTAATTAATCACGTAAAACATTATCAGAACAACTGGATAAATCATCTGCATCGCATGCATAGAGATAGAATCCCAAAAGTCATGCTCCACTATCGTCCAAACGGGAAGAGATCTCTCGGTCGTCCAAAGAAGCGCTGGATTGAAAATTCAACTGTGAGATCGTAACAGGCCATTTGGCCTAATACTTGAAGGGAAGAAGAAGAAGAAGAAGAAATAGAATTCTGGAAAAATTTTGCACCGCACTCCATACAGTCCGGATCCGACACTTTTGAACGATTATTTATCAATTTTCATATTCTGTTTTCATCAATGAGCAAATACAAGTGAAGCAATTTCATGGCCAATGAATATGTTCAAAGGACAGCTGACCATTGTCTGCATGATTTTCTGACTCAGTTATAAAGCAAGGGCAGTCGTGCACTCTTGGAAACGACGATTTCGTGTAAGTACACAGAGATAAGGCGGTGCACAACTTCTAATCACTAAATTGTGCACCAATATGCCTGGGTTAAATCCCAAATCTCTCTGCAGTGCATATGAAGAGAAGGTATATGTCACTGTTGATAGTGATTCGTCCGTCGGATGGGGACGTTAAGCCTGGCGGCCTCCTTGGTGCTATTCGACAGGAGTATGCTACGTGCCGGCACCGAGTTTTCCCTTCTCCCTTCCTCACCTTCATCATCATCTTCACCCATTCCTTACACTACACTTACACGAACACTTACACATACACTCACCCTAGTACACGACATAACTCTTCACAGGTACACATCATGCATAAAGTGACCCGTGTGCAACTTGAAAATTGGTCACAGTCTTGCCATCTATCCGCAATATGCGGAACCCGAATGACGCAAGTGAAGTGCATAGGCGTTAGATAGACACACACACACACACACTATTCTGTCATCTAGCGATTACAAATGAAATCACCTTATAACCCTAATGGAATTGCATGGAGTAATAGCTTGCAACTGTACTTCCATCTAGCGGTCATTACCAAAAAATGTCTTTTGGACGGTGGAGGCTCTGGTGGTTGTTCTCGTTTTATGTTGCCATTTCATAACATGAGAATGGTCAATCTGACATATACGTGATCAGGGATTATAGGACAACAGCAGAAGATTGGTGTTCACATTTTCATTTTCAGCCGATTGCAGAGTAAAAGTATCTTCAGAATATGAGCAAACTACTGTCAATATTGTGTTAGATCTACTTGTAAGTTTGAGGAGTTAAAGTACACATTCTTTCGAATTACGTTTTATAAAAATATATGAAAGTAGCAATTTCTTTGTAATCAGTAGGAGATAAAGATTGTGAACTGTCTGTCGAATAACATATGTCTTGTCAAAGTCATCCATGTCTATGATTCTTTTGGAAAAGTTGTATTCTTTATTTTTTGTCAGGTGTTTCGAATGATGTTCTTTGTTCACCCTGTTCTTTCTTGTCTTTTAATATATTTCAGACTGAACTCACTGGCTCCCCAGTTGCTTAAGAAATGCTTTCTTGGGACTATCTGTATTCTTTAAATACAACAGTGAACACAGTCTTTGTTCTTTCCTCGTTTTTCATTAATTAATAATTATTGATCAGTATTCACGACTTTGAATGTGAATTATTTTTCTTTATAATTTTAAAATACGTAATTGGAGGCTCTTAATAGTCAAAATCCAAGGCACTCTTTGTCTATTTCCACAGTGCTATATGAGACTCCCTCCCAACTGAATTAGAAAATACAAGAAAGATGCTGCAACAGGAACACTGCACCAAAATGCGGAGGTATTATTTGTTAGTAATAAAAGAGAACCGAAAGACAATTTTGGGGATGAACTTGTTCAGAACTGTCAGAACAGTATTTGGGAAAAACCAACTGGCATATATATTTTCAAATGTTGATAAAGTGTTGTTAATATGATATGATATACATTTATTCCACCAGCTTACATCGGTCATGATGGCCCTTCACATTTCTGCATACACTGCCATCATTACATAAAATTATGTTTACGCTTTTTTTTTAACATCCGGCTATTACATATAAATGATCCTGATCACTAAGGAGCGGATTCCTATGTAATTAAATATTTTTTTTTTGTGTGTGATAAAACACAATTAACAAAGTTAAAAATTCCGAACATGAAGTTTCAAGTTTAAAACCCGAATTTTATTTCACATAAAAACACATATTTGCACAAAAAAAATTATGTAAATACATATTTTCAGGAAATCTATTATAAACACATAAATCTTAGAGTTTTTTTTTTACTTAAATAATTTTTTTACAAGAACTTTTAAATATTTTTAAACTAAATCAATATCACTCAGAAGTACGTTATTTTTTTTTTAGGAATTCTTGGTTGTTTCGTGTTTCTAAGCGCTGTGTGGTGTATCCGTGATCCATTTTCGTAATAGTATTGCCTCAAGTTCTGAGAACTGCTAGGCAGCATATCAGTGTTATTATTATAGAATAAATTAACATGGACAAGGAGGAGAGATCTTGCAACGCATAATTAGGAATGTTTATTGTTGCTGAAGATGATTTCATTCCATGCTTTGTTTGTGAAACACAACAGATAAGAGCTCTGGCATGAACATTATTTAATTTAAACAAATCACTCGCTTCTCGCTCATGTCTATCGAGTAGGGCAATATATCTTGTTGTGATTCCCTGTTATCGGGCTTCGTCAATCGATATCCTTCAAGATATACTGAAAGATGGTTATTTAAAAAACGATTTGGCTTTCCTATTAGCAAATTTAAGCTTTTTGTGTGACACCATAAAAAATCTCGAAACATCCAAAAACCTGTTGTCTGAAACAGGGAGGTGCGTGCCGTGGAAATTAAACTAGACTCGCTACCAGGTTCAGAAGCACAATTACTAAGGGACAAATTCCAGAATGTGTTTGGGAAAAATAGTGGACATAAAAAAATGTGTAAAGTTGCTCAAGTATCGGATAGTGTGCCTGTAGGTGAAATTGACGGTGTATGTGTTTGTGACATTCCGTTCTTTAAATATGCACGTCTGACGTCCTGTGATGTGGAAAGATCGTTTTCACAGTATAAGGCGTTGTTCAGAGATAATGGGCATGCATTTGTGATGGAGAATTTGGAGATGACCTTTGTTGTTCCCTGCAATTGTCGGCCAACTACTACTAGCACTCAAGTGTGGTTGGTGAGTAGCTAGCAACATTTTTTTTTCAAGCTAAGTAAAGTATTTTTGACATATTAAAAAAAAAACATTTTTTTATTTTTAGCAAATATTTTCGTACTTTTTAGCACATAAAAAATAAATATATTTCAATTTCTTAGCACATAAAAATCCGCTCCCTACTGATCACTTTTCCATAACGTCTCTCACTTCTGTTTCCTTCCCTTCTTTTTTCTACTTACCCCTCCCTTTCTCAGTTATCTATCTTAATCTAACTAATCTCATTTAACTAAACAATCACTTCTCTCAATTTCTTATTAATTGTTCCCAACATTGCTTACATTAATTGAGCTCTTCCATAGTTGTCAACTTATTTATTCACTTGAATCACTAACGTTCACTAACCACTTATTCCCATTAATCTAATCTGTATATTTTCAGACGAAGTAGTTCCCACAGTTCCATTACATTTCCATTCCCACTTTCGTTATTATATTTGTATCACTACTTACTTATTATCACTCCCTGAGTGTTGCTATTATTGTATCTTACTTTACTGTGCACCAACTGTTCAAATGTAAGGTTATTTTCAGTCGTAAAAAGCATAAAACAGTTGACTTCGAAGTAGCGTCTCACAAGAGAAACTGACTCTCTTAGTCTTCTGTGTTTTGAAAATGATTTAGCAAGAGCATTGGACTTCGAGATGTATCTGTAAGTGACGAATTTTAAAAAATAAATACATCAAGGAAAGAAACATTTCTGATAAGTTTTTGTTACCATTATTGCTGTTCATAGCTGTAGTATTAGTATTAGTGTGGCTTCGTTTTGTCAGCTCATTAATTATATTTAAATAAAATAAGATAGGCCTAGTTGCCATATGTCAAAAGAAGGGTCCTCATGAAGAAAATTATGCTCTGGGCTTCCGAAACTGTAAATCAGGCCCTGATTCTATCCACGAGAACTGATGAAATGCCCCTCCAGGTATTTAGATTTTATTGCAGTCGATATCTATAGAAAAAAAAAAAAGAATCCCAATCAGAGCACCTGGAACTCGACCATCACATCGCACTCGCTTCAAGGTGATCTTCCTTGTAATATTAATGCATGCCTTCTCTTGTATACTAAAGCGGTGATTAAAATCATTACTAGTTGGACCCTCCACGAAAAATCAAGACTCTGAAACAGCTACAGCTAACAGTGTGATTCTTCATCCACATGAAGATAGTTAAAAAAAAAAACCTCTTATGAGATTATACCTCGCCTGCCGAGACTTTCTATGAATTTTTTTTAAATTCAAGTAATGACCTATTCATTCTGTACTAAAAATTATTACACTTCATGTGCATTATTTCTGAATCAATTGACTCACAGACAGTGAATATGAACGAAATTCACCAATAATTTTAGAAAAATAAAAGACACACACAGGAAGTCCAAAACCACCTCTACAGCAGCAGTGATGCTGGAAACATGTATTTCTACGAAAATCTCGAAATAGATTTTTCTGCAGCATCATAATAAGCTATCAACTGTACCAGAAATCAGCTTATTATGTTGAGCTTATAAGATTCACGCTAACAAGAGCCACAACAAAACCTAATATGAGGCGCATAGTGGAGTTCGCAAGGAAATTATGGATTATACGGCATTACATTGAGGAATTACAAGAAAAATGACGATCATTAATAGTCGTCCTTTAAATTCATATAATTTAAAAAAAAGAATACACGGAAAGGCGAAACATTTCTGCATTGTAACTGTGCTATCCTGCAAGCTTCAAATTAATGTAGAATTTAGGCCTATGTCTGGGGTTGCATAGTACATTAAAGCACTGAGCTTTGTAGATATTTATTTTGCTTCGTTATTCCTAGGAGCAAATATTCTCATGAGGCAGATAAAATGTTATTCTTTTCCACTATGTTAAAAATGTCAAAACAAGTGCTTATACAAATTTTGGACACTCGAGCGCAATTACGAGGGCTGTAGAAAAATAAGTTTTCCTGGAGTCGTTTACAGAAAGAAAACACAATTTAATGGAAATATTTATTGGCACAGATACAGCAAGTGTTGAGCTATTTTTCAACATATTCCCTACTGGAAATGAGACATTTGTCATACCGTGAGATTAACTTTTGAATCCCTGTGTCGTAGAGTCTGCCGACTGGGATCGGAACCAGTGTGTGACAGCAATCTGTACCTCTCTGTTGATCCCATGGTATGACAAATGTCTCATTTTCAGTGGGGAATATGTTGAAAAATAGCTCAACATTTGTTGTATCTGTTCCAATAAAATTTTCCAATAAAATTTTATTTTCTTTCTGTAAGCGACCCCAGGGAAACTTATTCTTTTATGACTACATAACTGCGATCGAGTGGCCAAAATTTGTACATGCACTTGTTTTGACATTACTAACATGGTGGAAGAAAAAATAACTTTTTATTTGCCTAAATGAGAATGTTTGCTTTTTAGTTTATTGTTAGCGGATGATGTAGTAGTAGTACTAGAAGATTGACGATGGACTCAAACTCTCAGCGTATGAAATGGATAGACAATAAAAAACGAAACTGTGTTGAAAATAGTGGGTGAAGAAAGAATTATACTAGCAGAAGACTATGATGATATTGAATACATGAGTAGAAAACTCATTGAAGAATATAAAAAATCTGGATTAAAATTTGATTTTGAAAAATCTCATTATGTGGTTATTGGGGGAAAGAAACAATATCTGATACTTGAAAATGAAGGTGTAATTAAATATAGTAATAAATACAAATATTTAGGTGTTAAAATCACAGATGATGGAAGGAACCATGTAGAAATGAAAGAACGTTTGAAGAAAAGAAAATATGCAATATCCACTCTTAATCAAGTATTATGGGATAATAAAATCAGAATTGAAACTAAACATAAAATTCATAAATCAATTGTGAGAAGTACAACTTTATATGGGGCAGAAACTTGGCAATTGTAAAACGCATTCAAAAATAAATTTTTGGCCTTACAAATGGATTATTGGAGACGACCAGCAGGCATTTCAACAAGAGATAAAATTAGAAACGATATAATCAGAGAGAAAATGCAAGTTAAGAATGATGCTGTAGAGGATATATTCACAAAACGACTAATATGGTATGGACATATGATGCGAATGAATACGGAAAGATTACCAAGGTTGGCATATGATTGGACCCCATCAAGAAGAAGAAAAAGAGGAAGACCTATGACAACATGGAAAAAGGGCATAATGGAAGCTATGGAAAGAAGACAATTAGGAGAAGACCTATGGAGAGATAGAGGGGAGTGGTATCTTGCAGTGCGATACATTTATCAGTGACTGTAAATTAATATTTGGCTGTCAGAATATGTCAAATGGCAATGTAAACTAATTTATATATATATATATATATATATATATATATATATATATATGATGCTGAAACTGATCAGGAAGAGGAAAAGAAATTGGCTGAGTCACTGCCTTGTGAAAGATGCACTGGAAGGAATAGTGAACGAAAGGGAAGTTCGGGGCAGAAGAAGATATCAGATGATAGACGACATTGAAATACACGGATCATATGCGGAGACTAAGAGGAAGGCAGAAAATAGGAAAGGCTGGAGAATGCTGGGTTTTGCAGTTAAAGACTTGTCCTTGGGCAGAATACTATGAATTAACGAATGTGAAAAGGATTTCTCACAAAAATTACATTATTCTAATTATGCAATGAATATAATTAATACCATCTTTAAACCATCACTTGTCCAAGAAGATACGAGAATTCAAGCTTACTAAACATTGGCAAGACCAATATTCTTATGTATGATTGCGAAGCTTGGACCATAAGTAAATGTGATGAACAACGAATCTCTGTCAATGAAATAAAAAAAAACTGATAGTATTTTAGAGAAAATTCAAAATTAAAGACAGAAGCGGAAATCCCATGTTCTCAGAATGCCTGCTTCAAAAATACTCGCCAGATCATGTTCCTACCGTCCATTTGGAAGAAGATCTTTGCGTCGTCCGCAGAAACGCTGGAATGAGACCGCAACAGGCCAGCAAGCCTAATATCTGCCAGGGAGAAGAAGACTCTTAATTTATCTACGAAAAGGGGAATATTCGAAACTTGTGTTATTCCCGCTCTGGTGTATGGCTGGCAGACATGAACGCCCACTTCTAAGAAAAGAAAAATGCTTCAAGTCTGCCAGAGGAAAACGAAGAAAAAGATTCTGGGGATTTCCTTAAAGACCAGGAAACAAAACGAAGAGGTCCGGAAAAGATCTGCAATAGAACGTTGTACACTTTCCGACCGGCTGAAATGGAAGAGGGGAGGCCATGTATCAAGACTGCCTCAAGACAGATGGGCCTACTCAGCAACGATATGGGATCCTAGAACAGGAAAGAGGAACGTGGGACGACATAGGCTCCGTTGGTCTGCTTTGTTCGTCGAAATAGAAGGCAAACAGTGGACACGAGTGATCAGGAATACAACCGAGTGGAGAAGACTTGAGAAAATTCTAAGATCAATGCAGTATGTTTCATTGTGTAAATATTGTAAACCAGTTGATTACCATTCTCCTCTGTGAAAGTAGAACCCCATGTTAGCTCACAACTAAATGCTAGGTCTAGCTCACCTAGTGAGTACCTTCGGAGCTCAACTTCAACAAAAGCAAGAGACCTTTGCCCTTATGGGATTCTGTAGGCTTATTTTATTTATTCTTAGTTACAGTGTCTACATGTAAAGATGGCATGAATTCTTGGACAGCGAGTTAAGGGTAGGTGACCTTTCAGATCGTACTTATTTTGCCCTGATGGTGGAACCTGTATGTAGTTCCCAAACATTGGAGATGCTAAGCTCTAGCACACGGTGGAATACCAAAAAGTCTACTTCTGAACAATATCATCACGACAGCCTAAAAAACTCATATTGTATTGTATATTTATTGTCATCAAAGTCATGTACAAATTGTGTATCATTCGTTACTGGTGGGTCCACACCTGTGGAGTAACGGTCAGCGCTTCTGGCCGCGAAACCAGGTGGCCCGGGTTCGAATCCCGGTCGGGGCAAGTTACCTGGTTGAGGTTTTTCCGGGGTTTTCCCTCCCAATACGAGCAAATGCTGGGTAACTTTCGGTGCTGGACCCCGGACTCATTTCACCGGCATTATCACCTTCATTTCATTCAGACGCTAAATAACCTAGATGTTGATACAGCGTCGTAAAATAACCCAATAAAATAAAATAAAAGTTACTGATGGTACTGTTACATTTAAAAAAACTCATATAATCTTCTGGAAGTTTCTCGGAACAAAGTATCACAACGCACTGAAAATACCTGATCGTAGTAGGATGATGTTTCTGTAGTCCATTATAGCTAAGTTTGCACCAGAACATCTTTCTTAATAAATCAAATGAAAGCACACGCAAAAATAGTTCTTGTCGACATGATGTCCGTTAATAATTTTATTGATTCTCAAGGCAATAAAATGCGTATAATCTGCATACGTTATATAACACTGAACGTCAAGATTCTTTAACTTGAAACTATTATTTAAGTTAGATTGTTTGTCGTCAGCTTCACGACTTAACACGCAGATATTTCGTCCTCTTTTTAAGTAGACAGATTCCTAGAAGCAATTCGGTGATGTATGAACCTAGAGACTTATAGAGTATTTGTACCTTAAATTGCAGTAGAACAAAGAATGGAAACTATTCGTGTCTTTCCTTCTCATGAATTTCACCATAAGCGCTATCCTTTTCTAATCTATCGATGTTGCCACATTTCCGTAAAATATAAATAGTAATCGATTAAAACACATGAAAATATAGTTACATAGAGAATTTGAAGCTGCAACTGTTGGCGTTGATGAAAAATGTCTTACGAAGTAATTAAGGGTTAAAATGTCATTATAATGAAAATTTACCACAAATACAAATCTTCGCTACACGAAACATATCTCGTCATAACTCCTGCATTAAATTCGTTAGAAACCTTTTCTTTTTATTGTTGGTAAAGAAACATTCACTGTCTACGTACGTAAGTTTAAATCTACATTTGAATGATAAAAAAATGCAGAACGACTATTTATTTTAGTCACAGTGAGAAATTTTTACACGAAAACACGAAAAAGTCAGCCAACGGGAAACTTTTTTTGGTGTTGTCTATACAGGCGGTCAAAGCGGAAGAAATGTCCTTCGAAGATGGAAGTTATTTTTAAAACAAACCCTAAGTCTGTAGCTCAATTAGTTCCAGATTTATGATTTAGGAAAGGGTGGATATCTGTTCTGTTTCGTTTTGACGCGCCAATATAGCTCTTGCAGCTATCGTACAACATATACACATTCGAATTTTCCCTCATGGACATCACGGAGTTATATATATTTCAATCTTGAGACGGTCACATGCATTGACGATCATAAGTAATTTTATAGTGTAATATATCCAATGATATACAAATAAGGATAGTAATTTTATGTGTGCGTGTGTTAGTGCTTACGCATAGAGTTCTTAAAGTAAAACTTGTGCAAGATAAAATAAGATATAAGCCTATATATCAGAGTGTAAAATGAATTCTCAAATTAAAAACAAACGTTTCATAGATAAGCTTATGTAGTTGTGGCATTTCGCTTAAGCCACTCTTGCGCGCATTCTTCTGCAGTTGACCTCGCAACAACACACACCATAAGCACTCTACTGCAATTTAAGGTCCGAATACTCTATACTAGTCTATACCGACAATATGGCGCATGATCAAAAAACTGCCGTACAACGATCTCACTTCACTGGATGGTGTCATAACAGAATGATTGAAATTGCACAGAGCGTTCGGAAAGTCACCGTGCATTTATACGACCCAGACAGAGAAACATTTTTCTGAAGTTGCTACAATTCCAAAGTCAACATCACCTTGAATCTTGAATAAAATTGTACCAATTGATAACTTCAAAAGCCGAATGTAGTAAGTACGAAAAACATGTTTTTGAGATAATCAACGAAAGCTTTAATATACTTATATTCTTGTAAGGCAGTGTAGAACATGGAAAAAAAAAAAAAAAATCACAGTATATCAAACTCATAATAGTATAATTATGAAACAAACTTATAATGTTATAGTTTGTTACATGAGTAAATGTATGAAACGAACGTAATGTAATAATTGTATTGTGTTTCATATTTTTTATACGGCAGCATTATAAAATCTATACTAATAATAAATCTGTAGCCGAAATTTTTCTGGTAATTTTCGATTTTCCAAAAATAATTGGTCCTAACATATATAATTAACCACCCTGAAACCGAAAATCGCTTTTTTGACATTTTTGTATGTATGTATGTATGTATGTATGTATGTATGTATGTATGTATGTATGTATGTATGTATGTATGTATGTCTATGTTTGTTACCTTTTCACGCGATAATGGCTGAGCGGATTTCGATGAAAATTGGAATATAAATGAAGTTCGTTGTAACTTAGATTTTAGGCTATATGGCATTCAAAATACTTTATTTAAAAGGGGGGTTATAAGGGGGCCTGAATTAAATAAATCGAAATATCTCGCTTATTATTGATTTTTGTGAAAAATGTTACATAACAAAGTTTCTTTAAAAATAATTTGCGATAAGTTTTATTCCTTGAAAAATTTTGATAGGACTGATATTTAATGAGATAAATGAGTTTTAAAATTAAAATAACTGCCATCTAAGGCCGTGTAATGAATTAAAAAACAAATGACTTCGTCTATAAGGAGCCTTGGACAGCAACAATCGAAAGCTATGAAACATAGCCTACAGATAATGTTTCTGCGTTTCTATGAAGTAATATCGGAAGCTAAATTAACCGATTTGTATAATTAATTATTAATTCACCATTGGAACGTGTAGTTTCTCTAGATGGACATAATGCTATAATGTTATCACAGTAACTTCTGAGTGAATCGAGGACAGGTAAGATTAAAATAGATTCTTATGCACAGAAAACTTGATAGGCTATTCTGTATATTCGTTTCCTGTATTTCCTAAACTAATTTTTATGACCAAATGGGTGGTCTCTGGATCAAAATGATGGCATTTTAATTTTTTAATTCAATTTAAATTAAGTAACATAATAAACGATTTATTCTTCTATCAAACACGAATGTTCCCTGGATCAAATGTCCTATTTTAATTATATAATTACTTTATATTTATTTCTAACTGGTGCAGCGGAGCGCACGGGTACGGCTAGTAATTAATAAAAAAATAACATCAAATTTGTAATGATGACAAGTTTTATTTCATAGTCAACGAAGAAATAGGTTGCAGATCACCTCTGTGGTGTAGGGGTCAGCATGCAGATCTCTTACGCAGAAGGCCAGCGTTCGATTCCCGGTCGCTTTGAATTTCCTGGTTGAGGTTTTTCAGGGTTTTCCCTCAATCGTAAGGTAAATACCAGGAAATTCGGGCCACAACATCCCTGAATATCACAGGCTTCATTCATCATCAAAATCATATTCGTAACAAATCGGTAATACATCTATACACGCCATCTAGTACACAACATTAGAACCAGTCTCAACAATAGTACACAAGCCTTCGGATTTCACCCAGAACATTAACTCGCGAATTCAGTGTTGCCAATTCAACGGTTTTTTCGCTAAATATGGCGCTTTTCAGTGTTAGTTTAGTGGGTAAAATTTATTAAATTTGTATTGCTGATTAGAGGAGGTACTTTTCAAATCGTATTATGTCCATTTTCAGTAGAGAAGAAAAACCGTTAACTCCTACATCCTTGGAGATAAATTTAAATATTTCAAGCCTTGTTTGCTTGGAACTCAATACAGTTAAACGCGAATGGACTTCCCAATTGGATAGAGCATGTTCAGAATATGCGTAAATGATATAAAACTCAATTACGTCAAGAAGTGGACTTAATACGTTTTGAATAGGTATTTTTTAGGACTTAACAGCAGTAAAATAATTCCATTTTACATTGACAATATAGCAATTTAGCGATTTCTGCATTATTTCACAGCGGCTTTTTAAAAATCGAGTTGGCTATACTGCTCGCGATATGACCAGAGATGTTAAAGCGAGTATAAATAACAGGAAAAAAAAGAGGTGCTATGACAACAATGATAATACAGGATTGGCAAATCGTTTCATAATGTTAACCTTATGACACAAGTTATGTCTTCTACAAGTTGCTAAGTAAAATAACACAGCAACGTATTTTCGACTTTATTTAACTCAATTTTTGCAGTACAAAAGTGTCAAGTAATGACCTACTTTAGTAAATAAGACTTTTCTGCCGACGGGCAGATCCTTCACTGCAACTTTAAACTCTAATTTCTTCAATTATGTCAAAGCCAAGTGGTTCTCAAAGTGGAGACCCCGAGTGTCTCCGAAGCTCATTCTGGGGGTTCGCGAATATTCTGGAAAGCGACAGTTTTTTCCTCCTTCAAAAGGATTTTTATTTTTTATGTGACAATAATGTAGAAAAGTCTTCATTGGTACAACTTATAAACTTATAAACCACTGTGATAGTCTGTAACTATTTTTGCTCATCTCGTAAGTTTTCCTTCCATTGCAAACAATTTTCTCTTTTTACAAGATATCTTCAAATTGTAATTCTTGAGAATATTATGACATCTTTTAATACTCAATCCTAAATAACTTTCCCTACCTGCAATGAGAATTTGTCAGTAATTCAAACTGCCATTATCTTGACATGGTTTCGTTTAAAATGTTCTCGCCTACGCAATGACCATTAAAATGGGACACACTCACGGACCGGAGAACGCGAATTCGATTATGCGCACTGTTCAAAACATACAGAGGTGAGCCTGCCTGGAGAGAAATAAAAAATAGGTTGCAGCCGCCAAATTACTCTTCAAGGAACGACTACTCACATAAATTGAGGGAAAGAAGACAGAGGATGGACACTGGAAAGTTTTCTTTTCTCAATCGTACTATCAGGGACTGGAATGCTTTACCTGCAGACTTACTAAAGGCTTTACCAATAACCAAAAATGTATTTAAAAATAGGCTTAAGGACTTTACTAATTGACGGTAGCATATTATACACACTACTTAAAGGGTGTAATTGAAACCTTGTTATTTGAAGTGTTCTATCAGTGAGGAAGTGTGTTGTGTCAGTGAAGTGTGTAGTGTCAGTGAAGTATACTGTGTAAGTGAAGTGTGTTGGTGTCAGTGAAGTGGCTGTGCAAAGTATTTGAACAGTGAAATGGTTAGAAGTGTTAATGAAATCAGGTAGAATCAGTGCAGTGAGTGAGTTGACAGCGAAATAAGTGTAGTGCCGAAAGGTACTTGTTCAGATATGAACCTGTCACACTCGTGGGTCTTAGTTCGAACTTAGGGTTAAGATAGAAATTAGATTTACTTTAAATGTTATTTTAAGTGACCATGCTTCATTTAATTTAGGATGCTCCTTATTATTATTATTATTATTATTTTTATTATTATTATTAATTATTGTTTTTTATTAGTTGTGTTTATTATTTTCATTATTGAGTGTAATTAGTTACCACTGCCACCGGGTATACACCCATTTGCAGTGTGAATAAATACATACATACACACATGAATTTTTTCGCACCGAAAATCAGCAGGAACTAGAAACAACCTTAAATAGAAGCGTCACAAGCACGGCATTAGTCTTTCACCTCGCTCCGAATGACCGATTACTGTCATGGTGAATAATGTGGCCATGTTTAAACATACCGCTCATGTTTTATCCATGGGTTTATGGAGGCATTGAACGCACATCCTTATGGGGTCACCGTGACTCTCTGTTCTATCCACGTGCCTCGGTAAGAGGACATTCGCATGAAGACTGTTTTTGCTATTCGCAGTTACTCTCTACTTATGCACCGATTGCTGAATGATTACTTAACAGCCTTTCAGCCATATAACTTACTTACTTACTGGCTTTTAAGGAACCCGGAGGTTCATTGCCGCCCTCACATAAGCCCGCCATCGGTCCCTATCCTGAGCAAGATTAATCCAGTCTCTATCATCATATCCCACCTCCCTCAATTCCATTTTAATATTATCTTCCCATCTACGTATCGGCCTCCCCAAAGGTATTTTTCCCTCCGGCCTCCCAACTAACACTCTATATGCATTTCTGGATTCGCCCATACGTGCTATATGCCCTGCCCATCTCAAACGTCTGGATTTAATGTTCCTAATTATGTCAGATGAATACAATGCATGCAATTCTGTGTTGTGTAACTTTCTCCATTCTCCTGTAACTTCATCCCTCTTAGCTCCAAATATTTTCCTAAGCACCTTACTCTCAAACATCCTTAATCTATGTTCCCCTCTCAAAGTGAGAGTCCAAGTTTCACAACCATAAAGAACCGTTAATATAACTGTTTTATAAATTCTAACTATCAGATTTTTTGACAGCAGACTGGATGATAAAAGCTTCTTAACCGAATAACAGGCATTTCCCATATTTATTCTGTATTTAATTTTCTCCCGAGTATCATTCATATTTGTTACTGTTGCTTCCAGGTATTTGAATTTTTCCACCTGTTCAAAGGATAAATTTCCAATTTTTATATTTCCATTTCGTACAATATTCTCGTCACGAGACATAATAATATACTTTGTCTTCTCGGGATTTACTTCCCAGCCTATTTCTTTACTCGCTTCAAGTAAAATTCCCGTATTTTCCCTAATCCTTTGTGGATTTTCTCCTAACATATTCACGTCATCCGCAGAGACAAGCAGCTGATGTAACCCGTTCAATTCCAAGCCCTCTCTGTTATCCTGAACTTTCCTAATGGCATACTCTAAAGCAAAGTTAAAAAGTAAAGGTGATAGTGCATCTCCTTGCTTTAGCCCACAGTGAATTGGAAACGCTTCTGACAGAAACTGACCTATACGGACTCTGCCGTAAGTTTCACTGAGACACATTTTAATTAATCGAACTAGTTTCTTGGGAATACCAAATTCAATAAGAATATCATATAAAACTTCTCTCTTAATATGCCTTTTTGAAATCTATGACTAACTGATGCACTGTACCCTTATACTCTCATTTTTTCTCCATTATCTAGCGATATAACTACTGTGAAATATAAGTTTTATGAGTTTAAAATTGCTCTTATTTAATTTAATTCTGCGAAACCTTCATCTGAGAATGCCATGCAATTTTCGCCCTTTGCTTATGAAAAATGGAAGACTGCTCATTTATATAAAACCAAGCGCTGTATTTGTTTTCATACAGGATAATGCACCCTATTCCATATTGCACGATTGTGACTTGTTTCCGTTTGTAGCCTCGATGCTCATCTGTCAAGATCACCTAGGGAAATAAAAGCATAGAAGACAAACACCAGCAAACAAAACACGGTCTACCAATCGAGAAAGGTCAAACAAGAGCAGACGATTACAGAACCTGTAGTTAATAACGGAGGGACCCATGGAATATAATTGACGTTGGGTCGCTGAAGACTATCAGCGGTGCAACGCACGATGTAATATATTTCAAATTGACGTGAATTGAGATATAAACCTATAATGAAGAATGTGCGTGTGTAAGTGGAAAGACACTTCCCTTCCTCCTGTACAAGTATAAGAAAGACAATTAATAATAATAATAATAATAATAATAATAATAATAATAATAATAATAATAATAATGATTTTAACCTGGCAGAGTTAAGGTCATACGGCCTTCTCTAACACTCAATCAGGAGTAAAAACTGCGTTACAAAAACACTAAAATTTACAAAGTACACTACAATTTTACACACAAAACTGAATAAGATGATAATAATAATAAAATGTAAACAACAAGTAAGAAGAAATCAGACATAATATATAACATACAGAAAGAAAGAAAAAAAACATAATAAAATGTGAACAGCAGGTCAAAATAAATGAGGCATACAAAGTATAAAAAATAAGACAATTATTGATAATAGTAATAATAATAATAATAATAATAATAAAAACAAGAATAGTAATAATAACAATAATAATAATAGTAATAATAATACTAATAGTAGTAATAAAATAGTGCAGTACAAAGCATACAATGAATACAATATTTTTAAGTACACACAGTAAGGAAAATTATGATTATATATAGCTCAACTTATCACATTAGAGATATACCATTATCGGGAAATATGAAAACAAAAATATAAAATAAGTTAAATATCACTAGAACCTAGTCATAATACTTCGAAATTCTATCACTAAGGAGGTATTGAGAATAATACTTTTACCTTTAGTACAATCATTAATACAATATGGTATAATAAATTGGGGTGGAGTAGCATCATCTGTACTTAATCCATTAATTTTATTACACAGAAGATTAATAAAAATTTGTCTGACCAAAAATATGGATTACCCAACAAATTTAATTTATACAGATTTTAAAGTATTAACTATTGAAGAAATTTATAAATATAGTTTGCTAACTTACTATCACAGAAATCAAATAAAATATGAATCTAATCGACATGAATATCGTACTCGAAGACAAACGTCTACATTCCCAGTAATTAAGCCTAAATTTCATACAAGTCCAGCATTTAACCTAGAATACTAACGATATTGTACACCCGTGCATACTAATAATGAGTAAAATTTACTCATATACGCCTATTTTTCAAACACCACTAAAATCTTAAGAGATTATTTTATGATTACCTTCATGTTTCTTTTATGTGGATAAGAAATTTGAACATGATATATTGTGTGAATTAAGATTCAAACATCAATTTACGCAGTATTTATTGTATTGCTGAAGCACATTATCACTGTAAATTTGAACATGAAATTCAGAATGAAGAATATTACAACAGACATTCAAAGTAATCAGGGCTCTCGAGTAAAGAAGTGAAATCGTGCGAAATGAGTAAAAATTACCCATGCATAGTGTTCTAGGGTTTTAAACATGGTGCTAGTTTCGGCCCAAGACTTTCTAATAAAATTACAAACCATTTTCCAAATTTGAAATACTTTAAAATTGAACCTTTTAAAAAATAAATTTATATAATTATACATTATAAATAATATTAACAAATGTGTGTATTTTTTACCTTTTTATTTCTGTCCACTATATTCATGTTTTAATTGAATATCACTGGTTTCTGTCCGATTGTCAATTTATATTAAATGTGTTATTCTCTCTTTTCTCTTTCTTCTTCTTCTTCTTATTTTTTTTTTTGCTCTTGTGTGTTACTTATCGGTTTGAATTAAGTTAATTACTGTCCTTGTAAATTTTCTGTTACATTATTGGCTAAGACCATACCGTACACGAGTCTAGCTCTTACGGTAGTGGCTAGAAACATTGCTGTTTTATAATTTAACTTTGCCTAGCTAAATAAACAATACAACTCTGGAGTCAATGATATAGTCCATCTCTCACAATTAGACTAGAGGAACGGTCAGTTGCATTGCATGGTCTAGCAAGTAGCCTATTTAGGATTAGGTTTCATAGCATACTATGGTTCGAGGAATGTTGAGTCTGTAGCTCAAGCGAAAAAGCGATGGTCTTATATACAGGTTCGATTTCCGACCAGATCGTGACGGAACTTGTGGTAGACAAAGCAGACATTCCAGTGGGTATTTCTCCGGGTAATCCCGTTTCCCTCTTTCATCCAACCAACTATCTCCATCTTCCAGTCGACCTGGTTGGCGAGTTGGTATAGCGCTGGCCTTCTATGCCCAAGGTTACGGGTTCGATCCTGGGCCAGGTCGATGGCCAGGTGTGCTTAAATGCGACAGGCTCATGTCAGTAGATTTACTGGCATGTAAAAGAACTCCTGCGGGACAAAATTCCGGCACATCCGGCGACGCTGATATAACCTCTGCAGTTGCGAGAATCGTTAAATAAAACATAACATTTTAAAACATAATATTCCACCTTCCATTGAAAGCTTGGAAGCAAATATCCAACTCACCTGGCTGAGAACCCGAGAAGAGTTATTCTACATCAAATGCCGGGAAAGCTTCAAGTCATACACGTTGCAATATATTTTCTGAACCTATACTCTGATAAGTAACTTACAGCAGAGTCCATACAGACCAGTTTCTATCTCATGCTTTTCCAATTCACTGCGGGCTAAAGCAAGAAGATGCACTATCATCTTTACTTTTTAACTCCACTCTAGAATATGCCATTAGGAAAGTTCAGGATAACAGACAGGGTTTGGAATTGAACGGCTTACATGAGCTTCTTGTCTATGCGGATGACGTGAATATGTTAGGAGAAAATTCACGAACGATTAGGGAAAACACGGAAATTTTACTTGAAGCCAGTAAAGCGATAGGTTTGGAAGTAAATCCCGAAAAGGCAAAGTATATGATTATGTCTCGTGACCAGAATATTGTACGAAATGGAAACATAAAAATTGGAGATTTATCTTTCGAAGAGGTGGAAAAATTCAAATATCTTGGAGCAACAGTAACAAATATAAGTGACACTCGGGAGGAAATTAACGCAGAATAAATATGGGAAATGCCTGTTATTATTCGGTTGAGAAGCTTTTGTCATCTAGTCTGCTGTCAAAATAATCTTAAAGTTAGAATTTATAAAACAGTTATATTACCGGTTGTTCTGTATGGTTGTGAAACTTGGACTCTCACTTCGAGAGAGGAACATAGATTAAGGGTGTTTGGGAATAAGGTTCTTAGGAAAATATTTGGGGCCAGGAGGGATGAATTTACAGGAGAATGGAGAAAGTTACATAACGCAGAGCTGCACGCATTGTATTCTTCACCTAACATAATTAGGAACTTAAAATCCAGACGTTTGAGATGGGCAGGGCTTGTAGCACGTATGGGCGAACCCAGAAATGCATATAGAGCGTTAGTTGGGAGACCGGAGGGAAAGAGACCTTTGGGGATGCCGAGACGTAGATGGGAGGATAATATTAAAATGGATTTGAGGGAGGTGGGATATGATGATAGAGGGTGGATTAATCTTGCACAGGATAGGGACGATGGCGGGCTTATGTGAGGGCAGCAATGAACCTTCGGGTTCCTTAAAAGCCAATTGTAAGTAAGTAAGTATATTCTGTTAAGTGTATTTCCGCAAGTGAGTTAGTGGAATGTTTCTGCAATTGAAATTATTATGAGAAACGTGTGCACTACAAGAGAAACATAGGCGGGGTTCACATTCCTTTTGTGCTACTATAAAACATGCTACGGTTCATGTCACATAGGAACGGCAGTGATGTAGACTAGACTAGTGGTTGGAAAAGCTGTATGATGGGCCGGAGCACGCACTTAACAATATGGATATAGAGGAAGTCTAAATTTTTAAATTCCTCGGCCTGAAAATCAACTCCTATTTGATTACGTGAACTACGCTTATCTCTCAAATCAACTGTCAAGTTCATTTTAATAAAATATGGGATGTACTGTTATTGTTACTGGATACTGATTTTCTCATCCAAGACGAACTCATGACCAAAATCGTGAAATGTAGGAAGCAGTAAAACATGAACATTACAGTCAGAGTTACCAACCCTCCCGTATTTTCCGGGATCTCCCGTATTTGCCCCTAATTTATAACAGTTCTCCCTTATTTTTGTTTAATGTAAACATTTTTATACTACACATTTGAATGGTGATTGTCGTGAATGATGATTGTTTATATGATGAGTTTTGTTGTTCAAGAGATGACGTAAAATATGCAGTCCTTATAGAACGTAATGTCCACACCTGTGGAGTAACGGTCAGCGCGTCTGGCTGCGAAACCAGGTGGCCCGGGTTCGAATCCCGGTCGGGGAAAGTTACCTGGTTGAGGTTTTTTCCGGGGTTTTCCCTCAACCCAATACGAGCAAATGCTGGGTAACTTTCGGTGCTGGACCCCGGACTCATTTCACTGGCATTATCACCTTCATTTCATTCAGACGCTAAATAACCTAGATGTTGATACCGCGTCGTAAAATAACCCAATAATAATAATAATAATAATAATAATAATAATAATAATAATAATAGAACGTAATGCTTGGCAAGAATGGGTTTTAGTGCTCATTCGTCTAAAATCAAACAGTGTTAATGTTATAAATTTGAAAAAAAACTAGCTAGTTTTGTTCTAAGTATACTAAGTAGTAATGCTTACAAAAGAGGGTGTTTCATCTCATGAACAATAATTGGACTGATGTTCGAAACATGAGCACGACAAATTTAACCAAATCAGAGCTGAAAACTGTAGACCTCAACTATTACGCGGGACAAAATCTCTCTCATAATACTTTTAATTTAAAGCTGCCGAAATGTAAAATAAAGTTTTTTAGTAACTGAACCGAATAATTTGTTTATTTTCTATGTGAAACTTTATCGATTCTTTAGTCTCCCGTATTTCTTTTTTAAAGTTGGCAACCCTAATCACAGTGATTGTTAGAAAATTTTATGTCTTAGGCAACCAATGAAACGTTATTCATATTGACATTCTTATCATACTTACTTTACTTACTTACTTATGGCTTTTAAGGAACCCGGAGGTTCCTGTGCAAGATTAATCCAGTCTCTATCATCATATCCCACGTCCCTCAAACCCATTTTAATATTACCTTTCTATCTACGTTTCGGCCTCCCCAAAGGTCTTTTTCCTTTCGGCCTCCCAACTAACACTCTATACGCATTTCTGGATTCGCCCATACATGCTACATGTCCTGCCCATCTCAAATTTCTGGATTTAATGCTCCTAATTATGTCATGTGAAGAATATAATGTGTGCAGTTCTACGTTGTGTAACTTTCTCCATTCTTCTGTAACTTCATCCCTCTTATCCCCAAATATTTTTCTAAGAACCTTATTCTCAAACACTCTTAATCTCTGTTCCTGTCTCAAAGTGAGAGTCCAAGTTTCACAACCATACAGAACAACCGGTAATATAACTGTTTTATAAATTCTAACTTTAAGATTTTTTGACAGCAAACAACTCGTAGATGATAAAAGCTTCTCAACCGAATAATAACACGCATTTCCCATATTTATTCTGCATTTAATTTTCTCCAGAGTGTCATTTATATTTGTTACTGTTGCTCCCAGGTATTTGAATTTTTTCACCGCTTCGAAGGTTATATCTCCAATTTTTATATTTCCATTTCGTACAATATTCTGGTCACGAGACATAATCATATAGTTTGTATTTTCGGGATTTACTTTCAAACCTATCGCTTTACTTGCTTCAAGTAAAATTTCCGTGATTTCCCTAATCGTTTGTGGATTTTCTCCTAACATATTCAAGTCTCCGCATAGACAAGAAGCTGATGTAACCCATTCAATTCCAAACCCTCTCTGTTATCCTGAACTTTCCTAATGACATAGTCTAGAGCCAAATTATTATTATATCAATAAAATATGGGATGAACTCTTATTGTTACTGGTTACTTATTTCTTCATGCAAAACGAAATTACGACGAAATTCGTGAAATATGGGAAGGAGTAAAATTATTATCAACGATACAGTGCCTATTGGAAATGTTTTAGGCAACCAACGAAACATTATTCATATCGACATTCTTTATCATATTAATAAAATATGGGATCTACTCTTATTGTTACTGGTTACTTATTTTCTCATGCAAGACGAACTCAAGGTGAAAATACTGAAATATGGGAAGCAGTGAAATCAAAGACAATACAGTGTCTATTACAAATGTTTTAGGCAATCAATGAAGCATCATTCACATTGATGCTCTTCCTCATGTTAATAAAATCAATTTAAAGTGTAACACATAGACCTACATCATGCAATAAGATGTATTTTATCAGTAGAAAACTCAAATATGACTATTATTAAAAACAACTATTTCTTTTGGACACACACTCAACATTCTGACTCTAATCCTGAAGTATGAGGAAGATAAGTGCCTCCTCTTTGTTTGCAACATTCGTGACATGAAGGTTATACTTGAAACTGATCAAAATTGATTCGAGAAATTCCATCACTATGAAATCGCTGACAAGCAAACATTCTCTTGGGGTCAGATAAAAAAGTTTTTTTTTTTTCCTTCCACCATGTTAATAACGTCAAAACAAGTGCTTATGCAAATTTTGGCCTCTCGAGCGCAATTATAAGGGAAGTCTTGAAAGTAAGTTTCCCTGGGGCTGAAAAGGATTACGATGAGGTATAATCTTATTTATTATTTCAGAAGTATTATTCTTCATTTCATTCTTCTGAGCATTCTTCCACAGAAGAAAGAAGTGTCTTAGAAAGAAAAAGAAAGAAAGAAAGAAAGAAAGAAAGCACAATTTCATGAAAAGATTTTTGGAACAGATACAGCTATTATTGAGCTATTTTTAAACATATGCCCCACCAGAATTGAGACATTTATCATACCGTGGAATCAACTTTTGTATCCCTGTGTCGTAGAAGTTTGCCGCCAGGGATCGGAACCAGTGTATGACAACCGTCTGCACCTCTCTGCTGATCCCACGGTATGACAAATTTAATTTCGGTGAGGAATGTGTTGAGAAATAGCTCAACAATTACTGTATCTGTTCCAATAGAGTGAATCGGGGGGAGATGACTATCGGGGGAAGATGCTTATTTCTTTACAGTTTCACATTCTACCAAAGAGAGAACGCCACGCGCATATCCTCATGATCACTGAGACAATTGAATGTCTGCAGAGTGGAAGCTAACTCATTTTGCCACGTGTTCTTGTTGTGAGAAGAAGAAAAGCAAGAAAACTGCTCATTTTTCTGCTATAAAATATTTGCAAATGTATGTTAAAATTTTAACACATTCTTGAATTCGTAATAATTGTCAAACCTTTGTAATGGATATTGTAATAAATGCTCTAAAGTTTTTATTGTTAACAACCAACGGCCTTGTTCCGCCATCTTAGGTTGCGTCACAGTACTAGGCATCTTACCCCGATACTTGAGGAAGATGGTCACTTTTTTCGGGGTAAGATGGCAACATCTTGCAAGAGTTTTATTTGTTGTTTCATTGCAGGGAATGTGTAAACATTACGTAAGATCCTCTGATAGAAGTCAGTGGATTGAGGACAGTCTTCAACTTGCGATGGAACATGATATAACAGAGGGTATGAACTGTTTTATAGCATCGCAAGCATACGGGATTCCTTACCGCACCCTTAAATGCCGCCTAAGAAAAGAATGATGACAAAAAAATGTACTGGATTGAATTCATTGTGTGCAAGAAGTGATTTCACGAGTCTTGCACACGGCAATAAAATATGTGCAATGACTGTGTTCCTAAGTAGTGATAAACGAGTCAAAAAGTGTCCATGAGTTTTATATTAAGTCAATTTTGTTATATACATGTATCAAACCAAATTCAAGTAAAATACATATGAAGAGTCCACTGCAAGAATGATGGATGTCATTTGGAATACATTTTGCAGGAGAAGCAATTGAAACTTATGTAGGGCCTATACATATGTAGGTTGTATTGTAAAATTAGGTTATTTTATGTTTTATTATTAATTGTAATTATTGTGTTAAACTGTATTGTGTATATAATTGTATTGTGTATTGTACAATTGTATTGTGCATTGTAATTTTATTGTGCATTGTTCATATTGTGTATACCACTGCCACCGGGTGCTTGCCCACTTGCAAAAAACACACACGCACGCACACACACACAAGGTTTGAAATGCTTAGCGCTCAAAGCTTAACTGTGATTTTCCGATCATTACTGGACAATGACTATCAGCGCTAATGCTATATAACTCTCTATGTACATTCTATATGTCTTAAGCTATGCATTGACAGTCTTGGTTCATTTTCGACAAGAAAGTGACATCCATCATTCTTGCAGTGGACTCTTCATATATCAGTAAATGTGTTAATTGCATTTGCCATCTTACCCGACCACGGGGAAAGATGCCTACAGTGCAAGCAAGAAGAAAACCTGTATCTATAAACAAGGTGATTAATGTTTTCTGTTTTGTACCAAAAATATAGTTTGAAATTCCTTCCAGACTTTGATATTTCAATATGAAATTCATAACTAAATGAACAGTATCTTAAATTTTCAATCAAAGAAAAAGTCAGGCATCTTACCCCGATCCACTCCAAATCTTTCCACGGAATTGTTTTCTTTCTGTAAACGGCCCTAGGGAAACTTACTTTCTGGACGGTCCTCGTAATTACGCTAGAGTGGCCAAAATTTGTACAAGCACTTGTTTGGACATTATTAACATGGTGGAAGAAAAAGAAAATAACTTTATCTGCCCCCATGAGAATGCTTGCTTGTGAGACAGATGCACTAAAGCGGAGTTTATGAAGTGATTTGATATGTATGTACTCACTCGGGGATGGATGTGAGGTCATAGTATACGGCCGTTTCGTGCTGCTGGATGGACGATGGTGCAGCCAGGTGGTGCGGTTTTAGCTCTTCAAGGGTGAGAATCTCTCTGTGAGTATCGTCGTCGCCTCCACAGCCTTCTGCACTAATATCGCCACTGTCAGCACTTCCGATTTGCAACAGTCTAGAGTACGATGGCAATTCTTGCATCCCATAATTCCTAGTCACCATTGTTCGTAACAACACGCCACGACTCTCAAATTCAGTCCATACGCTGACAAATAAAACCGGCCACGTTATCTACATTGTCACTTTTATGAACAATATTACAATGCTTCTTCTTTTTACAGCATACTATCTAACATCATATTTTATCATCCAACGTTGAATACGTAATCGGTAAACATATTTTACAACAAATTTATAATTGTTCGAATTTAGTGAAATTACATAATTATTCATTCATTCGAAAACCTATAACAATGAATAACCAAGACATTCCTTTAATTTAGTATTACTGAAATTACATAAAAATCCATGAAAATTGATTTGGCTTAAAGAGTTAGGTACAGCTTACAGAAGTAAAATTTTGGAAATATTCAACATTTTTTCCTCCATTACTGTATCTTGTGCAATAATGAAAATTAGTATGTGTAAAACACTGTCCTTCTGCTATATGAAAAAAAATATATATTTTTTACGAATTAAGAAAATTATTTACTTTTTTTTTTTTTTCAAAATTCAGTTCACTCTGCAGTGATGAAGCGTTTCCCACATAACTAAAAAACTATCCAACATTCTGTGATGAAATTTTTTGTGTGTATTTATGCATGTCATATCTACAATATGATGCAAGATCACTTCTCTACCTTTGATAGATTGTCTGATAAAAAATAAATTCATTTAAAAATGATAAAATATCAGTATTTTCTTCTAACACAAAATAAAAACAAATATTTATTAAGGAATGTAGTTGAAAGAGCATGATATTGTAAACATGGGTTTGCAGTGGAAGATCTGCCCATGGGCAGAACACTTCTATATGTATGTATAATGGTAGATTTTAGTTTATAAATTAATATTTCTTAGTGTTATACTCTATGATTGCTGGAGAATAAACTTATTAACTAACTCTGTATTTTTTCTTGTGCATTCATACGTGGCAGTGTTAAAATGAATTTCTCAACAATCTCACACACCTCAATTCTCACTAATGGAATACTTTCGTAAAACAAGACTGACCCCACATTTGTTGGTGGTGTATGACAAAGTTATCGACAAAGTTATCATTTAAATCTGAATGATGAACTAGAAAACAGATAGGCCTATCTCTTAATCTGAATATTACAGAAACTTTTCGTGACAGAACTCGAAGAAAGTCGTTAAGTGTTTAATAAAATTGACGTTCATACGAGTATGACCACAGAAATACGCTTATAGAAATTTTGTTCTTTCTGAAGTAAAAAAAATTGGAAGGAGAAAGTAAGGTTGACAAATAAAGATGTCAAATAATTGACAAATTTCTCTGTTATTTTCAAAATAAAGAAGTCAAATAGTTTACAAATTTCTCTGTTATTTTAAAAATAAAGAAGTCAAATAGTTCACAAATTTCTCTGTTATTTTAAAAATAAAGAAGTCAAATAATTGACGAATTTCTCTGGTATTTTAAAAACAAAGAAGCCAAATAATTAACAAATTTCACTGTTATTTTAAAAATAAAGAAGTCAAATAATTGACAAATTTCTCTGTTATTTTAAAAATAAAGAAGACAAATTTCTCTATTATTTAAAAATAAAGAAGTCATATGATTGACAAATTTCTCTGTTATTTTCAAAATAATGAAATCAAATAATTGATAAATTTCACTGTTATTTTCAAAATAAAGAAGTCAAATAATTGACAAATTTCTCTGTTATTTTAAAAATAAAGAAGTCAAATAATTGACAAACTTCTCCGTTATTTTCAAAATAAAGAAGTCACATAATTGACAAGTTTCTGTGTTATTTTAAAAATAAAGAAGTCAAATAATTGACAAATTTCCCCGTTATTTTCAAAATAAAGAAGTCAAATAATTGACAAATTTCATGTTATTTAAAAAATAAAGAAGTCAAATAACTGACAAATTTCTCTGTTATTTTAAAAATAAGGAAGTCAAATAATTGACAAATTCCTCTGTTATTTTCAAAATAAAGAAGTCAAATAATTTACAAATTCCCTTGTTATTTTAAAAATAAAGAAGTCAAATAATTAAAAAAATTCTCTGTTATTTTCAAAATAAAGAAGTCAAATAATAGACAAATTTTTCTGTTATTTTAAAAATAAAGAAGACAAATTTCTCTGTTATTTTAAAAATAAAGAAGTCAAACAATTGACACTTTTCTCTGTTATTTTCAAAATAAAGAAGTCAAATAATTGAAAAAATTTCTCTTTTATTTTCAAAATAAAAAAGTCAAATAATTGACAAATTTCTCTATTATTTTCAAAATAAAGAAGTCAAATAAATTGACAAATTTTACTGTTATTTTCAAAATAAAGAAGTTAAATAATTGACAAGTTTCTCTGTTATTTTAAAAATAAAGAAGTCAAATAATTGACAAAGTGCTGTGTTACTTTCAAAGCTTAATTGTTGTTTCATAAGAATGGAAGCATTTGTTTTAACACGAAATAACTAAATTCCGTTCTTCACACATTTTAAAGCCGCTTAGTTCATCTTGATGGCTCAGGATTTTATAAATCATATTAATTCAAACTATGTCAGTCACTTTATATAACGATTCCACAGCATTAGACAAGTTCCAGTAACACACTACTCCTGTTTCGTCATCTGAAGCCTGAAAATGTTTGCCGATGCCATACTACTATGAAATTGTAAAGCATTAAGCAACAGAAATCAATCTTAAGAGTTCAAGAAACCCACAACACGTCAAGCATAATAAATAAGATGGGACTGTCAGGTGTTCTGTATGTCCTCATAAATAAAAATATTAGCTTATATACAAGCATCAGCCAGAGTTAATTTGACCTCCGTTCTGTTTTGATGCTCGGCAGGGCTTAATTAGCATTTCAACTTTTTATGCAAGCCCTGCAGTATGAAATTATTAAACAGTCTTAATCGTTTTGATTATTAACTTCACACTGAAGGATAGGAATCCCGCCTCCTTTCACCTGAAAAATCAAGAATGCAATTCGAGGTTACGCCAACTCATATAATTCGCAAACAATTATCTACGGAGTGCGTGAATCCGCCTCTCTTGGCGTCGGCAGAAAAATTTGTAAGTGGGCGCAATTCTAACTTTGCTTAATATGACAGGATTAAACTACACACATGGCGAATAGAAATACTATAGAATGTGTGATGACCAGGCTTCGAAACTTCGGACCCGATAGAGCAGTTCAGTGGGAAATCCGCATAACGGGGTACTGAATATAGTGGTAAAGCGTACAGTGGGTGGGGGTACTTTAGAATGAATGACAACAAATACGCAAAGGAAAACTCTCTGGATTTGAAGGTTCTGATGAATAATTTGGTTTTCATACAAACCTATTTTCAAACTGTGTCTGAAACTATTACACGGTTAGAAAAGTCAGAGCAAGAGATGCCGAAAGCCCTCAAATTAGATGAGGAAATGATGCAGAGAATTAATGAGACATAAGTACGCCGGTTACTGAACGTGTAAAACAGAAGTGGAAATCAATTTTATGTAAAAATAACGGATATGGAACATTGTGTAATATAAAAAGCAAATTAGTGGACATAGGGTCACCCGAGAATAAAGGACTGTCTATTAGAGATTGCAATGATGTTAGGTTTTTTTCGTTTTGCTCCTATCACGTCATGCGACGTAGAGCGCAGCTTTTCATAGTACAAACTGTGTTTGGTAGACAACTGAAAAAGATTTACGTTTGAGACAATGAAAATGTATTTTGTAGTAAAGGGTGCGTCAGAAAGAACGGATGGATTTCAAACTATCGATACGCAACGAGGAGAGAGATATAGTGAGGGGGACCACGACTGTTGGGTCAGCCATAGAATGCAGTTTCAGTTGAGAACATGGTGTTGGTCTGGTGTACAACGTGCTTTCATCGTAGAGACATTTTTGAAAAATGAAGAGTCTGTGATCGCCACTCAGGACTCATTTCGACATCGGATGTCACGCTAGGATTCCAACTCGGAATACAATTTTGCGGTGGGTGGCTTCATTTCGTATCACAGGTTCAACATTAAAGAAGAAATCACCTGGACGAAATTCTATTGCACTGAGATTGTCCGAGGCTACGGTAAGATCTCGCGCCATGCGACTTCTTTCTTTGGGACCATTTGAAGGCGTAAGTTTGTAAACATCGATCACATACAGTACACTGGACGAACTGAAGACAGCGATTCGTGAAGAAATCGTGGCAATTGCACCAGCTATGACTGTGAAAGTGATGGCGAACATCAGAAAACGCCTCGATGCCTGTATTGAAAGCCAAGGACATCATATGGATAATGTTGTTTTCCATAAATAAACTGCATGTATTGGTGAATATGTTGATAACAATAAATTTTTGATTTGATGAATCTTTACAATTTTCTTGCCATGTGAAATCCATCCGTTCTTTCTGACGCACCCTGTACATTGCAATTCTGTACTGTAACTGCACTTCCTAAAGACGTCCAATAGGATAAATGAAGAAATTAAAATTGCTACATGTTTATTTCCACCATTAACACTATGTATAATTAAACACAAATGCTTATAAAAGACAGGAGAATAAATGCTTTTCACATTATTTTGACATTGTCATAGTGTAATGTATATTTACTTTCAGAATGTCCATATGTGTGCGTTTCCCATACTACTCTCTTCTAAATAGCAACGTTGTTACCCATCTCTACCTTTCACTACCTGCAGCGAGTCAACAACCTATAGTACAAGCACAGTAAACTTATTGTATCGGGTCCAAAGTCTCGAAGCCTGGTGATGACTTAAGACTCTAATATACTTGATATAGCTTTCAGTGTTACTCAATGCAGGAGGTCAGTGTTGCATTTTATATAGGTAGCATATTATTATTTAATAATTTATAATTTACTTAGTATTGTTACTTGGTTAGTTTAAAGAAATATATGATTTAAATAGTTTAAACTACGAAATTTGGACAAATGCGTACCGTAACTTGGGCTTACATTGGTCCTTTTGGTCATACACTGCTCCAATTAAATAAAAAGTTTCATCGGTATCTAATTTTCAAATCAACTGATGTATCACTGTGAGATAAAATCTTAAACCAGTAGGAATATTGTGACTTAAATAAGAAAATGTTACAGTAATTTTTCTGTATTAAAATTTGTTTTCATTTTGATAAATACTGTATATTTTATTTTAAGAGAGGTCATACAATGCTCCATAACAAATATTCCATCTCTAAGTGTTGGTTTTGAAGGTTGGTGCAGGGTTGCCAAATTGGGCGATATTTCGCCGTTTGGGCTACATAAACAGAGATTTTGCGAGATAACAGAGATAACAAATCAGTAATACATATACAGTCACCATCTAGTTCACAACAATAGAACCAGTCTCAACAATAGTATACAGGCCTTCGGATTTCACCCAAAAGATTACTATATTTAGAAGGGTATAACTTTGAGTTCTTCCTAACACTTCTAGCTCCGGTTCAGTCGTAGAGAGAGAGGCTTGCTATGTGGGTGAAAAAGAGCGAATTGTTAGTGATTTATTGTGTTGTGAAACTTGGAATTTGTTCATATAGGTACGTTCTTACTAATGTAACTTCAATTACAAGTTTGTAAAGTATTTTCCTTCTTACAGTAGGGTTTAAATATTACAATTGAAAACTTATGTTTTAAAGTTCTCCAAATATAATGCGAGTTTTAATATACCCGGTCACGTTCGATTACAGCAATTATTTTACCATTTAATACAGCATCATTTAGAGTGTTGAATCCTTGTTTTAAAGTTTGCTCGTTCTTGTGCATTTATCAGTAATTAATTTTTTTCAGTGGTGGGGCATACGGTAACTGTTCCATGTTTGGCTTAACAGCAGAAAAGAATCATTGACTAAGGAAGTTTTTAATCACTGTCAGAGTGTTTTAGGCCTATAATATTATTCACATGATATGGAATATCAGTTTAAAAATACATTTGATACATTTTTATCTAACCTTAACAAACGCACAGTGAATCAGAACTTAAATCATTAGGTGGACAAAATTAATAACTTCTCTGCAGTCTAACGCATTGTTATAAAACTTTGTACATGACTTACAGGTGGCACATATGATTTGTGTACAAACTCTGATTATGTTTGCACAAGAAAAACTATCCCTTTACAGTGGTTGCATTTAGACAGAATTAATAACTTCTCTCCTATCTAAAAGATTTTCATGATATATTGTACGGAAGTTTCAGGTAGCATATATTTTTTGTGCACAAACTATATTTACTGTTCCATAAGTGGAACTACTCCTTTTAGGAATGCATTTAAACAAAATTAATAAATTCTCCCTCATCTAACAGATTTCTATGAAACTTTATACAGTAGTTTCAGGTGGAATATATATTTTTGTCTACAAAGTCTGATTATGTTTTATAAGAGGAGTTTCCTCTTTATAGTGGAGCATTTTAGACAAAATTAACAACTTCTCTCCTATAGGCCTATAATATATTTTTATGCAACTTTGTACAACTACTAGGTCAACAGATAGCATTTGTACACACAAATATATGCTACCTGTAACTCCTGTACAAAGTTTCATAAAATCTGTTATGTAGGAGAGAAGTTAATCTTGTGTAAATGCAACTCCTGTAAAGGGGTACTTCCTCTTTTGGAACTGTAAGCATAGTTTATACACAAAAAAATATATATCCTACCTGTAACTTCCGTAAAATTTTTCATAAAAGTCTGTTACATAAGAGCGAAGTTACTATTTTTGTCTAAAACCACCCCGCATAAAGGGGTAGTTCCTCTTACACAACCTTAGTCAGAATTTGTACACAAAGAATATGTGCCATCTATAAGGCCCGTACAAAGTTTCATAACAATCCGCTGGAATGCAGAGAAGTTATTAATTTTGTTCAGCTAGATTTGCGTTATTGCACACTGATTGCCGGTCTGAAGTTGAGCTCGGGCGCGGGTTCGATTCCCGCTTGGGCTGATTGCCTGATTGGGTTTTTTCCGAGGTTTTCCCAACCGTAAGGTGAATGCCAGGTAATCTATGGCGAATCCTCGGCCCCATCTCGCCAAATACCATCTCGCTATCACCGATCTCATCGACGCTAAATAACCTCGTAGTTGATACAGCGTCGTTAAATAACCAACTTTATATATATTTATATATATATATATATATATATATATATATATATATATATATATATATATATACTAGGTTCAAAAAGTTCCCGGAATTTTACTACCATTTTTCGTATTAATATATAACAAGGGATATTATACATTTGTTTTGTTGGTAACATTCATGATGTCATTTCCTTAAAGTTTGTTGATAATGGCAATTATTGGTTTTGAGTTGTAGGCAATTGTTTATCATAGTGTTTTGTTTGTTCGTCGCATTTTGTAATTATGTCCACAGAGCAAAGTACAAACATCAAGTTCTGTGTTTTGCTGGGGACATGATCAGTATGGCTGATGAAGATGGTGATTTCTTAAACAAAATGAAACTGGTGCTACTTGTACGACCCAGTCCCTAAACGACAGTCATCTGAGTGGAAATCGAAAACATCTCCTCGGAAGCAAAAATTTCCTAGGGACACTTCCAAAGGCAAAGTTATTTTAAATGTTATGTTTTATTTAACGACGCTCGCAACTGCAGAGGTTATATCAGCATCGCCGGATGTGCCGGAATTTTGTCCCGCAGGAGTTCTTTCACATGCCAGTAAATCTACTGACATGAGCCTGTCGCATTTAAGCACACTTAAAGCAAAGTTATGTTGGAAGTTTTCTTCGACTCTCAGGGTCTCATGCACCATGAGTTCATTCCAGAAGGTCGTACTGTAACGAAAGAATTGTACGTAGAAACCCTCCGTCGCCTCTGGGACGCAGTGAGAAGGAAACGTCCAGAAAAGTGGGTAGAAAAAAACTGGTTCCTTATGCATGTGACAATGCACCTGCTCATCGCGCAATTATTGTAAAGAATTTTCTTGCCAGGCACAACATAACTGCTTTGGATCACCCACCATACTCTCCTGATCTCTCACCACCTGATTACTTTCTGTTTCCCCGTCTGAAAAGTCATCTGAAAGGACGGAGATTCAATGCTGAAGAGGTTATCGCAAACGCGACGAGAGCACTAAGACGGGTTTCACAAAATGGCTTCCAGGCCTGCTTCCAGGAACTCTACACGCGTTGGCAAAAGTGTGTAGTTGCGGAAGGCAACTATTTTGAAGGGAATTCTGTAGAATAGTGTTTAAGGTACGTTGTTTCTATGATGCTAACAAATTCCGGGAACTTTTTGAACCTAGTATGTATATGTCACATTATTGTACCAGAGCCGTAAAATATTACCATGCCAACTAAAACGCCACGACTTTTATGAGGCATAACTTGTGCCATAATAGTTATAAATAACGAATCTACTAAGTTCTTACATAACTAGAACAGAAAGTGATAATGTTGTGTACGAGTGAGAAATTTCGAAACTAGTGAGCGAAAGACACTTTCGTGCTAGTTACGTACAATATTTTTTTGGCACAACTGCATGAAAATTCTATGTGAATTAACTAACTTAATAAATAAATCAGAGACTATTCAGATTTTTGTAGGCTAGGAGTCACGGCTAACTAATACTAAATTATCTTTAAAGTAGGTATAGTTATAACGTCATGAAGTTGTTTGTACATTACCTAGGTATTACTGTTTCTGTAAGTGCAGCTAAATACAAATTATTTCTTTTAGCATTTCTAGTAGACTAGGAGGCACTGACTACAAAAATTTCTGTTTTCATACGAGTAGTTGGCGATGTGTTGATATTGTGACGTGATAGTTTTCATAATGTTTCGTCATAGCTGTTTATATTACTATGATAACTTTGAGATATTTATACGGAAAAGTGAATCGTAACAATGTTTTTGCCGTACGCGTTCATAAAAGAAGAACTTCCTAACCAATAATGTGTTATGAAAAACAACAGATTTCATATAGGTGTGCCAAAAGTTAATATTATGAAACGATTTGCATCACTGTTGTCATAGCAACCTCTTTCTTCATAGACCACCTGCAGACTTACTAAAGGCTTTACCAATAACCAAAAATGTATTAAAATAGGCTTAAGGACTTTACTAATAGACGGTAGTATATTATACACACTACTTAAAAGCCGTAATTGATATTCTGTTATTTGAAATGTTGTATCTGTGAAGAGGTGTGTTGTGTATGTGAAGTGTGTTTGTGTCAGTGAAGTTTTATAGTTTATAGTGGCAGTGCAAAGTATTTGAACAGCGAAATGTTTTTGAAGCGTTAGTGAAATCAGGATAGTATCAGTGAAATGTGTCGCAGTTCCAGTGCAGTGAGTGAGTTATCAGCGAAATGAGTGTAGTGCTGAAAGGTACTTGTGCACGTATGAACATATCATACTCGTGGGTTTTAGTTTGAACTTAGGGTTAAGATACAAATTAGATTTACTTTAATGTTATTTTAAGTGATCGTGCTTTATTTAATTTGGGATTATTATTATTATTATTATTATTAATTGCATTTACTATTAATTTTCATTATTGAGTGTAATTAGTTACTACTACAACGGGGTTTTTACTCATTTGCAGTGTGAATACATACATACATCAAAGTACTCATCATTACAAATTTGATATCATTTCTTTGTTTTGTAATGCTGTCTACAATAGTTATTTACGTATCTAGGACAGAAAGTGATACTTTTATATACGAGTGAGACGAAACGAGTGCGTGAAAGACACTTTCGTACTAGTTACGTACAATATTTATTTATTGGCACAACTACATGAAAATTACATGTGGATTAATTAACTTGTTAAATAAATTACAACTTACTGAGATTTTTGTAGGCTAGGAGTCACGGCCCACTAATACTACATTGATTTTATAGTACGTATAGTTATAGTTATAGTCGCGACGCTGTTATTTCCGGCGTGACTCCTCCTCTTTACTTACGTCTTAGGAAGTCAAGGCTCTATAAAGTCTAGGTAGGTAGTATCGTTCGCCATTTTTGTTCTTTCGTTGCCGAGCTACCATACAGGTCTATTTGCCACACCGTTAAACATTATCATGTTCATTCATTAATTTATTCATTTATTTTATTCCATAGATCTTACATGAGCAATGAAGCTTTAAGATGTGGAAAAAGTCGACATTTTACAATATTACAATTACAATTTTTACAAATTTTTATAGTTTTACAATTTAGTAATTTTCTACAATTTTTACAATTTTGTGCAATTTTTTACATTTTATTTTATTTTATTTTATTTATTTTTTTTTTTTTTACATTTTGGCGAGATGTAGTGAGATGAGATGAGGTCCGAGGATTCGCCAAAATATTACCCGGCATTTGTCGTAGCTCCTATGATAATAAATCAAACGCAATGTAATTCAGCAAATAATTGAGCGACAAATAACGTCTTCGTGTGCTTTCTGCGAAAGCCAACGAAAGAGCCAAAATGGCGGGCGATTGTATTAAGTATTTATCGAGCCTTAAAAAATGAATAATATCTTCCTCAACGAATCACAAGACGCACACGTTTAAATGTAGCCGACCTGCAACGCGATTGGCTGCCGGAAATTAGAGCGACGGGACTATAGTTGTGATACTGTACGTGAGCAGTCCGTACTTTTTTAGTTTGAGTGTTCGGAAGTACAGTCACATTAAAAATGTCACAAAAACGTAAATGTTTGTCGCTAAAAGAGAAAGTGGATATTGTAAAGCAAAGTGAGAAGGAGAAATTAAGTGTTCGTGAGCTGGCCACAAAGTTTAATGTGGGAAAATCTCAGGTTAGTGAAATTTTGAAAAACAAGGATGTTATTTTAAAATCATACACTGAGAATGCAATTCTAGATTTCTTTGTGTAAGGTAAGTGGTACAGTGACTGGTGTTTATTTCATTTACAAAACATTTACTTGTACGATTTCTCTCTGGATGAATATTGTAAACAATCTCACAATCTCACTGTCTACTGTATTATACTGTAAAATATAGTGTTGAATATGTGTGAGAAATTTTAATGTACTGTATACATACTAACGATTTTATAAATAGCGGACACTTCTCAATAACTGATATTTAATTTTTCCCCAGCGGTGTCCACTATTGAGAAGTTTCACTGTATTATGTTACTCTGACAACTTTGAGGTATTTGTACGGAAAAGTTAATTGTAACAATATTTCGCTGCAGCGTGCAGCAAAGAAGAACTTTCTAACAAATAATTTGTTATGAAAAACAGCATTTTCCATGTATGTCTGCCAGAAACATAATGTATGAAAAACTAATCAAAATTAGGAACCTCGTTTCGTTCGTTCTCGAAACAGTGACTTGTGCCATAAAGTATAACATTATAAATTTGTTTCATAATCATCATAATATATTATTTTTTGACTGCTCCACTAACAACTACGGCAGGATTGGTAAATATGCTTGCATACACTACAATTTCTATTTCAGTTCGTATTAAAACATGTCACTGTGAGGATTAAGGTCAAAGAATGATTTTCCACATTTAAGACGGAAGTATTTTGTGTAGTAATGCACTACTTTTATGGTTTGAAAAGCTAAACTAAGTTGGTAAAACACACTTTGACATCGTATTATTCAAGAAGTTTCACATTATAAGGGCAATATTTTGTTTATATCAGTGTACAATTTAAATATTTTTCCTTTCTTGTGGTGTGCAAAGTTTGGACAACGTTGTCAGCGTCATAAAATTCATAAAATACCTCATTACTCTCTGTAATCGATCTCTACAGATAAATTTTCACACAATATATCATAACGACTCGGTTAGAGAAGCCAAGGTACTATGGTGGGTACGATCATGAGTTTAAAATCAAATGTAGGAAACAGAAAACGGATGTAGGTAAATTCTCATTTTTAAATCGAACTATAAATGATTGGAATGACATACCTGCAGCGGTCTTTGAGGGCTATCCTTCCTTAAGGAGCTTTAAAAATTAATTTAAAAGTTGTGTATAAAGTGTAAATTAAAAAAAAAAAAAAGAGACATTACATTACTTAAGGTGACATGAATTTCGTCGTTGTTCCTGCAATAACTCCTATGTGACATATGTATCGATTTTCAGATTTTTGCTCTATTAAATAACTTAGTGGTACAGCAAACAATAAAATCTCCTATATGTAATTATATTTCTTTGTTTCGAAAATGTAAGAATTCACAGTCTCCTATGTACGGCTGCCGTAGGATGAATAAATGTAATTTTTCTTCCTCCTGAAAGATTTTATATTTTGCACATAGAAGTTACTGCAGGAACAACGACGATTTACTTAGCCTGACGAGTTATTCCCTTGGTTTGAATTGTAACTTATTTTAAAATACCTTGTAAGAGGGTCTTGGACTACAAAAGCTAATTTAATGTAGTTCTGTTTATAAGTATGAATAAGGGTGTAATTGTTTGTCTTATTTGAACTGTTGTATCAGTGAAGCGTGGTGAATCAGTGAAGTTACGGTTTACAATGGCAGTGAATAGTTTCGATCAGTGATAATTTATAGTGTGTTCTATGGTGTCAGTGAAATGTGTTATATAGTGTCAGTGAAATGTGTTCTAAAATGTCAGTGAAATGTGTCATAGTGCCAGTGCAGTGAGTGAAATGTGTCATACTGCCAGTGCAGTGAGTGAGATGAGTGTGAAGTGAAAGATTATCAGTATCAATGTGAAACTTATGTAGGGCCTATACATATGTGGGTTGTAATAGAAAATTGGGTTCACTTATTAATTAGCTTATTTTATGTATTATTATTAATGAAATTATTGTGTAAGTTATCATTTGTATTGTGTATTATTTTTATAGTGTATAATTAAGTTACCACTGCCACCGTGTGTTTGCCCATAAAATCAGTAACCTTACATCAGGAATAATGTTATTTGTACTCTAAGTTTGTAATAGAGTCTCCGTATACTAATGCCCGGTTTCTGAAAAGACAGTTACCTGTACATACAGAGTTATCTAAGATTTAACGCGCTGATATGTTTAAAATGAGTTTCCGAAACAACAGTTATCATCATCTTTGCAGTTATCTGTGCTTCAACTGGTAACTGTGCCTCAGCCTGTAGTTACCTGGCTGTTAGTACTGATTCGAACAAATACCGACATGCAGCGCTACTGCATTATTGTTTCGTAAACTATAATAACTGATATTAAATAATAATATAAACCGGAATTAATTAATTTACTATATTATCGGTATAATTAAAAAAATTAGCGTTTTATTTACGTAACTTAGTTGCTTTCTATGACATATTAGGATAATAATGTTTGTAAAAACAATTTCGAATATCTTAAGCTCAATTTTCTTCATAAACTTCAGATTCTATGTCGTCAGTCAAGGAATATTTTATTCTCGGGTGTTCTACCAATGCCAATGGTATTTCGGTCTCCGAAAAGTCCATTTGAACACATGAAAGCATTCATATGGACGAATGTAACATATTTTACATTACCAATATGGCTGCCATAACCACCACAGCTGACTGCAGTTGCAGTTTTGTAGCAGAAATTACATCTAGCCGTCTCTCCACTAGTATTATTTACTTCGATGATCACGCCAAATAACAAAATCATTGCCTTTTTAATCATATTACGACTGAGATGGAAGTGTACTTGTACGCTATCGTTTATCACACGGTTCCTTAATTAAAAAAAGCCTTGCTCCTACTAATACAGAGCTCACTATCATATTACTACTGAAAACTTCTGCAAATAAAAATAACTATAAATAACTAAAAAATCACTAACAAAGTACTAGTGGAGACATCTATGGGCAACAATAGATACTGAACTTGAAGTTACCTCAACTGTTAGCTACAAGATCTGATAAATCTACATTTAACTTTCCGGAAACTCATGAAAGTTATCAGTGCAGTCAAATTTATAAGTGCAGTTAAGTAACTGACAATTAACTGAAGTGTACCAGAAACCGGGCATAAGAGCTGTGCCATGATCTGGAGCATTTTATTTGACAGTTAACTAAACACAGGGCTAATCAGTTGTGATTGGTTGCACAAAAAACAAATATTTTCTTTAGTCATATCATATTTAATCTTCAGATCAATTATTCACGCATGACTTTTACTGTGCTTTGTATTACAGGACAAAAAAAATGGAACGTTGTGTTCTGTTTTGTAATAAAGGAGGAGTAATTAAAAAAGCCACCTGTGAATTAATTTTATGATTAAATATGCTATGGTTAAAGTAGAGTGATTTTTGTTCTAATTAATCGGAACTGATTAGCCTATGTCTCAGCTGTTAACGTGTAGGCACTCTAGAGTAGGTATGGTGTGGTAACATAAGCATTGATTTTTGGTCCAACCTGTCAATTGATTAACCATATTATGTCTCAACTCAAATCATACAGGGACTCTAATTCGTAGCAGTGAAAAAATCATGCACTGATAGATGTTGAAATCTAAGACTTTGTCACTACTCATCAATAGGCCTATTATTGTGTGATGTAGGGGAGACTCGGCTAATTCCGCAATATTACGAAGTAAATCTATCATATTTTTATCAAAATGTTTATTGAAAAATTGTATCAAGTTATGTAGACATGGACGAAACCTTTCATTACCAAATGAGATAAAGAGACCTATTAAAATGCAAATATATTTAGTTGTGCATACATTACATTTGAAAAAGAACTCGGGTAATTCCGCAACAGGACTTGGCTAATTCCGCAGTCGTAAATAATTATGAAATACATTATGAAAGTAACATAAAAGAAACAATATATACGCAACAATGCTCACTTTCTTCACAGCTGTGTAGCAAAACACAAAAAACAGCCAACTTTCGATGTTTCACTGTATTGCCGACAGAGATGTCGACCAATATCCTTGCTTTTTTTCTATAGCACTGCAGAGGACATGCCTCCTGTTGACAGCCTCTCAAAACTTACGTTCACGCTATTGCAAAGCCGCAGTAACATCATATAGGTCTATGCACTACTGCGGAATTACCCGTACTGCGAAATTAGCTGAGTTTCCCCTATAGCCTACGTCTTGTCTTATAATGTTTCTCGTTAACTAATTACGTCAAACTTTGAAAGTGTCATAGAATAACTTGTATTTTTCAGTTAGTTTTGTTATCCCCTCTGTTGAAAATGTAAATCGCAAATGTATAGTATTATGTACAAATAATTGATTAACTAGCGGATTTACTCGTGTTAATTATGTAAGTTTGTGCGGCTTACAGCTGTTTCGGTGCTTCATCACACCATCCTCAGAGCCTAGTAGATCTCGGCGTCATCTCGAACTTATCTGCCTGTTATGTGGATGCGTTTGATTGTTGAAAGGTGTTGAAGAGTGGAGCCAAATAGTGTGTGTGTACTGAAATTGATCTGTGTTGAGAATTTGATCGGGGTGTGTTTTAGTGTGTTTGTATATTTCGTATTGTTCTGGTGTGTTGAGTTTTTGGTTCTTGGGTTGTATGTGTAGGATTTCCATGTCCGCATTTATGTTATTGTATGTAAGGTTAGCATTGGTTATGTGATCGGCGTATGTAGATGTATTGTGTCCTCTCGTTATTGCTTTAATGTGTTCCTTGTAGCGTGTTTGGAATGATCTGCCTGTCTGTCCTATGTAGAACTTGTCGCAACTATTACATGTGAGTTTGTATACACCTGTGTGGTAGTATTTATTTGTTTGTGTTTTTGTGTGTTGAGATGTCTTTGTAGTGTGTTTTCTGTTCTGTATGCTATGTTGTATTTCTGCTTTCTGAATAAAGATGAGATCTTATGTGTGCTTTTGTTTTCATATGTTAGTGTGATGTATTTCTTGTGTTCTTGTGTTTGTGTTGTGTTTTGCGTGTTTTTGTGTTTGTTAAGTTTTGTTTTGTCTTTCTTATGATGTTGTCTATTATGTTTGGATTGTAACCGTTTTCTTGTGCTATGCTATCTATTATGCTAGCCGCACAGACTTATATAATTAACACGAGTAAGTCCGCTAGTTAATCAATTACTTATATTCAAGTGTTAAAAGTAGTGTACGCAAGATTCAAAATGTATTATGTACAATTTTGTTTTGGGAGAGTTTCATAAAATTTTGTTATTGAGAAAAAAAAAAAACATACATACATACATACATACAACTACACACCTGAGACAATTAAATCGTCGCACAACCTCCTCAAGTTCTTGTCTCCCATGTACCTCGAAGTAATGGTACTTTTACATGACCTTCAGTTACTGGGTGAACGTTGTATAAATAATTAATTAATGTAATGTATTAGTCTTTAATAATGCTATATACCGATAATTATAACGGTTACTACATTAGGTCTCAAGAATGTGATGCTTAAACACAGACATAAATCAAACCTGAACAAAGGAAAAACATTCCTGCGACACAAATGAATAAGAAAATTATTCAGTTTGCTACCCTATGTAAGAATATAAGTATAAACAACAGAAATAAAATAAAAGATCTAACCATAAACCAATCCTTGATCATGAAATACGTCAGAGAGGTAATTTCGCATGCTGTGCTGCTGTGTACTTCAGCGATGAGATGAAAATAATAATCTCATAATGAAACAAACAGTTCTATTTACCCAGCAAATATCAATAGTGTTATTCATATTTAAGCTTAACTAAGAAGCAATATTGAGAGCCAAGGAAGGCATATGTAGGATGTACTTCATCTACGATATTAATAAGAATAGGGGTTTAATTTTTTTCAACTAACAGAACATAGAATTAAGATTTAACGAGAAATTATCTCAAGGTTATTATTATTATTATTATTATTATTATTATTATTATTATTATTACTATTATTATTATTATTATTATAAACTACAGGGACATAAAATAATACCGTAAGTTCTTTTTCTTGGTATGCAACATAGAGATTTAACATTATCACAAGAAACCTATATACAGAATGGGTGGTTTTAAAATCTTCCTTTTACTGTTTGATAGAAGCTACGAAGGTGGGTGCAACTTCTTTCTAAATGTAACACATCTCTGGAAAATTAGAAATAATTCAGATGTGGCTGCTCTTCAAACAGACTTGAATAAAATTTATAACTGGGCGTTAATGCATAGGATGAAAATAAATAGTTCTAAAAGTAAATCTATAACATTTTGTAAAACCCGAGAGGAAACTAGTCTTAATTACGAAATCAGTGGTGTTGTAATTCCGCAAGTACAATGTTGTAAATACCTAGGAGTGTATTTAAACTCCAAACTTTCTTGGGGAGAGCAGGTTGATATGTTACGGGCAAAGCATGGAGGGCACTTCACTTTATTATGAGAATCTTGAACAAGACTAGCCCCAAATCGAGGGAAATAGAATATCTAACCTTTGTGCGACCGTTAATGGAATACGGAACTACATGTTGGGATCCCTATAGAATATATCAGGTAAATTCTTTGGAAAGAATCCAGTATAGGGCAGCTAAATTTGTTAAAGGTAAAAGAGAAGATGGAAACGATACAATAAAAGAACTTAAATGGGAAACTTTGGAAAACAGACGTAGGAAAACTGGAATAACATGACTGTATAGAGCACATCTAGGTCAAAAAGCATGGGTAGACATAACGGCTCGGTTAGAAAAGCCAACGTACTATGGTAGGAACGATCATGATTTTAAAATCAAATGTAGGAAACAGAAAACGGATGTAAGTAAATTCTCATTTTTAAATAGAACTATAAATGATTGGAATGACCTACCTGCAGAGGTCTTTGAGGGCTGTCCTTCCTTAAGGAGATTCAAGAATAACTTAAAAAGTTGTGCATAAAGTGCAAATTAAAATTAAGGTGACACTTAACATTTAATTTTTTTAAGATGGCATGTATTTATTTAGCCTGACGAGTTACTCCCTTGGTTTGAATTGTAAATTAGTTAAAAATAGCATGTAAGAGGGTAATGTTTAGCTTAAATGTAGTTCTGTTTATAAATATGCATAAGGGTGTAATTATTTGTCTTATTTGAACTGTTGTATCAGTGAAGCGAGGTGAGTCAGTGAAGTTATGGTTTTACAGTGGCAATTAATAGTTCCGATCAGTGATAATTTATAGAGCCAATGAAATGTGTTCTAAAGTGTCAGTGAAATATGTCCTGAAGTGTCAGTGAAATGCGTCATAGTGCCATTACAGTGAGTGAGATGAGAGTAAAGTGAAAGACTATTGAAACTTATGTAGGGCCTATACATATGTAGTTTGTATTGTAAAATTAGGTTATTTTATGTTTTATTATTAATTGTAATTATTGTGTTAAATTGTATTGTGTGTTCTTATTGTATTGTGTATATAATTGTATTGTGTATTGTAATTTTATTGTGTATTGTTTATTTTGTGTATACCACTGTCACCGGGTGCTTGCCCACTTGCAATGTAAATAAATACAAAATTGCTTACCTTCACAATAGATGTTGAGAAAGACCTTCTTCCTGTAGGGCTACACACATCCGTACCCGTCGCTCCATGTTTTTCGCAATTCTCTGGTACTTTTTCCAGTTGTTTCATTGATTTCGGTGATTATAATGTTCTGCAAATCGTCAACTGCTCGTGGTCGATTCTTACAAACTCTCTTTTTAAGATAATCCCTCAAGAAATGACCCGGTGATTTTAGTTGACGTGCCCACAATTTTTAGAAACTACTCAATCAACAAAGAAACTTGTGTTCAGGTTGAGAGATTCATCTGACACATGTGATGTCACTATCGTCTTGTTTCTTTCACTTATTGTTGTTAATTTGCTGCTGTTTGATCAAAATACCGTACACATTGCCTTAGTGTTTTTCTAACATCTTTCGCTACGTTGGTCAGACGAGATGTGCTATGTTTGCCAGTCTAGTTCAACAAAGATCTTGTTACTTTCAATTTTCTAACTATGGCCAGTATTGTCTCTCCCTTCGGAAGAATGTGAACTCCGTATTCTCTCTGAAATGCCCTATGTGTGGCAACGACAGAGTTAGACAGCCAGTAATCTTTCACTAGAAACACGCAGAGGCAATGTGTACTGCATTTTGATCAGAAACAACAAATGAACAACAATGAGTGAAACAGAAGATGGTAGCGACATCACACATGTCAGATGAATCTCTCATGTTACTCTCACGACAGAGTAATTTCTAAACAATTGTGGCCACACAGATCACCTAACTTAACGTCACCGGATTATTTCTTGTGGGATTGACTAAAAAAATTGAGTTTATAAGAATCGATCAAAAACAATTGATGATTTAAAGAACAATAAACTAATAGAAATCAATGGAATTAACGAAGAAGTACTGCAGCGAATTGCGAATAACATGGAGTGACGGGTTATTTTCAACATTCACTGTGAAGGTAAGCAATTCTTCCAGAGATACTTCACATTTAGAAAAAAAAAGTTGCACCTTACCACCTTACATCAAACATAAATAAGCTCAGTCGGCTAAGGCGCTTCCTGCCGAACTGGAGTTGCGTTCGGTTCGATTCGCGCTTGGGCTGATTACCTGGTTGGGTTTTTTTTCCGAGGTATTCCCCAACAGTAAGGCAGATGCCAGGTAATCTACGGCGAATACTCGACCTCATCTCGTCAAATATCTCGCTATCACCAATCCCATCGACGCTAAATAACCTCGTAGTTAATACAGCGTTGTTAAATAACCAAGCAAATAAAAAAACATAAATAAAACCACTCTGGATATAAAAAACGAAGAAATAACTTAATCCGTGGGTCATGTTTAGAAATTACCAGACTTTGACAATTTGTAAAACAAGAGAACATCAAGTTTTGACTTTAGTCACCATAAATGATGTTATCTTGTTTTACGAACTTTCAAAGCCTGCCAATTTCTAAACATTTGCCATTGATCATGTTACTTCATTGTTATTACACAGGTTTCTTATGGCAATATGTGCTATACCCAGAAAAATACACGATAACATTTGTCAAGAATTTATCGTTACAAATTAATGTCACTTCGCCATGAAATTAGGCTGTTAAAATGAATTTAGCTCTGTGCAATTATAACACAAGTGAATATTTTAAGAACCAGATAAAATCATAACGTAAAGTTTTACTTACAGTTGCCAAGTTTCTCTTGTAAAAATTCTCTCAAGGACACAAAAAATCCCTATTTGGCCTAAAACACTAATATTAATATAGCAAAAGAGATAACTTTTAACAGAAGAGCATCAAGTTCAATTAACAGTTACGAAGCAACAACATAATTAAAATCAACACTATAAAATATAGCACCTTGATCTCTATAAATTAGTAGCAGTATAAATAACTCACATAAGATTTTGTGGCAAAGTATCATTCAACAATAAATTCACAAGGCAAATTTCCAGTAATATCAATGAAAGTATTTTTATTGTTTAATACTGTTGAGCCTAATCATGCCAGAGCGAAAATAAACGAAAAAATGTAACAAGACCCTACATATCAAACCAATTCTCATCCCTAAGGTCCCTAAAAGAAAATTTGGTAAGACAACCTTTAGTTCCTGACATCAGATGTCCATTATTATAAGTTTCATGCAACACATACTTGATTTCAGAAGCATACGGGTATTACATTCGGCAAAAAAAAAAACAAATTGTGACGTGGGAAACATTAAAGCGATGAAGTTAGTTCTTCATACCATGCAAAGCAAATTAAACATTTGTGTAATTGCGATCTTTTGTAGGTGATTCACGAGGATTTACCATCACTTACGAAGCCATTGTCCAAAGATATTCCGAGCAAAACAGTCATATAAACATGTGTCCTAATCTCAATATTTTCAGAGTTACATTAATTTGAAGTTGTTTGTTAATCTTTAACTTTAAGCGTAAAAGAATATTACAAATAAAGAATCAACTATTCAGAAGTATCATTTCTTCAATTGCCTAGTGTTCTGAAGCTGAAAATATGTTGTTAATTCTATAGTTGCTTCGTACAGAATTTTTTTCGATTTTGACTACAACATTATATTTTTCTTATGCATTTATTACAATAATTGTTACAAATCACGTCACTCTTGTAAATTCTTCAAAACTGTATAAAATCATTAACAATAAGTTGGACTGTGTTGGTTTATTTTATTATATAACATTATAGGCACCTAAGCTTAATACAAAATTTCGAAATTTATTTTACATACCAAGGGCAAATATTGAATCCCACAACCCAGTTTTCCAAATGTTACAGTTATACATAAATTACATCCTCATCCGAATGTTGATATTTTAAATATGAATTTCTCTGGATACAGAATTATTTGTTATCATATTTTACAGAATATTGTTGTTAGTTAATTTGAAGCTACTTTCACACCTTATTTCAATTTCTCTTTTTTTCTTTCTCTTTTTTCTATTTTGTTTCAGTTTTTAATAAGAGTATGTTTTCTTTTCCTTGTTTATGTTTTATAAATTAGTTTGCAATTCTTGAATATTGTAATTGGGCTTTGCCTGTTATGGTCAATAACAAATAAATAAATAAAATTAAAAAATAATATTAAACTGTGAAGAATCAGGTTCCTAAAGTCGTATGATTTGTAACAATTTTTGTGATAAGTGCGTAAGAATGATATCATTTTTAGTTAAAAATTGAAACACAAAATGTACAAAGCAATTAACAACATATTTTTAGCTTCAGAACACTAGGCAATTAAAGAAATGATACTTCTGGATAGTTCATCCTTTATTTATAATATTCTTTTACCCTTAAAAATAAAGAAAAAAAGGTATTTTACAAACAACTTCAAATTAGCGTAACTCTGAAAATATTGAGATTAGGACACATGTTTATATGACATTTTTTGCTCAGAATGTCTTCGGAAATAAGCTCCGTAAGTGGCGGTAAATCCTCATGAATCACCCTGTATAATAAAACACCTCCTCCTAGTGCCGAGGTTAAGAAAGCACAAGAGCTCTACATTCCTGCTTCTTGTTCATCTCTAGGGTATAGTTATGAATAGATCTCGGATTTTAGGTTAAATGCTTATTTTTTCTGTAGGAATAAACTAAAAATAGTTAAATATCTTCACAATTTATATAGAATATGAACGTTTGAAAGCGATTTTATGAGATCTATGTTTAAGGTTTTAGAGGCTAAAATCCCTATTTCTATTTGTTAAGAGTATATTTTTTAATTTTCGTGTAGCAGTGAAAGATAAAGTCATGGGATGGGTTTGGATCAAATATCCTGTAATAATTTGGTTGCAAAAATTAAGAAATTCCTGGAAGGTGTCTGATTTTCTTGAGCACTTGACCAGACAGTAGGAATGTGATGAATCGGGAGGATATAATTCTCCCTAAAGAAATCAGCATGGCAAATATTGCTAGATTTAAATATGCATCTATTACTTCGGTATCATTGGGAAGAATTTTTTTCGCCTATAAAATGGTTCTGTCTAAGAAAAGGCAAGGTTTCAAAATAGAAAATAAGAGAAAAACGTTGTTATGGATTATAATGGCAATTAGGAATAATGTGTTAATCGAAGGGTTCAGAACCATAGTGGGCGCCATTTACTAAAACCGTAGAAAACAAGGGTTAAAATGAAGTTACTGCCATAATTCAATGGAAACATATAGCAAGTAATATAAAGTATACACATTAAAATTAAATGATATATCAATCTTCATTGAACTATGGTATTCACTTAACTTTAACCCTTGCTTTCTCCGTTTTTAATAAATGGCGCTTGGCCCACTATGGCTCTGAACCCTTCAATTGTAAATTCATTGGTAAATTAATTAATTAAATTATAATAAGAGCACTTATATATTTGCAGTCTTAGAGCAATGAGGCCGATGAATTCATTAAAATTTAAGACTTAACAAAAATAAAGTTTCTAACAGCAGTATTCTTTTACTGTTTTTGTCACTGTATACCATAGTGCTTAATACTGACTAATTAATTGCATTTTTATAGTTACTATAGTTTGTGTGGATAGAAATTATATTTTTAGCTGGATAAAATATTATTTTTAGCTGCTTGAAATTGTATTTTTAGGTGCGTAACTCTATGTTTTTAGTGTCTATTTTTATAAATTCAGAGCCTACTTTAGGTGCCTAAAAGTTAGTTTTTAAGGGCCGTATTCATAGACATTCTAAGCGCGGACTTCCGGTGGGTGATCAGTGAACTAACGTTTTTCGTATTCATAAACCAGTGTTAGCGATATGATATGATATGATATGATATGAATCCTGTACAAGTAACCAGTCGATAGCCGGGGCTAGTTTAGCACGCTCGTAGCGCGGACTAGGGAAATGTCAGTTATGAACAGCCATAGAAAATAAAGCTCATTTCTGTTTACATCATTCAGGGAAGGTAAAGTTGTAGGTATGTACAAATTTTCAAGCGATAAATGACAAAACCTAACATTGTAACAGGAATGAAATATAAAATTCGCGAGGTCACTGGAATAAAAATAGAGTTGAACTTGGTTATAGCGACCCCGGTTACAGCAACAGTAATTAATAAGTACAGCTTTTATCTGTATTAAAATGTGATTCATTATTTTTATAATGACCCGTTTATAACGATGTTAAGTAACAGTTTCAAATTATTGAAAATCCATGTTCTATGTATGTAAGTTAAAAAGAGACTGTCGTTGAAAGAAATTCGCAGTTAGCCGGTAATGCCATAGTGGTCAATATAGTTTTCAGCTACTATGACAGAAAATTTTAAGGGCCAAGACCTTGACTTATAAGGGAAAAGGGTGGAATCTGAAGTGGCCCAAATACTCTCGTCTGTCTTGCCAACAACTCTTTACAAACAATAGCAGGCCACGTTGTGCACTGTACTATAATCCAGATATTCATTCAGACTGTAACTTCAGACAATTAGTTTGCAAACAGGTGTTATATACAGTACAATGGACAAAGGTGCAATGAAAAGAAAAGTTTCAAGTGTGAAACATGAGATAATGTTATAAAACATATCGAGAATGATAAACAGAAAACTGATATGTTCCATGAATTTGTTTCAGCTACAGAAGAACTGAGATGATTTACATATTAATTATTTTGCAAAATATAAACGAAAAAGAATTACAGATTTCTTCAACCCACGTCCTTCATTATCAGTACTTTATTTTTAGGCGTATTTTCATCATTATACATTATAGTATGTTACTCATTAATTCACTATTTTCTACAATTCAGTGAAGTATTTTTATTCTCACTTACTTACAAATGACTTTTAAGGAACCCGCAGGTTCATTGCCACCCTCACATAAGCCCGCCATCGGTCCCTATCCTGAGCAAGATTAATCCAGTCTCTATCATCATATCCCACCTCAATCAAATCCATTTTAATATTACCCTCCCATCTACGTCTCGTCCTCCCAAAAGGTCTTTTTCCCTCTGGTCTCCCAACTAACACTCTACATGCATTTCTGGATTCGCCCATACGTGCTACATGCTCTGACCATCTCAAACGTCTGGATTTAATGTTCCTAATTATGTCAGGTGAAGAATACAATGCGTGCAGTTGTGCTTTGTAACTTTCTCCATTCTCCTGTAACTTCATCCCTCTTACCCCCCCCAAATATTTTCCTTAGCACCTTATTCTCAAACACCCTTAATCTCTGTTCCTCTCTCAAAGTGAGAGTCCAAGTCTCACAACCATACAGAACAACCGGAAATATAACTGTTTTATAAATTCTAACTTTCAGATTTTTTGACAGCAGACTAGATGACAAAAGCTTCTCAACCGAATAATAACAGGCATTTCCCATATTTATTCTGCGTTTAATTTCCTCCCGAGTGCCATTTTTATTTGTTACTGATATTTGAATTTTTCAACCTCTTCGAAAGATAAATATCCAATTTTTATGTTTCCATTTCGTACAATATTCCGGTCACGAGACATAATCATATATTTTGTCTTTTCGGAATTTACTTCCAAACGTATCGCTTTACTTGCTTCAAGTAAAATTCAAGTGTTTTCCCTAATCGTTTGTGAATTTTCTCCTAACATATTCACGTCATCCGCATAGACAAGAAGCTGATGTAACCCGTTCAATTCCAAACCCTCTGTGTTATCCTGAACTTTCCTAATGGCATATTCTAGAGCGAAGTTAAAAAGTAAAGTTGAAAGTGCATCTCCTTGCTTTAGCCCAAAGTGAATCAAAATTAAAAAAAAAAAAAAAACAAGAATAATATAATAGTTTACGTTACTAATGCCGTAACGTTTCATTTTACAATACGAGTTTGATAACCAGTCGAGTACTGTAATATGAAATTACGACATGTGTATCGTAGGCTTACAAAGTTTTATTCGCTTTGATAAAAAAATATTGTAAAATTGAATATTTTCTGAACATAAAATTTTTATGGCCGGCTATATACATTTGCTTTTATAGCTGATCGATTCATGTAGAGAGACTTGTACGAGAAACACTTATCATTGTCCAACAAATTCGCGACAGAGGTGTGAAGAGGAATATGAGTAGTTTGAACAGTGGTATAAGAAAAAAAAAGTAGAGAATATTTTTGAAAAGGTTATAGTGGCATATATTTCAATGAAAAGTGAAAAGAAGAAATCAAAGTCTCTATGGACTCATTATTTTATGCTACGGTGTACGATCTCATTAAAGAAAAACATGTACATCAAATAAGTACACACAATTGTTATTTTTTTAACGGAAAAGTGAATTGTGAAAATGTTACCATTAATGTGTATAACAAATTAAATGTTTACTTTACTCAGTGTGATGAAGATCATTTTACGACACTCAGTGCCGTAAAGTTTGTCATTACAACACTCGTTTCAATGTTGTTATGTTTCACTTTACGTTATCAAAGCGGATTAAGTATTTTAAGACTGTAAGACTATATAAAATTATAAATTAAATTGTAGTAGTGTACAAAATACGTAATATTGTGAACGTACTTTTTTTTTTAAATTTTATTTACGCCTACGTATTTATTTTTTCCTACAGCGACAGTCGTTTATTGTGAGATCATTTCTATAGCCACTTCGATGACGCTATAAACAAGATCAACAACCGATTACCGATCAACACGTTATACAACGCTGCGAAAGTTGAGTGAACTGAAATAAACACCATCACGAAGAGAGAAAAAAAATGTTAACCCCACTTAGGAACAATATTCCACACAGTCTATTGAGAGGCTCATGAAAAGAAAGCTGTAGCTTTAACACACCACGGAGTTGTACACTGTCACAGTTAACACATTGTTTTTATTTGTTATCGAGAAGAGCGGAAGCGGAGTGGAGACGTGCCGACCGCCACTCTTGATGGACACAGAAGACTACCTGTCAGCGTCCATCAGTCGCGCGCTGTGGAAGCGCACGTCCATCGCGCACTCGCGGCAGTCACCGCTACGTGGGAAGCGGCCTCCCCCAGCTGCATTCTTCCTGACGTGCACCTCCGATTCTTATCAGTTTCTCCACTCTTCCGTCTTCTGTATCCGGTGGACGCGAGGTTCAATACATTTTGACACCGACAAACCAAAAACTAAGAATCGGCCTGTTTAGGAACGTTGTTTGTTTCCTCTTACTTTCTTTCCTTTTACTTTCTGTTCTTAGTCTTATCCTTTTATGGGCTATGTTCTCTATTGCGTTTCTTTCTTGTAACTTAATGCCATCATTCCAGGTCAACACGCCCACAGCACAATGTCCAATACACAGAAAGTCTACTAGAAAAATGTCCACACCTAAAACGTCCAATCAAATAAGGCCACTAGTCAAAATGTCCAATATATAGAGATGTTCAATATGTAAAAATGTCCACTAGTCAAAATGTCCAATATATAGAAATGTCCACTATCCAAAATGTCCAATATATAGAAATGTCGCTAGTCAAAATATCCAATATGAGGATATTTCCACTAGCCAAAATGTCCACTATATAGATATGTCCACTAGTCAAAATGTCCAATATATAGAAATGTCCACTAGACAAAACGTACAATAAGTTATGTAAAAATGCCCATTAGTCAAGATGTCCAAGATGTAGAAATGTCCACTAGTCAAAATGTCCATTATATAGAAATGTCCACTAGTCAAAATGTCCAATATATAGAATTGTTCACTAGTCAAAAGGTCCAATATATAGAAATGTCTACTAGTCAAAATGTGCAATATATAGAAATGTCCACTAGTCAAAATGTCCAATATGTAGAAATGTCCACTAGTCAAAATTTCCGATTTATAGAAATGTCTACTAGTCAAAATATCCAATATATATATATATATATATATATATATATATATATATATATATATATATATATATAGAAATGTCCACTAGCAAAAATGTCCAATATATAGAATTGTTCACTAGTCAAAATGTCCAATATATATAAATGTCCACTAGTCAAAATGTCCAATATATATAGAAATGTCCACTAGTAAAAATGTCCAATATATAGAAATGTCCACTAGTCAAAATGTCCAATATATATAGAAATGTCCACTAGTAAAAATGTCCAATATATAGAATTGTCCACTAGCCAAAATGTCCAATATATAGAAATGTCCACTAGTCAAAATGTCCAATATATATAGAAATGTCCACTAGTCAAAATGTCCAATATATATAGAAATGTCCACTAGTAAAAATGTCCAATATATAGAATTTTCCACTAGTCAAAATGTCCAATATATAGAAATGTCCACTAGTCAAAATGTCCAATATATATAGAAATGTCCACTAGTAAAAATGTCCAATATACAGAAATATCCACTAGTCAAAATGTCCAATATATAGAAATGTCCACTAGTCAAAATGTCCAATATATAGAATTGTTCACTAGTCAAAATGTCCAATATATAGAAATGTCCACTAGTCAAAATGTCCAATATATAGAAATATCCACTAGTCAAAATATCCAATGTATAAAAATGTCTACTAGTCAAAATATCCAATATATATATATATATATATATATATATATATATATAAATAGAATTGTTCACTAGTCAAAATGTCCAATATATAGAATTATTCACTAGTCAAAATGTCCAATATATAGATATGTCCACTAGTCAAAATGTCCAATATATAGAAATGTCCATTCGTAAAAATGACCAATATATAGAAATGTCCACTAGTCAAAATGTCCAATAATTAGAAGTGTCCATTAATCAAAATAATAATAATAATAATAATAATAATAATTTATTTAACCTGGCAGAGTTAAGGCCATACGGCCTTCTCCAACACTCAACCAAGAGTAAAAATTGCATTACAAAAACACTACAAATTTACAAAGTACACTACAATTTTACACACAAAACTGAATAAGATAATAATAAAATGTAAACAACAAGTAAGAAGAAATCAGACATAATATATAACATAGAGAAAGAAAGAAAGAAAGAAAGAAAGAAAAAAAAAAGAAAAAAACATAATAAAATGTGAACAGCAGGTCAAAAATAAATGAGGCATACAAAGTATAAAAAAATAAGACAATTATTGATAATAATAGTAATAATAATAATGATAATAACAATAATAATAATAACAATAATAATAACAGGCCTAATAGTAATAATAATACTAATAGTAGTAATAAAATAGTGCAGTACAAAGCATACAATGAATACAATACAATACAACTTATCACATTAGAGATATACCATTATCGGAAAATATGAAAACAAAAATATAAAATAAGTTAAATATCACTAGAACATAAAAAAATGTCCAATATACAGAAATGTCCACTATTCAAAATGTCCAATATACACAAATGTCCACTAGTCAAAATGTCCAATATATAGAATTATTCACTAGTCAAAATGTCCAATATATAGATATGTCCACTAGTCAAAATGTCCATTATATAGAAATGTCCATTCGTCAAAATGTCCACTACTCAAAATGTCCAATATACAGAAATGCCCACTAGTAAAAATATCCAATATATAGAAATGTCCAGAAATCAAAATGTCCAATATACAGAAATCTCCAGACGTCAAAATGTTCAATAGGTCTATATGATAGGCCTATATACAGAGACGATCATTCAATATTCTTTTCGGAGAGATACACGGCCAAGATTCCCACTCCTATATGGAATTATTATGTAATAATGTTGCAAGGTGGTCATAGAAACAATGATGTAATGGCAGGTTTCCATTCTAAATAAAAAAAATGATTCTTTGACATCATGCCAGTATTTAGAGATTTATAGAAAACATAATGCAAGAACAGAATGAGACAGAGAATGTCGAATGCAAATGCAAAATGGTAACACAGAATAAGGCACCCCGTAACCAAGAAGTACAATACAAATTATTACAATAATTAATCGTATATTAGAAATCAACGAAGAATTGAATGGATTGTACACATATAATCAATCAGTGCTGTCATGGTAATTTTTTTCTTGGCCATACACCCCACTCCTTGTTTTCTCCCTTGAAATATATTTTACTCTCCTCTCTCTATCTCTCCGACTGTCATTTAATGATTTTTTTAATATTAAAGAAATTGTTTTCTTTTACATTTTAATTGTACAACAAGTCTGATTTAAAGAATACACTATGTAGCCCCACTGTAGATGCACACTTGTCTCGATGAATCTCGGAGTGTGTATTTGCAGCACTTCTTGTTTTTCAACCATTATTTTATATAATTCTGAATTCCAGTGCTGCAGAGGTGGACAAGTTTTGTTTATGAACATAAAACAAAATACATTAGCAACAGCAAGAGATGATCTAAGATCTGTACAGATCTCCGCGTACAAACTTAGGCACCCATATGTCGTACAGACAAAATTTTATACGATTAATTAAAACAATTGTAGGTTCCCATACGATGTAGGCCCGGCATGGCCTCCATGACAGCACTGCAATCAATGTAAGGACAACAAATTATTTATGTGAAACAATATTTGTGGGAATTTTCATTTCATATGAAACTGCATGATGACACCAGTGCAACACAAAATTAGAAACTAAAATTTGTTACAGTACACTGTAAATTTAGCTTACATTTCATTGTTAATTATTAATACTGTTTTGGACTTCCATGATATATGAAGAGTCCACTGCAAGAATGTTGAATGTGATTTAGAATACATTTTGCAGGAGAAGCAATTGAAATTTTGAAATGCTTAGCGCTCAAAGCTTAACTGTGATTTTCCGATCATTACTGGACAATGACTATCAGTGTTAATGTCATATAACTCTCTATGTACATTCTATATGTCTTAAGCTATGCATTGACAGTCTTGGTTCATTTTCGACAAAAAAATGACATCCATCATTCTTGCAGTGGACTCTTCATATTTGATAAATCCATTTTTGATAATGACCATTTAATATCTTTGGATATTTTTGATACAGGGTATTTAATATCTATGGACATTTAAGATACTGGCCATTTAATGGACATTTAAGATACTAATCATTTAATGACGTGGGCATATTTCTGTAGTGCTCGGGAAAAGTGACACAAGTCAGTTTCCACAAACCTTTTTTGATAATTTATTGACAACTTACGGAACATCTGTTCGCTTGGAAAAAAATACGTAGGTATTCCTCCCATTACAATAATTCATACAGAAAAAAATCAAATCGACATAAACCAGTGTAAGTTGTCAATAAATGATCAAAAAAGGTTTGTGGAAACTGACTTATGTCACTTTTCCCAAGCACTGCAGATTTTATATTGGACATTTGATGACTGAGGACATTTTTGACAATGGACATTAATGATGATGGACATTTTTGCAATGGACATTTCGCAGTAGACTAATTGACATGGATATCTACATCCTAGAATATGATATTTGCAACTTCTCTTTTAATCCTTTCCTCATTCAGTAGAACATTTTGTGCTTATATATATACAGAGTGATTCAAAAGTCACGCGACATATACAAACTCCGTTATTGGTGCAGATAGCGAAAATGGAAAGACGGGAAAGTTGTTGGAAATATGTAGTTTTCAATCTAATGCGCTTGAATTTTCAAAGCAGAATGCACCGTTAAGTTTGTACACTAGTACGACACACCCGCCAGTCCCAATGCTACCAAATTATAGCTTGACAACTTCAAGTGAAACCCCGTAAACACACCAACTTCTGGAATCTCTCTCCCTCGCTCCTCGTCATTCAGTCACCAATCACCACGTAAATATCTGAGAGGGTGTGTGTGGGCATCGCGACCAATAGAAGAACCACTCTCCAGTATTACCACAATAACGGATTCTTCATTTTTGCCTCGACTGTCGGCTAGGAAGGTTCCATTATTGCAGGCAACTAGTCAACCTTTTAATGCTTTTGTTAGCAGGTTTGACAAACTGTGAGTGGACCTGCAAGTACATAGTGCATAGTGCTCTATCCCTTCCCCCCGTGCTTTCTCACTTGCTCCTCCCCAAGACAGCCAGCGCTCACGTAGTAACTCGGTCAGGGTTTCAGTTCGATTTGTCAATCTATAGTGACTTTTTCGTTAGTTCTACCTGGTTTTAGATATGTATTATTGTAAAGTATTGTTCTCATTGTCTTCCTCTTGTCCTTGTCTTTCTTTCCTTTATGGGCTTATGTTATCTAATTAACTTTTTTTGCTTTGCTCTTGCGAGGTTATTGACAGGATATGTAGGCCTAATATTGATTTCTTTCAAGTAGTTTCGCTTTCGTTAAATCACACCATCGCATCAATAAGACATAATCTATGCAACTGATAAGGTCTTAAAGAAAAAAATGTTGATTAATTCGCAATGCGGGCAGAGGGCAAATAAGATATTGGCTCTCGTCGAGTCATTTCCGTTCAATTGATATCCATTTTTAATCTATCCATCTTCGGTATCGCTAAACAAAGAAGGAAATGAACAATTAAAATTTTTAATAACACGTTACAACTGTTTAAAATCACTTCCACAATCGCTATTATGGTCAAATCTTTGATATCTTTCACAAAGAGTCTTCTTCTTCTTCTTCTTCTTCTTCTTCTTCTTCCCTTCAAGTATTAGGCCAAATGACCTGTTACGATCTCACAGTTGAATTTTCAATCCAGCGCTTCTTTGGACGACCGAGAGATCTCTTCCCGTTTGGACGATAGTGGAGCATGACTTTTGGGATTCTATCTCTATGCTTGCGATGCAGATGATTTATCCAGTTGTTCTGATAATGTTTTACGTGATTAATTACAGGTTCTAGTTGTAATTCTTCCATTACATCTTCATTGGGTTTGTGATCCCATTTCGTATATCCCGCTGTATATCTCATAAATTTCATTTCATTAGCCGTTATTCTGCTTTCGTATTTCTTCATCAATGTCCATGTCTCACTGCCGTAACAAAGTACAGATCTCGCCAAAGTCTTGTATAGGCGAATTCTAGTATGCCTTTGCACTAGGGAAGGTTTCATAATGTTGTTAATTATTCCCATTGTTTTGGTGTATTTAGAAATGTTCTGTGAAATGTCTACTTCATCGAAAAAAGATAATTTCACAAAGAGTTCATTATGGAATGATGACGTTCATGGACATAAATGAATCAGGGATTGCAGAAACAGCACATGTCACTATTTGTGGCGAAATGAGTTTTTTTCGAGTTTCATGGACTGTTGATATAGGCTATCACTCCATGCAGAAACCACATATGTCAGTATAGCCGTCTCAAATTTGGAGACCTGTGAAATCCTGGAAGCGCGCAGAAACAATTCATGTCAAAGACATGTGCCGACACATTGGTTCCGATTCCAGACGGCAGACATCTACGATACAAGGATACAAAATTGATCCCACTGAATGAAAAATGTCTCAATTCTGATGGGGAATAGGTTGAAAAATAACTCAACAATTGCTATATCTGTTCCAATAAAACTTTCCATGAAATTTTGTTCTCTTTCTCTAAACGGCCCCAGAGAAACTTATTTTTTACGGCCTTCGTAATTGTGCTCCAGTGGCCAAAATTCGTGTAAGAACTTCTTTTGCTATTATTAAAATGATGGAAGAAAAAATATTAATTTTTTATCTGCCCCCATGAGAATGTTTGCATGTAAGTACAAAGGAGAACACCATATTTACCTTCTTCACTGACATATCCAGACAAAATCGTGCCAATTCAAAGAGAGAAGCTTGACGATATACGCAAACTAATGCATTACATACCACATGAATATCAAGAATTTTACAATAATATTCTTCAGTGGCTTATTGTGGAAAAATAAGTTCATTTATATGCTGAACTTATGTATTAGTACACAGTAGGCCTATGCATATATTATATCTGTCGTCGATTTGCAAAAGGGGACACGTCCAAAATGACAAAGTGTTGGAAAATCGCTAAAAAAAACGTAACAGACTTAAAAATTAAAATGCTCATGGATCCTGAATGTATGTATCCATAGTGATCTAATTAGAAAAAAATAAATGAACATTTTAATTTTAACATGTCGACTGCTGTAAATCTTTTGGCCTGCATAAAAATATTTTAAGAGATCTAACAATTGCAGAACTCAAAGGCTCAATAGCTATTTTCATGCATCATACATATGGACCATGACTAATTCGCATCTCCTTGACGTTGCTTCGTTTAATATCATGTGTTTCAATATAATTCAAATAGTTATTTTTCACTCTAACAACAATGCATCACTAAGCCTCAAGGCATTTACTCTATTGTTTCATAGTACTCTTTGTCGATGGCAACCTGTAGTGGTTACAGGAAGAAATTAAATTAAATTAATAGTTACAATTTTTGCGATTTTTCAACACTTTGTTATTCTGGACATGTCTCCTTTTGCAAATAGACGACAGATATCCCTAATTTGACAAATAAACGTAGTATAATTTTGATTCCTTGCAGAAACAGCACATGTCAAGCTAATATATATTGATTTATTTCATTAAAAGTTCAATGGATTCCAATAAATTTGATATAAAACGACACATCTATTAGGCTTCTGTCTGAAGAAGCCAGAAATATAATCAATGATGTGGTCTACTACCAGTAATACCGTTTTTTGTGTCTACTGAAAAATTTAGTTTTCGTGACAAGTGCTGTTTCTGCAATTCCCGATTCAAATGTTACCTTCTTTGCACTCCATTCTTTGGCAAAGATATAATTACTTCGCATGCAGCAAATCTACCGTCTGCAGACAAAGCTTTTACTTCCTCATTCGAAAAAAGCCGCACCTTCGCCTAACAATTCATCGCCTTCGCGTATGTTACCCGCATACCCAGAGGCAAGTACCGTAATCACTAGATCACCGGCTATAAAAGAAAGTTTACAATTCTCGCATCATCGTCTCCGTAGCGTGGATCTCCCGTACTTCAGAAAATATCGAAGCAAGTTGAAAGGTCTGTTCATTTCTCATTTGAACACCACGCAACTAATTTCACCAGTCCACGTACCTATATAATTTCATTTATCGTAAACACGCGGTAAAAAGTCAAGGTCCTTGTGAAACCATTCTCAGTAATCTTATACAAATTAAATTCAGCTACAAGAAGTAACTCAAGTCAGTCCCTTAAAATTAGCATACCTCCACGCACGGAGGATGTTATGGCCTTCTGAGACGAAAATAAAAGTGAAGAGTAACCAGAAACTGCACATACTTTTTCGTTACACCGGTACACTTTACACAACTTCCGCGTCTTATTTCTAAGATATTTTGTGCACATAAGCAATCCACGATGTACTTAAGAGGTTAGGTACAGCTTACAGCAAGTAAACTTTTGGAAATATTCAACATTATTTTCCTCCATTATTGTATCTTGTACAATAATAGCAGTGGCGGTTCCTCTATATGAGCACAGGAGCACGTAAACACCTTAAAAACCAACAATAATCGTACATATTACTGTATTAATATTATTACATCTATTACTTTCCAATGTGTAATGACGTTCCTACATATTTCGTCTCGAGAGAATGTCCCGTTCGTGTGTCTTTAAATCTCTATTGGACAGATTGACAGCAGTTCGCACAATTTTTCCGTAGCAGGGTGGAATAGCCTCAGGCGAGAATATTTTCTGGTTTGGTACAATGGTTACAATAGCTCTGGCTCGCACAGGTCTGAACGTGCTAGTGACAGAGAAAGAGAGATGCTCCCTTGTGTCTGGCATCCTGTTCCTTTCTCCCTCTTTCCTCGTTTTCTCTCTTTAATGTTTATTTTCAAAATACCGATACGCACGGGGGCTGATTCTGTTGTCTTTTGTTCAGCAAAGTAAGTAACACACGTGTGTAAAGTTGTGAGGGTGTTAAATTAAGAGAGGATTAAAATATTCCTCCGTAGCACAATGACATAAGAGCAATTAAGTACATTGGCTATGTTGGCAGTGGAAAAAAAACTTGTTAACAACATTAGAGTTACTGATAAATTTGCATCTCTCAAAACTAGGCGCATGGAGTTTCTCTACAAATAAATCTAGATCTTCAACAACAGCAGTGAAGGTGAGTCCTATGAATTAATTTTACTCTACTCTTGTTTAATGGTTTTAATTTTGGTTTTACATGCGTAGATTTGGTACATGCATATTAGAACTCGTTTATCTTTGACGTGTGACTCACCTATACGAGAATAGCCTATATCAGTGTGTTCATTACCAATATTTTTTTTTGTGAACACCCATCCAAGAAAGGCACGAGCCGCCACTGAATAATAGGTTCGTTCCAACAACAGTCAGGAACCTTCCGTAACTATCGTGAGCATGCGCAGTACAGAAAAACCAGTTCTGAACCGGAAACATGTACCGGTATGGCATAGTTACGCCCCGCGGTCAATTGGGAGGCCTAGGCACGGCATAATTTCGCCCCAGAAAATCAGGTAGCAGAAGGGACATGGCATAGTTGCGCCCCGAAGAAATCAGGTAGCAGAATGGATATGGCATAATTGCGCCCAGATGGACATAGTACACACGAAAGTGATTGTCACAACATAAATAAATTACTTAAAATATTACAGTGATAGCTGCATTGAAATCAGGTAGGCCTAGCATATGATCAATTTTTCTATTTAAAATAACACTTTTTTTATCGATCACACACAATGAATGAACTGTATTTTTTGTTTGTACATCGATATCTTAACCCTACGGTACAGGGTTTCGAAAATTGAAACTTAGAACCATTGTGAATTATTAACTCTTTACCCTTTTCACTAAACTTAACATTCATTTTAAATTAACCTCACTATACGCCACAGACGGTGTGAAAATCATTAATAAAATTTCAAAGACTGCTAAGTCCCCATATTCCAACGCCTCACTCATTTTAATATGTCAGTTAATAAAGTACTGCCAACTTCATGGTGTTCATTTTAACGGTAGGCTATTGATAATCATTGCATAAACAGTAGAAAAACAGTTAATAAAGTACTGCCAACTATATGGTGTTCATTTTAACGGTAGACTATTGATAATCACTGCATAAACAGTAGAAAAACAGTTAATAAAGTACTGCCAACTTCATGGTGTTCATTTTAACGGAAAGCTATCGATAATCACTGCATAAACAGTAGAAAAAAGTTAATAAAATACTGCCAATTTCATGGTGTTCATTTTAACGGTATCGATAATGAATATTAAATCGCATAAGAAATCAATAAGGTTGGTTGATTACGAGGCTCGATTTTCCGTAGTGTCTTTTTCTCTGCCTATTTCATCGGGGCGCAACTATGCCATGACCTTTTCTCTACCTGATGGGAACGGGGCGCAACTATGCCCACAAAACAGGGATCCTTTTTTATCTACTGCATTTTATCTGACCGTGGGGCGCAACTCTGCCCTGCCCCCTTGCCCACATGTACTGCAGTCGGGATTTCCAACAAACGTTTGACACGGGTTCGGAACGGTCAGAAGTAGTCATCGGATTGAGGCATGTACGGAAGAGTACGCGAGACGCGCATGCGCATAAGCTAACCAACTTCTCCTGGATACTGAAGAAAGACATGATCGACTGTTCACATCAACGAGGTTAAGATGAAAAGTGACAGTGCAGACGAATAATAAAACTAGAGATTTCATTTAAATTTTCGCCAAAAAGAAAGGGAATGGAAATTATTTGGGTATTGAAATAGTTAATTACAATTTCAACATGCAGCTTTGATTAAAAGTATAATAAATAACGTACAGTTACCCTTAAAAGGAATGAGACGACTCTTGGTCGTCGGAAGTTAAAGTTCTATAGCGCGGTTCACTCGATATCGACGTAACGATAAGTTTCATGACAATACAACAAGAATTGTTACAAGGACAAGGACCAGAATAAGGATCACGAAGAAAACAACCATTTAAGGCCACGATTTCACAACATAGCTCGGGTCACAAAATATCATTGCTTCTCTGTACCGAATGGCAAATGCCTGCTATGGGATCTACATTCTAGACTGCTGCTGTCACTGTCTTGTCTCGGTAGCTCATATAGTAGCGTGTCGGTTCCACTGCTTAACCGAAATGTCTCGTGTTCGATCCCAGGCAAAACTTTTTTTATTGAGGTGTAATTAATTTCTTCAGAGTTCCTCTACTATCTAATTTGTCGAAAAATATGAATAATTTATGCCTAATTTCTGGGTCTTACAAGTGGGCTGAACCTCGTAAAAAAATAAATAAATCTTACTTTGAAGTTAAAAGTATTCTTCCTCAAACAAAAATCATACGAAACAAAAAGAGATCTGTTAATTTAAAATCTTGTCCACATGCCATCAGCTTCTATTACAGCTCTAAGTCAGTCCGGCATGGATGTCACGAGATTGTGGAATAAGTTCTAATCCTCGGCGAGATCTTCCCAGGTGTCAACAACTTGATCCCACAATTCGTCTCGATTTCGATGGCGTCGGTGAGCATAGGTGGCTATCCTTCTCTTTTTCAATTATGAAAGAGGGAAATAGAATACATTTGAATAGAAAAGTATAAAATTCAGATAATGCAATTAAAGCTATTCGGAATATTATTAAAGTTGAACTTGTAGATATCCTAAGAAAGAAAATATTTTTTCATTAAAACCAGTGATTATAAAGTAAAGGATCCCAAATCTATTGAAAATTCTTTTAACGTCTTATAGTATATAGTACAGAAATATTATTGACAACTTAAACATTCAAGATTTTGCAAAAGATACTGCAATTAGTTACTTAACAGATGCATTTAATAATTAGTATTAACATATGTAATCAGTCAATAACTGCAACAGTCCTTTTTCATTCAATCATAATATGAATAAAGTTGAAAGCACATTAAATTAAACACTATTGCAAACACGTAGATAAAATAGTTAAAATCAACTGAAGGGGTGAGAATAAAATAATCCAAAGCCACACTTTTAACAAAAATTGTTTCGTGCGAGTGCATTTATTACATATTTGGGAAAGCTACTAATAAAATATTGTAATAATTACTCAACAAATGACATAGCCTAAGGACTCTAAACCTTTGTAAAAGTTTGTCTGTGTGGCTTAGGAATATTTTTTAGTTTCATTTTAATTGTTAGTTTTTAATATATATGCATTTACATTGTATATGTGTGTATATAAATGCATTCATTAGATTAACGTTTATAATATTATAACTTGTAATTTTGTATTGTCTGTGATCATTAACACTTAATCTGAGGACTTTGTAAAACTCTATTTCAACGTTACTTAGCTATTTCAACGTTATTTAGACAAAAAAATTCGTTGTTGTAGACTAAGAATCGAACTCGCTCTCTTCTACACAACACGCGGAAGTCTTAGCGTCTGAGCTATTGAAACGACACGAAAGCTTTCCTTTCTGTGCGGAGTATCGATCTAGTCATGGAGGTCCATTGTCGATTTAACTACACGATTTATGTATATATTTATCTTTTATTTACGTAATATTATTATATTTTTTGCAGTTTTTGAAGTGAATTTCGGAACGATGCTAGTAACAAACCAAATAGCCTGAATCTAAGTAACTCAATATTCGAATAATTTCGAGGGAAAAATTGTTCCGGAGCCGGGTATCGAACCCGGGACCTTTGGTTTAACGTACCAACGCTCTACCACTGAGCTACCCGGGAACTCTAACCGACACCGATCCAATTTTTCCCCTCTATATCCACAGACCTCAAAGTGGGCTGACAACCGTCAAGCAACCAACTTCGAGTGCACACTAACTCTGTGTGACTTAAATTGTGGTTTTCTGTTAACGAACAGTGACGTGTATTATGCAAATCAAGATTTCAGGTATAACTCCCTGTAAAGTTGATTTGAATAATTTCGAGGGAAAAATTGTTCCGGAGCCGGGTATCGAACCCGGGACCTTTGGTTTAACGTACCAACGCTCTACCACTGAGCTACCCGGGAACTCTAACCGACACCGATCCAATTTTTCCCCTCTATATCCACAGACCTCAAAGTGGGCTGACAACCGTCAAGCAACCAACTTCGAGTGCACACTAACTCTGTGTGACTTAAATTGTGGTTTTCTGTTAACGAACAGTGACGTGTATTATGCAAATCAAGATTTCAGGTATAACTCCCTGTAAAGTTGATTTGAATAATTTCGAGGGAAAAATTGTTCCGGAGCCGGGTATCGAACCCGGGACCTTTGGTTTAACGTACCAACGCTCTACCACTGAGCTACCCGGGAACTCTAACCGACACCGATCCAATTTTTCCCTCTATATCCACAGACCTCAAAGTGGGCTGACAACAGTCAAGCAACCAACTTCGAGTGCACACTAACTCTGTGTGACTTAAATTGTGGTTTTCTGTTAACGAACAGTGACGTGTATTATGCAAATCAAGATTTCAGGTATAACTCCCTGTAAAGTTGATTTGAATAATTTCGAGGGAAAAATTGTTCCGGAGCCGGGTATCGAACCCGGGACCTTTGGTTTAACGTACCAACGCTCTACCACTGAGCTACCCGGGAACTCTAACCGACACCGATCCAATTTTTTCCCTCTATATCCACAGACCTCAAAGTGGGCTGACAACCGTCAAGCACCCAACTTCGAGTGCACACTAACTCTGTGTGACTTAAATTGTGGTTTTCTGTTAACGAACAGTGACGTGTATTATGCAAATCAAGATTTCAGGTATAACTCCCTGTAAAGTTGATTTGAATAATTTCGAGGGAAAAATTGTTCCGGAGCCGGGTATCGAACCCGGGACCTTTGGTTTAACGTACCAACGCTCTACCACTGAAATCTTGATTTGCATAATACACGTCACTGTTCGTTAACAGAAAACCACAATTTAAGACACACAGAGTTAGTGTGCACTCGAAGTTGGTTGCTTGACGGTTGTCAGCCCACTTTGAGGTCTGTGGATATAGAGGGAAAAATTGGATCGGTGTCGGTTAGAGTTCCCGGGTAGCTCAGTGGTAGAGTGTTGGTACGTTAAACCAAAGGTCCCGGGTTCGATACCCAGCTCCGGAACAATTTTTCCCTCGAAATTATTCAAATCAACTTTACAGGGAGTTATACCTGAAATCTTGATTTGCAACTCAATATTCGTTATCTTGTGTATCAGTGCTCTGGTCTCTGATCATGCGCAGTGTTTTACATCTGAGACTTAGGAATATTCAATCGTCTCATTATTTTCCAGGGAAACTGTACATAAATCAATAATTAAAAAAAGAACTATTTTTAGATGAAAATCCCCAAGTACACTACACTGAATTATCGGAATTCTGACTTCCATATTTTTTGTCATCTTTTTATAGAAAATGATCGAAATTTTGTTTTCTGCAATTAGAATTAGCTGCGAAACAATAATAATTAAGCATCTCGTTCTTTGCAAAGATGATCACAGTTACAGTATCTCTGGTTTAGTACACAACGATCCAACAGCGTCCTGTCCAGTTTCAATCCCATAGCAGATGCTCAACTAGCGCACGCGCATATGATGACACAGGAACCCTACATGAACTGATCCATGAACCGCTTGTTAGAACGAACCTAATGAAAATAAGTATCTGTAAAACACTGTCCTTCTGCTATATGAAAAAAAATATTCTTACTATTAAAAAAAATTATTTACTTTTTTTTTTTTTTTTTTTTTTTTTTTTTTTTCAAAATTCAGTTCACTGTGCAGTGATGAAGCGCTTCCCACATAACTCGAAAACTATCCAACATTCTGTGATTAAATTTTTTGTGTGTATTTATGGATGTCATATCTACAATATGATGCAAGATCACTTCTCTACCTTTGACAGATTGTCTGATAAAAATAAATTAATTTAAAAAAATGGTCAAATATCAGTATTTTCTTCTAATACAAAATAAAAAAAAATATATTTATTAAGGAATGTAGTTGAGAGAGCATGATATTGTAAACATGAGTTTCAGCAATAAAATAAAAGAGAGAGAACATGAAAAAGTTAACAAGGTTATGAGTTATGAGGGAAACGCTTCATCACTGCAGAGTAAACTGTTACTATTTTGAATTAAAAAAAATATATAAATATTTTTTCTTTAAATCGTAAAAATATGTATATTTTTTTCACATAGCACAAGAACAGTGTTTTACACATACCAATTTTCATTATTGTACAAGATACAAAAATGGAGGAAAAAGATGTTGAATATTTCCAAAACTTTTACTGCTGTAAGCTGTACCTAACTCCTTAAGGTGCGTTTTTTATTGGGTTATTTTACGACGCTGTATCAACATCTAGGTTATTTAGCGTCTGAATGAAATGAAGGTGATAATGCCGGTGAAATGAGTCCGGGGTCCAGCACCGAAAGTTACCCGGAAAAAACCTCAACCAGGTAACTTGCCCCGACCGGGATTCGAACCCGGGCCACCTGGTTTCGCGGCCAGACGCGCTGACCGTTACTCCACAGGTGTGGACCGGTGCGTTTTCATTGGGAACATTTGTATAGAATTAATTATCTGTAGTAATGTCACGAGAGGTCTGAGATCTGCCGATAAATCCACGAGCGAAGCGAGTGGATTTATCTGGGAAATCTCAGACCTCGAGTGACATTTATTAGGACTATTTCGTGAATAAAATAAAAGTTTAAATAATATATCCCTAAAATTCGATCACAAAATGTTAATAATTGCATATTAACGAATACTTAACCTATTCAGACATTGTGAAGTTGAAATACTCGTAGATGAATATCGATTATTGCAATAAAGAAATTCGATGTTATTATTCAGTAATGCCAATTGCGAAAATCGAAATACAGGTTTAACATTATTAATTACATGTACTGCGCTTTTCTCTTATTATTATAACAAATACATTTTCATTATCTGCTGAAATCATAATTTAATTTAACAGTAACAGTGGGGACAGCTATATACCAATGCTTATGTATTCACAGTGAGACATGTTGCTACACAGTGAAGCCATCTCTGTATAGATAGGCCTAATTAAAACACGAATTTTATTACGCCATACGAAAGGCAGTTTGATCAAAGACATTATTACTATGCAAGGTCTTTGACTTTGATATGCGATGATGTTACATAAATTTGAACGTCTATTAATTGTTTAATTTCAATACAAATGTTATAGGCTACAATTTTATAGGTTACGTTAGGCCTCCTGTGGAAGCAGGACCAAATTCAGCTGTGCCTTGTTTCGACCGTTACAATGAGTGCTACACGAAAGCATTTTTAAAGCTCGATTAACGCATTCTCGCTACAGTGTGTAACGGAACTAAAGCTGCATCTACACAGTTCAATATTTCAATCGCGTATGCGTGCTATCTGGGAAGAATATTGAAAGAATCAAGTTTAAAGGTACGTTCAATTAAGATGCATGAAGATTTTGTGTCTACATGTTGCGCCGTTTTGAACGTCGTCTTCACTGCGTAAATATATTAATTAATATTAAATATCAATCTTGCATTCATTGCTTTAAAGTTGAAAGAAAGGTTTAACCGTGTAGTTGCATCTTAATGTATTCATGATCATCAATTTACGGGGAAACAGTTGGCGACAACGACTAAACAAAAGAACGACCATGCGATAAATTGATAGCGATAAATCTAGCTGCAAAAATTATCGCAAAGTATGACTGTGATTGGTTGGAATTCAAAATTTCATTACACTGCATTGGTCGAAAATGGAATGACGTCATATAAACGAAATAGTCTATGACATTTTGCATACTTCTACTCCCACTTATCTAGCACACTTTCAATTTCTCAGAACAGTACGAAATCAGAACCAAGAACGTCTTTTTATCCCTCACCAATATTTCAGAACCTCCTTATACTCATCCTCTTATACAGGGTGACCCACTTAACTTTTTCACTTCTGATAGCGTGGGAAATATTTCAGATATACACAAACCCACAATTACAAATTAAATTGCATCGAAGGGAACATCTGATACAGTCTCACTTAAGTCCGAAAGTGACCCATTTGCGAGATAACACAAAGTTTCTTTGAATATTCGGCAATGACTTGTCTCTTCACATGTTTTTCCCCTCTCACAGTGGCCTGAGATAGAGTAAACAGCAGGCACGATGGAAAGAGATTGTGGCAACAAAGAGTATGCGGACATGCACTTCATGTACGGAAAGCCAACGGCAATGTACTCGACGCTGCACGCTTGCATCACAGTCTAGTTTATACAATCACGAAGCTTGAGTTGTGAGGGTACTAGGAACAATAGACTGTGCAGGTACTATTTCGCATTGTCTGTAATGAGGCGACAGTAGCGATCCTAGTGGTTAGCAACTATCTATGGATGTATATTTACTACGTATTGAGCTTCGTGACTGTATATACTAGACTGTGCTTGCACCAAGAAGTTTTCCCTCATAGAAGACAGCCCGACAGACGCGCATCAACGTCTGAGAGGACATGGGAGCTTCTCGCATGGAGCTCGAGGCCTATCTTGACAGAATACTTACACTATCTCGCAAACGGCTCATTTTCAGTCCACGTTGAATGAGACTATTTTGCTTATATCAGTGTATATTTTTTATCCTTAAATTTTTTACCAACACTTTTGAAATACACTATATTTAAGTGTTCCTGTTAATTTAGACTGACCTACTGAACTCACTGAGAAATACCGATTCAGGTATTGCAGTGTGCTGGCTATATGTCAACAACTGCTAACCTGAATGCAGTACGGTATGATGACATGGAAGAATTAGTTAGTAGGCATAAGTGAACCTATAATTAAACATAAATATGAAAGTTATAGAATAAATTTAGATGTTTAAAGTAAAAAAAGAAAAAAAGAAAATGAAAAAAAGAAGAAAAATTAATTTAAAAATGTTCATGGTACAAATTTGTGAAAAGGAGCAGATAAATAAATTTTAAAGTTTTAATAGTTATCACGACTGGTTTAAACATGCACTAAAACCAGACGTAAGTGCAAGTTTGAACAATTAATTACTGAGATTTGAGATAAATTAATTAGTTTAGGAAATTGTATATTTATTATGTATAACTACTTTTGTATATAGATCATTTTTTGAAATTATTAAGTTTGTACTTTTGTGAACTAATATCAATAAATCTATTACTATCACTATCAATAAGTGTTCCTGTTGCTTATTTAACGATGCCGTATCAACTACTAAGTTATTTAGCATCAACAGAATTGATGATGAAATGGAATTTGGCAAGAAGAGGCCTAGGATTCGCCATAGATCACGTGACAATCACCAGGTAACAGCCCAAACGGGAATCGAACCCACGCCCGAGCGCAGCTCCGAATCAGAAGGCAGACGCACCTGCGCCTGAGATACGCCGATGGTTAGGTATATTGTTACAAAAGACGGAGTATCAGATAGGCTAAATATACGAAAATGGTATCAAGAAAGCTAATGGGGCATTTATAGAGGGACATCATTTTGTTTTTAATAACATTTATAATATTAACCTGACTATACCTTTGGATTAACGGCTGAGAACCGGAAACACTGTTTATTACCCCCTTCCACGACCGGAGTTTGATGATACTGGTGTAAAACGCAAACAAATCACTTCACTAGCTATAGGAGGGAAGAAAATTAGTGCATACATTTACGTACCTAAACTTGGAAATATTACGTTTTTGAGTTTGATCGTTTTCGTTAGGTTTTTTAAAATAAAATACAATACAGTATTAACAATATGTGTTTTTACTCACGAACTGAGCTGTCCATGCGGACGTATTCATAATGCAGTGTATATTATACTGTTTACAGCACATTAGCGTACATTATAGAGAGTACATTAAAATTTAAAAATAATCAAAATCTGAATATGTAACAAATTGTTGAAAATTGTGGCCGTTCATTTCGATACAGGCTTCAGTTTTTTTGTGCATATAGACCATCGTACCGAATTCCAATTTCCGATTTCGTCCTTCGTACCAGTAACTTATGTTGTAATAATTCTGTACGTACTCTATAACAGAGTACCTTACGTACCGATACTGTAAATTCAGTCTTCACTTCTGCCCGATCCCCACAGATAAATTTACTCAGACATGCTATCTACTGTCCGTCCAAGTGGTTATGTCGCAGGGTCGTAGAAATGGGGGAAATCACGTGACAGTTAATTACTTAACGAGGTCCTTTTATTTTAGTTATTTTAAACAGTTGTATAATATTACGTAGACGTCCAATTCCTAACGGAAAATATTTTCAAAACAGGGCTAGGATAGCCCAGTAGTATCGGGTGAAGAAAATCGGGATGCGACGTAACCAAAAAGATGCACAGTACCTGTACGAAAATATGATTAGGCCTAAATAATGAATGCTATTTTTTCACTGGAAAACGCGACCATATTTCTGGAACGTACTATACTCAGTCACTCAGTACTGTTTACTGTGACCGTAAGACGACTTTGCATATGCGGCCTTGGTTCTGTGTGGAGGATGGGTGGAAGTTCACTAGTAGAAGGGGTGGGAGTGAAGTACAGTAGTGGCGAAAAAACCGGATAGACCCTTGTAGCTGATTTCAGAGCCTTGTTCACTCCAGAGCGTCGGTGCATATTCCTCGATATTTTCCAATTATCCGGAAAAATCAGGTACCCGGCACTGGCTTTGTCCCACAGTTGCCGGATACGAGGAATTCTACTGTATAAACCAAATTCTGCCTACATATTACTCATTTTCATTATGAAAATTATATGGGTTTTTGCTACTCAATGAAAACGAAAACAGTAATCAACTGCACAGGTGGTTTCGGGTCCAAGTAATATGCATCGACGCTCTGGAGTGAACAAGGCTCTGAAATCAGCTACAAGGGTCGGGCCGGTTTTTTTTTTTGCCACTACTGTACATTAAAAAACTCAGGTACAATAAAAACTGAAGTAAAAATAAAATGATGTCCATGTATAAGTTTTATTATATCCATCATCCTATCTGACGAACCCGCAATATTAAAAAAAAAAATAGACAAGAACACGAATTGCTTAACTCAAACGTAAAGTAAGTCCTCCTATATGCATGTAAAAGAAACAAATTAATAAAAAAATGCTCTACATTTTTACAAATCACTGTCTGAAAGGTGGTCAATATGTGCTAAAAATAACGAAAATATTTGCTAAAAATAAAAAAATAAAAATATTTTTTTTTAATATGACAAAAATACCATAAATGATTGGAATGACCTACCTGCAGCGGTCTTTGAGGGCTGTCCTTCCTTAAGGAGATTCAAGAATAATTTAAAGAGTTGTGTATAAAGTGAAAATTAAAATTAAGGTGACATTCAACATTTAATTTTTTAAGGTGGCATGTATTTATCTAGCCTGACGAGTTTACTTCCTTGGTTTGAATTGTAAATTATTTAAAAATAGCGTGTAAGAGGGCCTTAGACTAGAAATGTTTAGTTTAAATGTAGTTCTGTTTATAAGTATGCATAAGAATGCAATTATTTGACTTATTTGAACTGTTGTATCAGTGAAGCGAGGTGAGTCAGTGAAGTTATGGTTTTACAGTGCAGTGAACAGTTCCGATCAGTGATAATTTATAGCGTCAATGAAATGTGTTCTATAGTGTCAGTGAAATGTGTTACAGAGTGTCAGTGAAATGTGTGCTAAAGTGTCAGTGAAATGCGTCATAGTGCCACTACAGGGAATGAGATGAGAGTAAAGTGAAAGACTATTGAAAATTATGTAGGACCTATACATAATTATGTAGGTTGTGTTGTAAAATTAGGTGTTTTATTTTATGTTTTATTATTATTGTGTTAAATTGTATTGTGTATTCTTATTGTATTGTGTGTAAAATTGTATATGTGTTGTAAATTTTATTATGTATTGTAAATTTTATTGTGTATTGCTTATCATTTTAACTGTGTATTGTTAATATTGTATATACCACTGCCACCGGGTGCTTGCCCACTTGCAGTGTAAATAAATACATACATATCAAATTACATGGTAGATATAGACCTACTCATTACACACTAGAAAGAAAGCAGGATTATCGCCTTTAAGCCATGAATGATCAAACCATTGTGATTTGTCCCTTTCCATTCTCTCTAATTCTTTTAATGGACATCCTCGTTCCAGAGAACTTCCAACAAAGAATGCATTCTTGGAAAAATGATATAATTATTACAAAAAAAAAAGTTATGAAACAATCGCCACGTTACCTCACTAGAGTTGCATCATTCAGAGTATTGCATAACTCAGTGATTAATAAGGAAATTCCACACACATTCGCTATCCAGCGGTGTGGATCAATGTGTCATATCGAGCTGTACGACCGCGATAATCAAGGCTATTCCTATGAAATACGACAGCGGTTCGAACGCAGTTAGTGCTAATTGGTTTACACAAAGAGGATGTAAAAAGTATTCGTAGAAATTAACATGAACAAAACATAATATATATTCATTCCATATTTTATTACATTCTTGGAGTAACCAAACAATGTACTTATACCAGCAGTAACCTAAACTCGAGCTGTAGTGATAACAAGGGAGCGGATTTTTATGTGCTAAAAAATTTAAATATATTTATTTTTATGTGCTAAAAAGTACGAAAATATTTGCTAAAAATAAAAAAATAAAAATAAATATTTTTTAATATGACAAAAATACCATACTTAGCTTGAAAAAAAAATGTTACTAGGTACTCATAAATCGCACTTGACTATCAGTTGCTAGTAGTTGTCCGAGAATTGCAGTGAACAACAAAGGTCATCTCCAAATTCACCATCACAAATGCATGCCGATTATCTCTGAACGACGACTTATTCTGTGAAAACGATCTTTCCACATCACAGGACGTCAGACGTGCACATTTAAAGAGAGGAATGTCACAAACACATACACCGCCAATTTCACCTACAGGCACACCCTCCAATACTTGAGCAACTTTACACATTTTTTTTATATCCACTGTTTTGCCGTGACGTGAAGCAGCGGCAATGTGCTTGTTTCCAGACAAATGTTGGATTACCTGAGAGCTCTGATCTGCACTTACTGATTTACCACATGGTTGGCAAAATAACACTTCCGTCGTTAGTAAAAATGTTTTTAAATTCGTCTACATATTCCTGTAGACGCGATCTTAAACTCCATTTGATTTTAGGCATCTTAAGAGGCTAATATATACACGTCTTAACGTAAAAAAATGTTTCTAGCTGCTGACTGACAATGCCGGAGAAAAGCTTCCTATAGCGACGCCACCACGTCTACACTACGCAGCTTATGCTTATGGTCCGATAACGGGGAATCACAACAAGATGTATTTCCTCACTTCATAGGCATGGGCAAGAGGCGAGAGATGTGTTTAAATTAAATAATGTTCATACCTGAGCTCTTAACTGTTGTGTTTCACAAACAAAGCGTGGAATGAAATCATCTTCAGCAACAATAAAAATTCCTAATTATGTGTTGTAAAATCTCTCCTTCTTGTCCATGTTAATTTATTCTCATATAATAACACTGATATGCTACCTAGCAGTTCTCAGAACTTGAGGCGATACTATTACAAAAATGGATCATAAATACACCACACAGCCCATAGAAACACGAAGCAACCAAGAATTCTTAAAAAGATAACGTATTTCTGAGTGATATAATTGATTAAGTTTTAAAATATTTAAAAGTTTTTGTAAAAAAATTATTTAAGTAAAAAACATCCTAGATTTATGTGTTTATAATAGATTTCCTGAAAATATGTATTTACATACATTTTTTGTGAAAATATGTGTTTTTATGTGAAATAAAATTCGGGTTTTAAACTTGAAACTTGACATTCGGAATTTTTAACTTTGTTAATTGTGTTTTATCACACGCAAGAAAAATATTTAATTACATAGGAATCCGCTCCTTAGTGATAACATACGACAGACAGCCTATGGAGTAAGGAGGCGGAGGAAAGGTACTTGGCATGAAAACTACAACCAGTGGTGGTTCCTATACTAACATCTTGATCAATCCCGAGGATAAAAATCTCAAGCTTTGCTGTATCAGTAATGTCACTGCTGTCATCAAGAGCCAGTGAATAATATACGATTTTTCTTGCTTCTTTTTTTAACTTTCCTCTTGAATATAATTAGGAAATTTCTAAATTCTTCTCTCGATACTTGGTCGAGAAATTCGTTGTTTTTCAAAATTAAAAACCTCTTATGGACAAGTTATTTAAGCTATTTTAATCATTACTGTTTTGAGAAATTCTGTTCTATTAAAAGCTTTAGAACACGAGATATTTCAAACTCCACTAAGTAGCTTACTTCCTTACATTCATTTATCTCATCTTTCTCTTCCTGGCGTTTAACAGTTCGTTGGCACATAATATTGAATCAGTTTTTCTACAATATTATTATTAAATGAATAACTAATAAATAGTTACCCTCATCTAAAGATTAAGAAGATTAAAATTGACATAAAACCTAATAATTTTATCCTTCTAGGGAGAAGATTTAAAAATATCAATATTCATGCACGTACAGAAGAATTATAGAAACACATACTTAGTGGTCAGTAATAAGTTAATAATAATAATAATAATAATAATAATAATAATAATAATAATAATAATAATAATAATACATTATTCAGCGTGGCATTAATGTTTCTATATACTCTTAATTGAACCGGAGCAAAGTAAACATATTACATTTTGTCCGACAGAACAACAAAAAAGTTCTCCTTCTCTTTCCTCACGAAACCACCTCTTACTGCTTGTAGACATAAAGTTTGTAGAGCGACATGATACCTCCACTGCTTGTCTTCAGTACGTGAATGAAACACACAGCAAAGTACAGGAAACTCCTCGTACCCGTTTGAATGTCTGTGATTACACGATGTAATCACGACACCCGCTTTGGTCACCGCTGACTTATGCTGTATATATAAAATAATAAAAAGTACGTAAATACAATTTAAAATCTTTTAAAATGGAACGCGACGTCAGAGAAATCAGAGTGGACCGAAAAACAAATAAGAATACAGTAACATTAGGTTCTATCATAATTTTACGGTGATCGGTCAGGATGGAGGGGATAATTTTTATGCATGTGATGACATTGACTACAAGCAACCCTTTATCACAGCAACTCAAGAACTACCAAGGCGTGTACTGAGACATGTGGCGAGCCGTAATGGCATTGTATTTTTTTACCATTATAACTGGCCAATAGACTAAACTTTGCGAATGAAAAAATAAAAAAAAAAACGCTTAAAATTATTGGAGTGCGTAAATTATGCGACGGTGAAAATTACACAAGTAAATACGATATAATTATTCTTAAAGAGCAATAATATACGTCAGCCGTGGCGAAAATGCCATCGTGCGCAGAGCCACTGTGTAAGCTGCAGCGTGCATAGCATCTATGGAGGGAGGCGGACACCCGAAGGGGAAGTGAAGCAACTGTTTGACTTGTTAACGGTTTTTCATTTTCCGTACGTTAAGCACTTAAATATAATTTTATACAGTACAAGGCTACAAACTAATGTTTAGTACGTGTAATGAAGAAAGAAATGAACAAGAAAACATAGGCCACATTATCACAACCTAAAATTAATTATCTTCAGAATGTCTCTGCGACAGAGTTTCAAAATTAGGAATTATGTCACTTACTGTCAGTCGTAGTTGATCACGAAGGTATTTGTCAGTCGTGATCTAAATTTAGTTTTTACTATTTTAATTGTTGAAAATAATTTCTCACAAACGTAAGTTGTAGCGAACATGACTTCAACAGAGCAAGCGAAAGAAGGAAGCTTCGGATATTTATTTTTGCCAAAGATTTGAAAAGTTCATTTGTCAAGCCCTTACATCTAGCTTTCATTTAACATCACATTGTAAATCTGTGAGTTTAAGATCTGCTGAAAAAAGATGGACGTACAGAGATGATGATAATAATAATAATAATAATAATAATAATAATAATAATAATAATAATATAATAATAATAATAATAATAATAATAATAATAACAATAATAACAACACTTAACATTTTAATATTTCATCAGTAACATGTAGTAACTTATAATGCCGTTTTATGTTACACAACCGTTTTCCTAGTAATACTTGTGAACAAATCATACATTTAATATTCTCATCATATTGTCAGCAAAAAAATGCGTCCTCCCATCCTACTTGAAACTTTCGTTTCTGTAGAGGTACATGGTTTCGAGAGAGACATTGCGACGATACGCCACTCGCAGGTCAGAGACAAATACAAATGGAACGGAGTTTGACTCCAGTAGTGAGAGGGTGGGGGTTGTGGGAGGTAGGAAGCAAGGGAAATGTACTGCGAGCCACAATGTGCTCGTGAGTCGCATTTTCGCCACGGCTGCTCTACGTTTATAGCAATGTATGTTTAATGGATTTAGTTTTTAAATTATGATATGTTTTGAGATTATGACATACAGTAGGCTACATCAGTGTGTCACAAAATATGAAATACTACACCAGATGTCTTTGGAGCAGACCATAACAAGGGTCTCGATGCATCTCACGTTATCGCTGCGCTCCCATTGGTTGGCGAGTCATTACTTAGCTGAGAGCGTTGTAGACACTAGCGCGTGCATATCCTGGTTACGAGACGGTATTCAGAGACGCGTCCACTATTACAGTTCTATTGCTCTAGCATCTGTGCGGTGTATGAGCAGACGACAGCAGTACAACTAGTGACTGATGCCAGAAGGTATGTTCAAAGACACATTACTTTAATTTTCACTTTTTGTTATATGAATGTAGTCGGTCACTTAATTCATACACAGATTTTTAGTATCATGTGAACCGCGCTCTCTTGCATTTCGTTCCGTTGTTTATATCTGCTCCAAAGACATCTGGTATAGAGTGTAGTATTATTAGTATTCCATCTTTATACCTTGGTTTTTTGTTTGGTTACTATAGTCCCGTCGCTCTAATTTCCGGCAGCCAATCACGTTGCAGGTCGGCTACATTTAAACGTGTGCGTCTTGTGATTCGCTGAGGAAGACGTTATTCATTTCTTAAGGCTCGATAAATACTTAATATAATCGCCCGCCATTTTGGCTCTTTCGTTGGCGTTCATAGAAAGCACACGAAGACGTTATTTGCAGCTCAATTATTTGCTCAATTACAGTGCGTTTGATTTATTATCACAGGAGCTACGACATGATAATGTTTAACGGTGTGGCAAATAGATTCCTCTTATGGTAGCTCGGCAACGAAAGAACAAAAATGGCGAACGATACTACCTACTTAGACTTTATAGAGCCTTCACTTCCTAAGACGTAAGCAAAGAGGAGGAGTCACGCCGGGAATAACAGCGTCGCGACTGTAGTGTCAGTACCTGTAGGAGGAGGGAAAAATCTCATCTTGAATGAAATATTTAGATTTTGAGGATTTTTTTTTTCAAATATTTTATGACGTCTTACATAAATTCTAATTCCGATGTACAATTCACAGGAACATTCAGCAATAAACAGGACGATACATTACGTTCAGTATTCAAAACATGTAGTTTCCAAAACTAGGCTGACCAGACGTCCCCGATTTCCGGGGACAGTCCCCGGTTTTGAGTTGCTGTTCCCGGGGAGCAAATGTCCCCGTTTTTGTCCCCGGAAATTAATTTCGTCCCCAGAAGTTTTGATTTTGTTTCAATAACATTTTACACGTAAATATTTAAGTATTATGATGGAACTGCTGTAATTCAAGCATATTCTGAACGGTTCTCAGTATGAAGCAGAAGAACCAGCGAGCACAGTATGAGATATTCTTCACTCTTTGAGAAGAATACAGCATCTTTGTCTTTATTCGCGTTGCACGGAAGCGTTAGAACTGCCGAAGTGTCCATTTTTAAGTAGTTACAAAAAATTAGGATTTTGTGACAAACCAACAGGTGAAAAGTGGTCTGAGGTTTTTCAACATTTCAAAAAAAATCCATTCCATTTGAAAATCTTCTCAAAATAGTGTCATTAATCATGTGTCTTTCAGTCAGTAATTTGTCATTTGAAAAACTTTTTTTTTCTACACAATGAACTCAATATGGACTGATGAGAAGTCAAGAATATAAATTGAAACACTTAAAGTTTTGTTACAAGTGAAAACGAACTTTCATTTCTCATGTGACTGATGTTTTTCAGCATTTAAAAAAAATTCCATTCCATTTGAAAATCTTCTCAAAATAGTGTCATTAATCATGTGTCTTTCAGTCAGTAATTCATCAGTTGAAAGACTTTTTTTTTCTACACAATGAACTCAATATGGACTGATGAAAAGTCAAGAATATAAATTGAAACAATTAAAGTTTTGTTACAAGTGAAAACAAACTTTCATTTCTCATGTGACTGATGTTTTTTTCAACATTTCAAAAAAAAAAAAAAAAATTCCATTCCATTTGAAAATCTTCTCAAAATAGTGTCATTAATCATGTGTCTTTCAGTCAGTAATTCATCAGTTGAAAGACTTTTTTTCTACACAATGAACTCAACCTAGACTGATGAGAAGTCAAGAATAAATATTGAAACAATTAAAGCATTGTTACAAGTGAAAACAAACTTTCATTTCTCATGTTAAGAACTTAGGGAATGAACAGATCCTTAAAAATATACATTCTTTAGACAAGTACTTGTAAAATGTGTGTTAGAGTTCAATGTGTACAATATTATGTGAAAGACTTCCATGCATGCGTCAGTACTGAAACTGAATTCTTAGTGGCTATGTATAGGCTATAATTGAGGGCTTTGCCGAAAGAAAGGCGGATAGACCTATACGCCCTTCTTCGGGAAAACGGTTTAAAATGTAGTGAATAATTATAGTAGCGAAATTTTGTTTTGATTGTACTGTACATACCTGCAGGACAGGGCTGCGTGCGTGTATAACATTTTATTCAGGTGCGTTTCAAAATCTTAGATTGCATGTATCTCAATTCGCCATATTGACGTATACGCCCTTTTTCCGGCAAAACCCCTCAATTATGTACAGGAGTTACGTGTATTTATGCATTTAATTAAAAAAGTTAAGGTACTCTACAAATTTAGTGCGCGAGGTTCTGTTATTGTATCTACTGTTACATATATTTTGTGAAACATTTCAACGGAGAATGACTAGATAAGCGTTTGTGGTTTTTCTTGAAATTGCCGATGTCCGCTGCTGGACCATAAAAAATCTGGTCAGCCTATCCAAAACGAAAAAAAAAATGGTATTCCATATTTGTAACACTTCCTCTAGTACTTTTTGGACATTAGGAATAAGTTAAAGTGTCAATCAAACTTCGTGGATCACTATGTACAGCTCATGCATTTTGTCAAGACACTCGCGATGCGCAGTAGAGAAACAAAGTTTCTGTGGAAGGGGTAGGAGTAGAAGGGAAGGTCGAGCGTATGTCTACCGAGTTCAAGGCAAAGGCTAACCCATTCCCCTATAATTCGTAAGTAGACTCATCCGATCTCGTGCGCAGCTGTGTAGGAAGAGTGGGGGAGTGTCTTGACAAAATGCATGAGCTGTAGTATACACTGTAACTGAAATTAAATGAAGGTACAACAACACAAGTCAGACGTGAGATTGCGCCTCGTAATGTCGATTGAAGACCTCATAAACTTGTCGCCTTCTTAATACTTCGATAATGTATTTTTTTCTATCAATGTAACAAAGCTGAAACTCCCATTAAAGATAGATTAAATTAGACCTTCATTAATTATAACGGAATAGCTATTGTACGGCCTTGTGAACATCGGATCGCACAAAAAAAAGAACAAGGCCACACGGACAAACGAAGTCACATACCTCATATAAAGCCCGCAGGCTGAAGTAAGTATCACATGTTTTAAAGTGTATAAAAACCATAATTTGTATCCTTGTTCTCACATCGCACTAACAAATAAAATTTCAGTACGAACTGCAACATATCGACAATAGCTTTTCTTCCTTCGAATGAGAAAGATTCAATACACCATCTTAACATTATGTATAAATTTACAATTCATGTTATGGAGTAACTTAATCTTTATGTCCAACAGACCAAATTAAACGAGTGCATGGAAAGATAGGGTTTTCCTATAGACATGTCTATCATTGCACAGTGAACTGCCACCACTTTGCATTTTGAAAAAAAAAAAATTATAAATTTTTTTTTTAAATCGTGAAAATATTGTTTCATATAGCAGAAGGACAGTGTTTTACACATGCTAATTTTTATTATTTGTTGGTAACTCTATAGCATCTATTAGATGTTTTATGGTTGTGCTAACAGATGGAGTTACTTGTCAACAATGTGACGCTGAAGCGTGTGTTCAGGTTACTGCCCAGCGACAGTCCTGATGTATTTTTATATTTGTGATGATTGGTTAATTGATATTAAACCTGCACACTCACAATCACACTCACATTCATACAAATTTCCAGACTCTAGATACCCAGGGAATGTTTCTTCTTCAAGAAAAATTCACAGAGAGCTGAGCCCGGGAATCGAACCCGGGACCTCCTGATCTGGAAGCCAGCATGCTGACCAACAGACCACGGAGGCAGTCTAGATACAGTAATGGAGGAAAAAAAATGTTCACTATTTCCAAAATGTTACTGCTGTAAGCTGTACCTAACCCCTTAACTTCATAGAGGTAGTTTCAAATACATTGTGAAATCACTGCAACTATCCATGTAGGATTTCGGCCGAAGGTTCTTAAGTAAACACGATCTTCAATATTAAAGAGCACCTCAAAACAGAATTATTGATAAAAAATTCTCTTTGTTTTATCTGATCCCGCGCTATGCATAGTTTCCTTCCCATAAGCAGCTCTATTGGTGTACATCCATTGGCATATGTGGCAGTGTATTGCCTCAGCAAACATCTTGATAATCGAACTTTCCGAGACCGAGACCCGATAATGATCCTCCTCAACGAATTGTTCATGAACTTAGCGTTTGGCTGATCCATTAGAAGATGGATGGTACGGGGCTGTAATGACATGTTTAATCCCGTACTCGTCGCCACTATTAAATACAGTAATACCCAGATAATGAAAACAAGGAAAATATAATTATTACAGACATGGAATGCAAGATAAAAAAAAAAACAATGGCCAAAGCCCACACATCGTGACTAAGATATATAACACAACAAAATTATCTTCAAAAGTTCCTGAATTTACTTTGACTCGCTTTGAAAACGTTGTAAACGAAATGATACGATAATAAATAGCGTCCCCATCTAGGAATTCCGCTCACAAGTAATATTGTTTTTGTTGTCGGTAGTTTTGTCCTTGTTGCACTAAGGGCAGAAGCGAATTCGTACTTAACACGACATGATCATGCTCATGGGTGGGCAACTCGTGCTCTCAAATTGTCAACACAATCTCAGTGCAGGGAGAACGGATTCTGTACTAGCTGTACTGTCTGTGTGCGGTTCTTTCAAGATACAAGTTCGATCGCGTCTGCAGTAAGTGGCGGCTCGTTTTAAGTGAAAAACAATATAATTTCCAGATCATTTCCCTTCAGTTACGAGTAAAAAGAGAATTTTTTAATTAAGAAGAGAGGTAAAGCTTTTATTCTATTACACTTTCTTATGCATGACATTTTATGTTACAAATAAACAGTGAAGGTTTTAGTAAAGCAATACTGTCTCCATCTGCTTTAGAACAACTAAAGGTAAAAATGGGATATCAAATATCATTAGCAAGTTGTGCGTGCGAGTTACAGAATTGCAAGACATATAGCCTAATCGACTAGCTAAGAACATTTATGGATAAATTTTAAATGTGGCAGTATCATGTCGAACAAAGACAACTTCACTTTCTTTGACTATAAACTATCTTGAAGAGTGATAAGAAAATCTTCTTATCAAATGTGAGACCCTAATTCAAGACCTACAGCAGAATTCACTGCTAAGTTTGGAGAAACAGTGACAATTGACAAGGAATCGAAATTTTTCTGAAATCTTATTGTCTTACGTCGATAGAAAATGATGAAAATTTATAGTCTGAATTAATAAATCTACAGAACAGCACGCCACTCAGATTCCAGCAAAATCAGGAATCGAACTGTTCGTAATGTTGCCTAAGTCAGTATTTCCAAATATACTCTTTGCTTCCATATATACCTTATGTGCTTGAGGCAGAGTTTAATACAAGAAAGAAGTATAAAAGCTCTCGAAGTAAAGAAAGAGCTCAGAAGTAAGCTTATTTCATCTGCCGTGACATGTAAAAAATACTTCCTTGAATTTGTGATTGTTTGCGATACAGACTATTACTTTTCTGAGAACAGAGGAATACTCTATAATGTATAAAAACTTGTAAATTCTAGCGTTCTACGTTTCAAATAAGACATATAATAAGAAATATTAACAAATAGTGTAATAATAAATAAGTGTTGCAGCTATATTTGTTGTATCTTGAAAAGGTTCTATTCAGTTTGTGTTTCCAGTACTAAACTAATTTACAAAGCTAGAAAATAATATAATTTTGTTATGTGTTCAGGTATAGTCTGTCTAAAATTACTATAATGATTGTACCATGCGTCATTCTGAAATTCAAATCATTGAATAGATATCACGATCACCTGCATGAGCCGCCAGAGCGCACCGCGGCTTTTGCAGCGAAATTACAGGGATATCATTTTATTTTTACTTCAATTTTTATTGTACCTGAGTTTTTGAATGTACTTCACTCTCCCCCTTCTACTAATGGAGTTTCAACTGTTCTCCAGACAGAATCAAGGCCGCTTATAGTAAACAGCACTGAGTTACTGCGTACAGTACGTTCCAGAAATATGTTCGCGTTTTCCAGTGACGAAATAACTTTTTAATATTGAATCATATTTTCGCAAAGGTACTGTCCGTTTGCCTACGTCGCATCCCGATTTCCCCCACCAGCTTCTGCACTGCCCTCTGTAAAACCAGGCCTGTCTTAGCTCTTTTCTGAAAACATTAATTTCTGTTAGGAATTGGACGTTTACGTAATATTATACAACTGTTTAAAATAACTTAAATAAAAGGGCCTCGTTAAGTAATTAACTGTCACGTGATTTCCCTCCTTTCTACGATCCTGCGGCATAACCACTTGAACGGGCAGTAGATAACATGTCTGAGTAATTTTATCTGTGCGGGTCGGGCAGAAGTGAAGAATGAATTTACAGTACATAAGGTACTCTTTTATAGAGTAGGTACAGAATTATTTTAACATGAGTTACTAGTACGAAGGACGAAACTGGTAATTGGAATTAGATGCAATAGTCTATATGCGATAATATGCACAAAAGAACTGAAGCCTGTAGGCTATCGAAATGAACGGCTACCATTTTCAAAAATGTGTTTAAATATCCATATTATGATTATTTTTCAATTGAACTTCATTCCCTATATTGTACGCTAATGCGCTGTAGACAGTATAATGTACAGTGCATAATGAATACGTTCGCATGGACAGCTCAGTTCGTGAGTAAAAACACTTATTCTTAAGGGGAGCAGGTACTGCCTATCTCGACAATGTTAAAATCACAAAATTCAGGTACGCATAGCTCAGAAACTACTTGAGATAGAAAAACAATTTTTACAACATTCTATTTTTTAAAACAAAATGTATTATTGTATCTTTAAAATTGTGATCTCAAAAAAATAACATGTGATTAAAATTTAAAAAAAAAATTAGGTCACAATAAAAAAAATTTATCAATTATAGGAATTGAATGTACTTAATGAAATTATTCCAATACATAGAAAAAGGTTATAAATATAACATGTAAAAATTTCAAATCTCTATGTTCAATGGTTTCAGAGCTACGCGTACCTGAATTCTGTGATTTTAACATTGTCGAGATAGGCAGTATCTGCTCCCCTTAATACAGTACTGCATTTTGATTAAATAAAAACCTAATGAAAATTATCGAATTCAAAATCGCGATATTTCCTAGTTTACGTAAATTGATGAAGTACTTTTCTTCCCTTCTATACCTAGTAAAGTGGTTTGTTTGTGTTTTACGCCAGTATCATCGAACTCCAGTTGTGGAAGGGGGTAGCGAACGGTTTTTCCGGTTCTCTGAAGGTATAGCCAAGTTAATATTAAAAATGTTAGTAAAAATAAAATGATGTCCCTATACAAACAACTTGTGACTGCTGCGGCTGGCTCCGTTTGTCTTCCTCTCTTTCAAGGTTTTTTATCACTTTGGGAGCACGAGTTGCCCATCCATGATCATGCTTAATGGAACAACGGCGGAATGCCGGTAGCGGAAACGAAAATAACCATAGAATACAGTGCCCTATATTGTTCCCTCTGATTGAGGTACTGGGTGATATGTACAGATATGGAATTAAAATTTGGAGCGAGTCTTGACGGGAGTCCACCTGTATGAAGGCAACAATTTCACACTACTGTCCACAAGTATCATATACAGGGTGTTTCCGGGCTGGTATTACTAACTTTCAGGGATGCTGGGGAAGGGCATACTGTATGTATCAATTTGAGATAAGGAACCCTGGTCCGGAAATGACTGAGTCGAAAGTTATAAGCAAAAATAGTTGTATAGGAATGAAATTGTAATTTGGCACCACGTGCCCTCCTTCTCTTAATCTTTGGAACAGTTGTGGAAAGATGGTATGGGCCGGATGTCTCCTACGTGGGTAGGCTACTTGTACCCGCTACAATCTATGAGCTTGTCTACTGTTCCCATTGGCTCATCCGTATTCGAAAATAATGTCTACATATTCAGCTCTCGTGTACTCCTCCATTTCACTAGGACTGATCGACTGGACACTGCAACTTGTACACATACACTGCTGTCTACAGATGTCCATATCAGGTTCGACCATGTCCGTTACACATTACGCTACCTGCATTGCTTTAGTGTAGATTCCTGTCCCCATCCCTCAGACAGCGCACTGAATGGAATACTGTAAGTAGACAACGTAAACAACGTCAGATGAATACAGTATGTGTAAGATGTACAGATAAATACACATAAATAAGGTGTACACAGGAATAAAATTATTTCATTTCCACACAATTATTTTTGCTTATAACTTTCGACTCGGTCATTTCCGGACCAGGGTTCCTTATGTCAAATTGATACATGTGTCCTTCCACATCATCCCTGAAAGTTAGTAACATTCGCTCGGAAACACCCTGTATACAGGGGCTCTTGTTTACTGCATATGTGCAGTGTGGGAACTCCAAATTTTATTTCTGTATCTGCATATCTATTTTCAGGCAGAACATCTCATTTGAAGATATGTGTCAGAGGAAGAACAATATTATTTGTATGCATCTGAGGTCTGATTAGTGTAATATATATGGAATATGTAACGTAGTCGGCTATGTATGCAATGGAGGGAGAAAGGAACTGGCCACCCTATCCCATTATCTCCTGGCCTAGTTGCCTTCTTGTGAGGTTCAGACCTGTCTTCGGACAGATGACGAAACAACCTACTGTATATTGGTTCTTCATTTTTCTATATCGGGGAGAGTTGGGTAGTATCGGACATCGGGTAATATCGGACAGTGAGTTTCTTTCATCTACAACCAGATGATAGTACCTGAATTACATGGTTACGTTTCTATGATGTCGCATACAGTTACGTAACCACGTCATTCAGGTACTACCATCTCTGGTAGATGAAAGAAACGCACTGTCCGATATTACCCGATGTCCGATACTACCCAACTCTCCCCTACACTTTTAGCACTTATACAATATCACTGATTAAATTGCAAACTTCTTTACCGTGTTAATATTTAGTATTTACCTTGCTTGATTAATTTCAAAGTCTTGTGCTTCATTGTCTACTAGTTTCCACTAGCTAGTGGACAATGAAGCACAAGACTTCGAAACTAGTCAAGCAAGATAAATAGTAAATATTAAAAAAATTTGCAATTTAATCAGTAACCTATATCGGTCAAAAGAAACGATGTAACTCTTATTGAGCTATTGACTGAAACTCATCGAAAGAAAAACAAGAATGTTACGTATAAAACAGTGTGTTAGAGGTTATGCTGACATAGACTGCGAGAAGAAAATATACCAAAGCCATTATGTGAATGCAAAGAACAGAACACTAAATGGCTAAATGCGACTGAGGTGTGACAGAAGGAAATGCAAGTGTGACATTGACCAGTAACTCAGAGAAGACGTCCGACAGGAATTATGAAGCTCTGGAAATGCAGTGGGGTGGTAAGCCATGGGCATTACTCACAAATTAGATTAACAGACAAAGCAAACTGCTTCTGACGCTCTTCCGTTCGGAAATAGTCTATAATTAATCTTATGTATATGCTAATTATTATCATATATTCTAACATAAGAAAGACTGGGCGCTGAACATTCTTAAAAAAATCACGAAGCTGACATAAAACTTCTGATTGTGCGTTTTACGCTTTTTGCTACAGTTCTATTCCTTTATTATGTTGAGAATTATAGTATTGTACACATTGATAACTTCACGCGAACGTCTCTTAGCCAATGAACAAGCTTATTGATACTGAAATGACCAATGAGAATTGTTCTACTCTGAAAATCTCAAAAGCATGATGCTAAAAACTAATATCTGACACCATAGAGAAGGCCGTATGGCCTTCATTATTATTATTATTATTATTATTATTATTATTATTATTATTATTATTATTTATTTTTTTATTTTTATTCTTGGCTTATTTCATTTCAAGGAGCTTCCTATTCCTCTCATCTTTGCTTTCGATTCGATTATTGCTCTCGAAGTTATTGGCGGCTAGTATGAAGCGCTAAGCGAACATGGCAAGATTTGACGTGAAAATATGAAACGAAATAATTAGCCTAAAAATGTCCCGTTAAGGACAAAGGTCTTGTCATATAGAAGGAGAGCTATAGAGGGAGCGGTGAGCTACTCCGCGTAATAGATGCTTGGAATTGTTCACATGGTTCACATTCTGCACTGTTTTGATATTGTTCGCTTGTTTCTGTCGCACTGGTTTTAGTCGCTGTTCATTTGTCTTCTTAGGTTTTTCCAATCTTCCCTATTTCTCGCTCTGGTTGACCAATGGCTTCCTACACGTTCACTGAAGAGGTCGGCCCATCTTCTTCTTGGTCTTCCGCGTGATCTCTTGCCAATGCGGGGATCCCATAGTGTGACTTTCTGCGTCCATCTTCCGTCTCTAAGTCTTGCAACATGGCCTGCCCCCTTCCATTTGGTGTTGGTGGCTTGCAATGCTGTATCTTCAATTGTTGACAACTTTTGTAGCACTTCGTTTGGAACTCTGTCCCTCAGTGATAAGTAGACATCGGATTTTTAGGCACTAAAAATTGCAGTTTTAGGCGCCTAAAATAAGCTCAAAATTTGTAAAATTAGGCTCTATTTTAATGAAAATAGGCATTTTAGGCACATCAAGGTATCATACTTATTTCTTTCACTGAAATTTTTAGATATACACTAAAATACGCACAAAAAAGTATGTTTAAACATTAAAAAAGAATACTATATTATATTTATAAACAGAGCTGCACAAATTTAATATATTGAAACTAATGAAATAATGATTATTGATATCAAGATTACTCATTTTAAGTTATTGAAATTCAGTTCCATGCTCAGACTTTATTATAATTATCTGCACAGTACACCACCAGAATTTTTTCTAAATTCTCCACAGTTAACCTTTGCCTTTTGTCACTGAGAATCATTTTGAAAGCAGAAAAACTTCTTTCAATTGAAACTGATGTGAGAGGCGCAAATTTTAAATTAGGTACAATAGAAACATCAATACTTACTGGAACATTTACACTTTCCCCCGATATCACTCTTGATACTTTTTCCAACAATGAAAATCCTACATTCTTATTTAATACGTTGTCCCACTTATTTTTAACTTTTTTCCCAGTTTCGCCCAAAGCAGAATGTATGTTCACTTGAGCTTCCTTTACTATTGCTATTTGGCTACAAAGAGATTGTTTTTCACGTTCTAATTGTTCAATGCTTGCAGGTATGAAAGAAAAGTTTGATGTTATGTAGCCAATATCGTTTTTCACTCGTGAGTCATTCAGACAATCTTTCACTGCTTTCACACACGCTGCACTATCAGTTTCAGGTAATTTATCAATAACTGTGACCACTTCTTTAAAATACTTAGAATAATACACCACTGACTGAATCCAGGTTCCCCATCGTGTAACAACCGGCTGAGGTAGGAATGGGATATCTGGAAAGTTCTCTCTGAATATTGAAATCCTGGATGGGGCTTTACAAAAACATTTTTTTGTGTTAGAAATAAACGAATTGACAAGAGGAAATTCATTCCGGATTGTTTCAGAAACCCTGTGAAGGCCATGTGCTAGACAGGTTACATGCGTGAGGTTAGGATAAAATGTTTTAAGAAGTGGAGCTGCAGCAACCATGTATGAGGCAGCATCACTACAAAACAACAGAACTTTAGAATCGTCTATATTACCTGAGTATAAAGACTGTAGGTCTTTATTTACAAAATAAGCAATGGCTTGGCTATTCACTTTCGAAAGTTCCTTAACACATACGAGGTGTGGAATCGAAGGTCCAGCAGGACTAAGTTTTCCTACTACCATATTTGCTATATACCTATTCATAGGATCTGAGGTTTCATCCACAGAGACCCATATGTAAGAATCACCTATATCCTCCCGAATGGAAGCTAAAGTTTCATTGTATATTCTGTCTAAGTAATTTTTTCTTAGGGTCGACTCAGATGGGATATTTTGTTTGCAGTATTTTTGTAAAAACTGTCTTAAAACCGGATTTTCAATTGCATTCCAGGGAATGTTAGCAGCAACAAACGCTCTGGTTAAATCAGCATAGAAATTGCTGCTGAGATTGGATGAAGTAGGCTGTGTTAACAAAGTTTGTTGCAGTTGATTTTTCTGCTGAGCTTTGGCCTTATGAGCCGCTCCTTGCACATGCTGCTTTAAGTGGCACTTCTTTTCTTGCGAAATCTAAAAATGTAAAGTAAACTGAATTAAAATAAAATCCTAATTGTTGTATTGCCGTATTTCTATCACAAAGTTAGTGGGTTCGAACAATCAAAATTTTAATGACCTGCAAATACTTTAACTATCGGAATTTAAAAGGTTAAAGTGTAGTGGTCTTAAAGAGAATTATACCTCAGGATAGCTCAGTCAATGTATAAATATTATAGGCCTACTCATTAAAATTAATAGAATTTATATATTTCAACTATTGTTACATACCTGTTTGCTACAAATCTTGCAGAATATTATTTTTCCATCATAAGTGAATTCTGAATATTCTGTTAGCCATTGCCGGATCAATGTAGATTTTGCACTTATATTTTTCGGCATTATCGCGTTAAACTTCACAGGAAAACGTCCTACCGCTCAAAACTTCTCAACACAAAAAATAAGGTGAGGGAAAGAGCAACTGTTAACGAGCATTCAAATGAACCGTTGTTATTGAGATTCAATTGGACAAAAATACAAAGTTCCACTTATTGTTGCATTTCCTGGTAGTGTTAACACTAGGAGGGCCATTCTTTTAAATATTTTGTAACGGTTTACCCTACTAATTCGCAGTTTTACGACTTTTCATAAATATTTCAAAAACACTCTTTCTCCAAAAATTGTGATTTTATGACACTCTGAAGGGCAGTACAGCTAATCGGTTTCAGACCGAAAACAGTCATTTTTATAGTATAGTATATCTCTGAATCGGTAGCAGCACATGTTGTGATTGTTGCCTGCTTCAAAACTAAGGTTGGTTCTTTGTCGGCATTTATGCCTCCAAACATGTTAAATTCGGTGAAATCTATTGCGAGTGTCGTGAGATTCAAAACATTTTGTTTCCTTTATCAATGGTTTCATGGCCGGTGTGAAGCAAACTTTCCACTTTTTAAATGCCTTAAATTTCGCAGTGAATGCATGTATAAATTATAAAAAGTAAGAGTAAAATGCGAAACTTTACAGTGAGTTAGGCATTTTTAGGCGAATATTAACAAATTAGGCTCTAATAACCGTTTTAGGGCATTTTAGGGCACTATAGAACTCTTTGAATACCTTTAAATTTCCATGAAACACAAATATTAATAATTATTTTTACTTTTCTCCTAAAGAAACAAAATAGGCATTTGCCCTAGAATCCGATGTCTGGTGATAAGCCTAGTATCCTTCTCAGCATTTTCCTTCGACATATTTGGAGGTTGTTACGAAGTTTGGCAGTGAGAGACCATGTCTGGCACCCATACAACAGCACAGGAGTTACGCAGGTCTCCAATATTTCTATTCTGAGTTTTTTGCTGAGTGTTCTCTCCAGTGAAAATATAGTAAGAATAAATGAAACTACAAACACTAAAAGAAATAAATGAGGGTAAAACTTCAGTCGGCTGGGGGATCATTGTACTAACTACACAATCTGGTTGGATAGTCGTTCATCTCTGCTCGAGCACGTGAACGTGAGGCCAGCAACTGGTTGGTGGATCTTAGCCCTTCATGGGATGCAGTCACAGATTGTTGCGGGAGTCAACTTAGGCGAACGTGCGATATCCAGGGATACCCGAGATCATACGAGAGTGGGTGCTCGAGAAGGAAAGCTATCATTTCAGGTAGGAGAAAGAGAAAAGTGGCGATGGTAGCTAGAGAAGAAGTGAACAATCCATGCAGTAAGTTTTATCGAAAATTCGTTCAAAATAAAATTATTATTTTCAAATATAAATAAATAAAACCTTTTCACAATAACGTGTTATGAAATTCTATTATGGCCACACATGTTTTCTCATGAACTTCATGTCTGCAGGAAGTTGATACATATTTATAATCTCTAATTTCACAGGAAAAATATTTCAATGCACTCGTGCAGTAGGATTCAGAAACTATATGGCTGAATTTCATACGTGCAAAATAGTTTTCACAGATAATTTAATTTCAATTTTAAACTATCAACACTTATGATTTTACTGCTGATAGTAGGCCTACATATTTTCATTATCATGCTACAGCGACAGTTTTCACAATTACGCGCAACTGTTACATTCCCACGAGCACAAGGTCTTTTTTTACATTAGTCTATGTACCGGTATCTGTTTTCGAGGGAAAAGTTATTAAGAAAAAAAAAATACCAGCGAGATTTGGAACACAAAATCTTCAAAACATACGCAGATATATGCCTCTATTATTTTACTTGGTTATTTAACGACGCTGTATCAACTACGAGGTTATACAGGGTGGAAGGTAACCTTTTACAATCCTGCTCAAAAATTAGATTTTATCTCATGTACGATGATAGAGTAAGCTATGTATGACCATGTTACAGTAGTATTTGGATGGAAAATAACACACATTTCGAATAAATCGCGTTAATAGTCGTGTACATATTGCATGGGAACAAGGCTGTGACAAGCTGGCAACACTGTTTCTTACGTACGCAAAACATGTGGCCGAGCTAGGTGTACGTGTATTGTAATTGAGTTGGACATCAACTGTGTGATTCTCAATGTAAAATCATACTGTATTTAAAGGATTAATTTTGTTTTATGCATCATTTTTCATTCTACTGTATTATTGATGAAATTGCCTTAAAATGTAACGGAAATTACGTGTTTGTTCGCACTAAATTTAGTGATGAAAGGATACAATAACGAACGTTTCATCATAGATAACGAATAACATAGTTCATGTAATTAACATGTTACGATTACATAAATTTTGATTTGACTGCATTCTCAACAGATGTTTTTGTTTACAAAATGTGTACATCCTCCCAAAACCCCTGCAGCGCACTTACTATGCTGGGGTGCAATGATCTCGCGAAGTAAACACAGCTACTGTCTACAACGTTGCAATATTGCAACATTCGTTTTCTTGAAACATAACAAAAACTATTGGTCGTATGAAAAAATATTATTTGTCAAAACGTTCCCAAATGACATGATCTGTTATGTGTGTGAAGGATTGTAAAAGATTACCTTCCACTCTGTATATGCCTCTATTAATAATCACCATTTCTCCTATTGAGATTCTGGCTGATATGTACATTATTATCAGGCAGTACATCTCACTTGACGATATGTGTCAGAGGAAGAAGAATTGTTTGTATGCATCTGAAGTCTGACTAGTGTAACATGTAGCTAGTCGGCGACGTATACACTAGAGGGGGGAAGGAACTGGGCACCCTACGCCATTATCTCCTGGCCTAGTTGCCTCGTAAGTGGTGCCTTCTTGGTATCACTTGTGAGGTTCAGACCTGTCTTCAGACGTTGACTAAACAACAACAATAATCACCAACAAACACAAAAATAAATAAAGCGACTATCAATAAATATGTATCGAGTTCAGGATAAAATGACATAGTATCATCGTTGTCTAACTTAATTATAATTTCTAAGGCTACTGTCAAGTAATTACCTGAGAGCTGTTATTTCAACAGACCAAGGTCTTCTTTTATATTATCTTCTACGTCTAAATGAAACAACAAAATGTAACACCAAAATAGACATTACGTATATAATGGATCCGGTTATTCGAGATGGAATAATCTAGCCAAATGTTATTTCTACTAATAATATTGTCCGGAAATTTCATTTAACTATTTTAACTCGTGTTTTTGTCATGAGAAAACTACTTCTCGACCTGATGTTTCAAAATATTTAACATGACAAGAAACATTCGTTATGTTCAAATAAATTAAAGAAAAACTGTCAGAAATGATATAGTTTATATTACAGCAGAATAGAATGAGTGGAATTAAGAAGATTTTTAATGTCACAAGACGTAGAATAACTCTTCTCGGGTTCTCAGCCAGGTGAGTTGGAGATTTGCTTCCAAGCTTTCGATGGCTAGCTCTGCCATCTTCTTCAGGGATGAAGTGATGTGGGAACGAACGAACGAATGAAAGGGGACGAAGAAAGAATGAATGATGTTTAAAATGGCAGGCAGGGTAAGCATCCCATGCCTCCATTGGTTCCTCGACATGCAATTCGCTAACTTTAGATCGAGGTACCCAGCATGTCTAGCCGGTATATATGTAATAGTAGGACTTCCCGCTGCAGGCCAATCAGGAGTTAGTTCCTAGTCCCGATCGCCAGGCGCATTCTGATTGGTGGAAGCGGTAGCCAATCAGGAGGTAGTTGCTGGTCTCGACTGTCTGCCGTGTGCTGGTGGTCTAAGCGTATTGATGGCAGGTTTCCATGCTGTACTCAGCTGTAGACCCCCGTCTCTGTTAAAATTATTGCCATCTAGCTGGATTTCGATGGATTCCTTGATGACCAAGTCCCAGTAACCTGATGTCTTGTCCAAGATGGTGGTGGCGCCGAAATCTATCTTGTGACCCGTTTCTAGACTGTGTTGGGCTACTGCAGACTTATCGGGTAATACAGTCTTATGCTGCGTTGATGTTCCTTGTAGCGTTCCATAATGGTGCGTCCCGTCTGCCCGATGTAGCATTTCCCACATTCACAAGATATTTTGTAGACACCAGGTGTCCTAAGACCAAGGTCGTCCTTAACTGGTCTCAGCAAGTTCTGAATCTTTGTGGGCGGCTTATGGATGGTCATTCACAAGACGTAGTTTGTACCAAGAAATAAAATTTCCAATTACATTTGAGGTTGGAATTTAAGGATAAAGTAAATAGCATTAATGCAAAGTCTGGAAACACAAGTGTCCCTACGCCATGCTATCATCCACTTCAATATTGGCTGAAAGAGGCAAGGATACTCGCTCAAGAGGCATTGTAAACATTACGGCACTTCTTTCCCCCCTACATAAGAATCCTGTAAGAACTTTCTAGCAACTTTTCAGTTGACAATAAGCGATGTATTGACATTCCACGTAGTTTCTTTCATACAGTTCACACAGATATAGAGGTCTGTTAGTTTCAAGGAAACTTGTCTCAAATACACGTATCACTAAAATTAAAGTTCTTTGAAAAAGTTTTCGTATTATATGCACAGAATAAACCACATGTAATTTCTTAATAGTCCGAAAATGATATTGCTTTTTACTTAGAGAGAGAGAAATAAATCGTCAGGCCTTAATTAAGGATGACCACGAGGATCCGGAAATTAATAGCATATAATATATTTAATTAAATATGAGTATTGTTATAAAAATACAATTTAATAATTAAGCACCACTGATTATCAATTATAAAATAAAATCTCAGAAGATGACTTTAAAATTATACTTATAAATAAAATATTTTATTTAAAATTAGCATATCCTTAATTAAGGCCTTCTGAGTAGTATAAATGTAATTGTATAATCTGCAGGGAATCTTTAAGAATTTGCGAGATGATTTTTTGAATTTCAAAAGATGATGAAGATAATTGTTTTAAAAAATTATATGTAAATTTGGTAAAGAACTCCAAGCACCAAAAACTAAACCTGTCACTGACCAATTGAAGAGAGGGATGTTATACTTGGCACTAAGGTAGAGAATATAAGGTTCATAAATGGCCCTCTTTTCATGATCAACCTGATGAGCTTGGTTTAGATCTCTCTCCATGAGTATAGTCGGATCTATGATAATAGCCTTTTGTTGGTAGTTCGGAGTGGAGGCTAATTACAAAAATTAGTAATGTTCATAAAATTCATAACGTAGCAGGTTTTATTAAAATTTCATTATCTAAAACTAAAACGTACGTACGTACTGGGTTTTAAGGAACCCGGAGGTTCATTGCCCCCCTCACATAAGCCCGCCATCCGTCCCTATCCTCAGCAAGATTAATCCATTCTCTATCATCATATCCCACCTCCCTCAAATACATTTTAATATTATCTTCCCATCTACGTCTCGGCCTCCCTAAAGGTCTTTTTCCCTCCGGCCTCCCAACGAACACACTATATGCATTTCTGGATTCGCCCATACGTACTACATGCCCTGCCCATCTCAAACGTTTGGATTTAATGTTCCTAATTATGTCTGTGAAGAATACAATGCGTGCAGTTCTGTGTTGTGTAACTTTCTCCATTCTCCTGTAACTTCATCCCTCTTAGCCCCAAATATTTTCCTAAGCACCTTATTCTCAAACACCCTTAATCTCTGTTCCTCTCTCAAAGCGAGAGTCCAAGTTTCACAACCATACAGAACAACCGGCAATATAACTATTTTATAAATTCTAACAGATTTTTTGACAGCAGACTGCATGATAAAAGCTTCTCAACCGAATAATAACAGGCATTTCCTATATTTATTCTGGGTTTAATTTCCTCCCGAGTATCATTTATATTTATTACTGTTGCTCCCAGATATTTGAACTTCTCCACCTCTTCAAAAGATAAATTTCCAAATTTTATATTTCCATTTCGTACAATATTCTCGTCACGAGACATAATCATATACTTTGTCTTTTCGGGATTTACTTCCAAACCTATCTCTTTACTTGCTTCAAGTAAAATTTTCGTGCATTCCCTAATCGTTTATTATCTAAAGCTATAAAAAAAATAGAGATATCGCTTTACAGACCATGAAGAAGTATGAGGAGCATAGCTATACCTCAAGGACAAATTACACCTGTCAGCATGGGTTTTGCTGACTATAAACTAAACAGTGTTTCTTGTCAACTTTTCCGAGCTGATTACGAATATAAAATTAGTTTTTGCCTATCGCGTCAAGAGTTTTTCATAAATCTTATATTTTCATTTTATGTAGGGTAGATGAGGGAGTAATTGTAAACAAATTCTGTGAGAAATACAAAACTGTCAAAATAAAAATTTTAATTCGGGGAATATTTAAATTAACATGTTGGCTAACCTACAAAGCAGTTTGGCGCCAAATAGGAGTAACTGCTTAGTTGTGAACGAATGTTTTGTAAGAGTCTACAAAAAAAAAGTTGAGAAAGAATTTTGCTACACCTTCATTTTTGGCATTGTAAGTAAACGTACATTGCTATTTTTTTTTAAGAATATGTTGTTTTTATCAGTAATGTAGAGTAGTTAACATTTATTACAATGATTTTGAGATCTCCCATAACCTCAGTTCATTAAATTATGACGTGTTTACATTTTCCCCATAGTTTGATTTGCTTGGGGGTAATTGTAAATATGTTTTACTATGGTTACATTTCGTATTTTTCAATAATCAAAATGCCAAGAAATTGTATTAGAAAGAGACTCCCACCCAACTACACTGTAGAGGATTTAGAGAGGGTTGTCACAGATGTGAAAAATAGTAACTACAGTTATCGTGAAGCTCAGGAGAGGTGCGGAATTCCTATATCCGCCATATGTCATAGGTTAAAGGGACGAAATGCACCAGTTACCAAAATTGGAGTTGGAAGAAGTACAGCTCTTTCTTCTGAAAAGGAAGAAAAAATGTTCAGTGTCTGATAGTCCGTGCGAAAATTGGTGTTTACAATTACCCCATCTCAAAGGGGTAAATGTAAAACAGGTGGGGTAAATGTAAACTAGCAATTAAAAGATGAAAAAAGTCAATCTTATTATTTTAAACCCATTTTCAGGGAAAAGAAAGATCTAAAAATAACACAATGTTTCTTTGTCATGCTTACCGTTACTGAGGGCTGTGTAATGTTGAAATATATTTTAAATCAGTGCAAAGTGTTTACTATTACCCTGGTCTACCCTATAAAATATAATTAATTTGTGTTTTTAAATGTTCGAACAAAATATTTTCCTTTAATCTCTTAAACTCATCAGTCATCACAGGAAGAATAACGCCTTAAAAAGTTTCAATGACTCTCACCTGTGCACCTGGGGTGCAGCTTCTGTTGCATTTCCCCTTATTTTAGACTTATTGAAAACACTCTGAGCCTCTACTGAACTTAAATATCACGTGTAGATATCATAAAACTTTCTCGGGATAAATACTAATCTCTCTTACAAAGTTCACTTTCTTTCGTTCGATTTACCATTCATGGAAGACAAGAAATTTTAGTGTATCTATCTTATAGAAGTAGCAAAGCAAGTACAGCCGATTATTTAGTCCTGACAGCTCAGCGACGCGAAAGAGGGGAAGTAATAGGAGGAGTGGGGAGAGTTCCGGAGTAGAGATAAGGGCGAGTGGTCGCTAAGGAATGCAGTACAGCTCAACTGTACTGGAAACACAACGCTATACCGCATGCGAGACATCCGATCGCTCTGACTGCAGGCAACAGACTAACCTGAACATCCCTTGGCGTAACTTAATGGACTCGCCCGACCCAGGCGCAGATCGCCGGCGACTATCAGGACTAAATAATCGAACTGTATTTAAGTCTCTCCAAATAATCCATGCATGTTCGTTATATTTACTTAATTAACAGAAATTTAGAGATGTTATATATATTTCAAGCGGACAGAATACACTACAGGAACAGACGCAAACACATTGTCATTGCGTAGTGACACACGTTGAGGCTTGATTTAGATGTGTCAATAAATAATTGTGAAACAGAAGCGTAATTGTGTTTGCTCAATTAGTTTATCAACAGTAATCTCACTACAGGTTTTAATTTATCTAGTGAAAATCAAAACTCGAGTGGGATTTAATTGACTATTTACACGATTAGAAGAAAGTATATGAAGATTAGAAGTAACGGAGTACTCCAACACAATAAAATATTGACTTACGAAAATACAACTGTCTTCAAATGTATTATTGTACCATCTCAACGTTACAAATATTACGCTAGATGGCAGTAGTGTGTTATGTTTAGCTGTTTTCTTGTTATCAGTTGTGCCAACTATGGAATCTTCATTGAACTACGGTTACTAGTCAAGAAGGCTTTGTTGATTCAGTTTCATTTTTATTAAAAAGTTGCATTCCACTTCAATTATCCGGATCCCAGTAATCAACGTCACTTAACAGATGATTTTCAATAAATCTTGCTATTAAACAATCTCTGATACGTGACTATTCATAATATCATATAGCAGAAGCTATAACATAACCTATAATAAACAAGTGTTACAAAAATTTTAATTAGGCATTGTGAACTAAACAAGAAAAGTTTTAATTAACGATGTTGAAATAAAAAATAAACATTAATAATTTTAAAAGGAACAATTATTGAAAGTACACTTTCAAATTTGAATGTTTTAGTGGTTGGTGGTTCAGTTGATGTTATATTGGACGTGTGCGTAAAGGACGTGGAACTCGTTGATGTACATGGTGTATTCCTCAACTTATTCAGGATTTCCGAATGGTGCTTTTCATTTATTTGTAAATAGGATTTCTGGGAAGATGCATAGCTATGACCAGTGATCTTTATTAATTCTTGTTCTTGAATGCCAATGCGAGTCATATTTGAAAGTGCTGTGCATCGACTGGAGTGGTTTGTAATTTTCTTTTTTTTTTTTCTTTTTTTTTTTTTGACGTCCAGACCAATGCAGTTTGAAATGTTGGAAAACAAAGAAACAAATGCTAGGGTAGTGATAAAAATAAACAAATGCTAGGGACGCCATAAATTGTGCGATAAGCAGCCATGATTGGTTGAAAGACGTCCTTTCGTACCGTTTTATTGGTCAAAAGTAGTGTGACGTAGTAAAAGTGTAACAGTCAATGTAATCATTTCTTAGAAATATAGTATATCACAGATCTATCTTCGAATAATAGGCTAAATATAACATAGGCACATTCCAACGAAAAAGTGATATGGAATATGTTAACAGTTCGTATACATCACAACAGAATTTTTCATAAATCGGTAATGTTGCTCCTCCACCTACTTAGATAATATGAATCCTGCTACCAATTCATACCACTCCGGCACACCCTGATCTATAAAGTCTAGGTAGGTAGTATCGTTCGTCATTTTGTTCTTTCGTTGCCGAGCTACCAGAAGAAGAATCTGTTTGCCACATCGTTAAACATTATCATGTCGTAGCTCCTATAATAATAAATCAAACGCACTGTAATTCAGCAAATAATAGAGCGGCAAATAATGTCCTCGTGTGCTTTCTGCGTACGCCAACGAAAGAGCCAAAATGGCGGGCGAATATATTAAGTATTTATCGAGCCTTAGGAAATTCATAAAATCATCATCAGCGAATTTCAAGAAGCACACGTTTAAATGTAGCTGACCTGCAAAGTGATTGGCTGCCGGAAATACGAGCGACGGGACTATAGTAACATTACACTCCGCAAGTGTGTTTGGCCTGGGGAACAGATTGTTGCCTTCGACCACGAATAGAGGTCACTGCTGTCCCCTGTCGCTCTCGGTGCAAACTTGTCCATGAGTGTAGGCGGTAGGTGAAGAAAGTATTTCGTAAATCTCAATGCAGGATATCAATGTTTTGATAAGGCCTTCCTTCAATCAGTCTTCCGCTACAAACATTAGTCACGCACTGGGGTGCCTGGACTGACGCAGTGGCTTTTGCCTAACATTTGGAAAAGGCAGCTATATTGTAATGAATGAATTGCCAGCAACAGTGCTGAATGTGCCACAGCTGTGAAAAAAACTGTTGCAGAATACCTGTCCACAGAGGGATATTGTTTACATTATAATTTTTTCTTTTTGTACTTGAAGCAAATGGAAAATCTGAAAAATTTAAAGGAAAAATTGTTCCGGGGCCGGGTATCGGTCCCGAGACCCTTCGCTTAGCCCACGAATGCTCTACCGGCTGAGCTATCCTAGAAACTATACACGACACCGTCACAATTTTTCCCTTATATCCACACAACTCTAATGGGCTGATAAGACGCCAGAACCTAACTTTGAGTGCACACAATTCTGTGTGACTTAAATTGTGACTTTCTGTTAACGCACCTCCAGTAACGAATATATTATGCAAATCTGGCTTTCAGGTAGTAGCTCCCTGTAAAGCAGGTTTGAATAATTTCAAGGAAAAATTGTTCTGAGGCCAGGTATCGATTCTATCGATTCCGGGACCCTTCGATTAGCGCACGAATGCTCTACCGACTGAGCTACCCCAGGAACTATACACGAAACCGTCACACTTTTTCCCTTATATCCACACAATTCAAATGGGCTGACAAGACGTCAGAACCCAACTTTGAGTGCACACAATTCTGAGTGACTTAAATTGTGACTTTCTGTTAACGTACCTCCAGTAACGAATATATTATACAAATCTGGCTTTCAGGTAGTAGCTCCCTGTAAAGCAGGTTTGAATAATTTCAAGGAAAAATTGTTCCGAGGCCGGGTATCGATCCCGGGATCCTTCGATTAGCGCACGAATGCTGTACTGACTGAGTTACCCCAGGAACTATACACGACACTGTCACAATTTTTCCCTTATACTACCTGAAAGTCAGATTTGCATAAATGGAAAATCCTTTCTAGAAGCAATTTCTCTACAAAGCAGAAACTAAACTTAAAATTGCAACAGGAATGGTTAGTGAAAAAGTTGGCGATAAATGGAATATTGTACTGAAAATATAATGACTTTGCAATTTTGTTCTATGTCGAATATCAGATGTTCTGAATGGACAGGATGAAGATTTGCGAGAGAAAATAAGCATACCAAATGTACATAAATTATAAGTTTGCACACATATCTTTTTAAGCATACAAGATTATTCTTTCAGGTGAACGACAAAATTTCACACCTGAAAATTAAAAAGTAAATAATTATGTACCGCTATGCTAACTACTAAAAGCGAAAAAAGAGTTGGAAAATTCAAACTGTTCTTTACAGGAAAAAAATGAAAATGTAGTATCAATTAACGGAACGTTAATTTACTTTAGATGCAATAAACAAAGCCTCTCCTATGCAATTAAATTTGTTAATATTTGTTTCGTGTATTAATGTTCTTCATTCTGTTAAGATTGTAATATTAGGTTACATCTAAATAGGTTAATATCGATGTATTTTTATTATTAATAGTACATTATGCAACGAGCCTATAATGAAGGTAATTAAGAAGCGAGTATGGATATTTATGAAACGAGCGCAAGCGAGTTTCATAATTTTCATACGAGCTTCTTAATTACCATTATAGGCGAGTCTCATACGACTTTTTATGCTCGACCATATTTCTAACTTGATATTATTAATTTTCTTTGTATCTGACCTTGACGAATGTCCCGTATGTTGTGAGATGTGCGCAGACGCGAAAGTATTGATTTTTTCCGAGGAACAGATGTTCACATTGACCTTGCTAGGCCATAAGAACCTACAGAGATAACACTGAAATTAAATTAGACATTGAAAAACGAGATGGCAAATTGAGTTTATTTGAATATTATTTACAATTAACGCTAATTATTATAGTAACAGAACATAACCTTCTGCGACAGTATTGGATTTCCAGCCTCCGTGACTTTTCGCTAATTCTCTTTCGATTGCATATCCGAGAATAATCGATACTTGCGGTTTTATAACGGTAGAAAGCTGACCTGCCATTGGCTGAACAGTTGTAACCTTAGTCGTCATTGGCTGAAAGACCTGACCTTTAATGAGTAGGTGTACCTTAATGACATGCATTAAAGGTCTGCTACCAGGTGTATAATTACTACATTCCGGCATGGTCGAGCATAAAATGATATAATGCATAAAAATAGTATTTTAGAGCATATTTTAATCTTTTTATCATCTATTTCGAAAGCCTAAATGTCCGAGATCTAACAATAACAGTAGTATTAATAATAATAATAATAATAATAATAATAATAATAATAATAATAATAATAATAGTATACTTAAAAGAAAATAAACTAAAGTATGGTAAATTAAATGAAACGGAAGATCAAGAATTCGATTCAGTGTCTCGCGTATTTCTAATCTGTGACGTAAGCCACTCGGCTAAGTCGGTAACACAGTTCAAGTTGCGATTAATGCGTAATTATGAATTCCAACGTCGTCAGTGCTTGAACAGCCATCTTCTGTGTAATATATTCTCCAAAATTTAAAAATTGGAATACTCTAAGTTACATTAAATATCTCGGTTCTAGTTCGCGACCTACTCTTATAAGATCGACAGAGCAATTACTACAAGGTCGTTCTCAGTGTTGTAATGGTTATCATTTTTTTTCCATTAGACCCGAAGTTTACGGGGTCAGACTAAGCTGGCTGCGATAGATTCTTTTTAGATATGATGAAATCTTTAGTATGGCCTCCTTCGGAAGAAAATAAAGCCGAGAGTCTTATGTCATAGATATCCGATTCATAAAATAATACTGTGGCTCATTCAGAGGATTGCCAGCTATCTTCATCCGCCAGTTGTCTGGCTCACCGATTCTTAATTATGTACACACACTGTCTCTCCAATTTTGAATATATAACTTAAAACGTCCGGAGTTTCTGAAGGAAATTTCGTGATACCACAGAGTCGCCTGCCGAACAGAGAAAAAAACAAATTATACGTCTGCCGAACAGAGGAAAACAAATTATACGTCTGCCGAACAGAGAAAAATCAAATTATTCGTCTGCCGAACAGAGAAAAACAAATTATACGTCTGCCGAACAGAGAAAAATCAAATTATTCGTCTGCCGAACAGAGAAAAAACAAATTATATGTATGCCTAACAGAGAAAAAACAAATTATACGTCTGCCGAACAGAGAAAAACAAATTATACGTCTGCCGAACAGAGGAAAACAAATTATACGTCTGCCGAACAGAGAAAAACAAATTATACGTCTGCCGAACAGAGAAAAATCAAATTATTCGTCTGCCGAACAGAGAAAAACAAATTATACGTCTGCCGAACAGAGAAAAAACAAATTATACGTCTGCCGAACAGAGAAAAACAAATTATACGTCTTCCGAACAGAGAAAAAACAAATTATACGTCTGCCGAACAGAGAAAAAACAAATTATATGTATGCCGACAAGAAAAAACAAATTATACGTTTGTCGAACAGAGACAAAACAAATTATACGTACATCTTGATTACACAACTTTTAACACTGTATCACTTCGGAATATGTATGGTAAGACTTTCCTGTGTTAAATTTCAACGTACCTCGTTTACATATTTCGACCTATTTATGGGTCATCTTCAGAAGATAGGTCGAAACATGTAAACGAAGTACGTAGAAATTTAACACAGGAAAGTCTTACCATACATATTCCGAAATTATACATCTCCCGAATGGAGAAAAAACAAATTATACGTTTGCCGAAGAGAAAAACAAATTATACGTCTGCCGAACAGAGGAAAACAAATTATACGTCTGCCGAACAGAGAAAAATCAAATTATTCGTCTGCCGAACAGAGAAAAACAAATTATACGTCTGCCGAACAGAGAAAAATCAAATTATTCCTCTGCCGAACAGAGAAAAAACAAATTATATGTATGCCGAACAGAGAAAAACCAAATTATACGTCTGCCGAACAGAGACAAAACAAATTATACGTCTGCCGAACAGAGGAAAACAAATTATACGTCTGCCGAACAGAGAAAAACAAATTATACGTCTGCCGAACAGAGAAAAATCAAATTATTCGTCTGCCGAACAGAGAAAAACAAATTATACGTCTGCCGAACAGAGAAAAAACAAATTATACGTCTGCCGAACAGAGAAAAACAAATTATACGTCTTCCGAACAGAGAAAAAACAAATTATACGTCTGCCGAACAGAGAAAAAACAAATTATATGTATGCCGACAAGAAAAAAACAAATTATACGTTTGTCGAACAGAGACAAAACAAATTATACGTACATCTTGATTACACAACTTTTAACACTGTATCACTTCGGAATATGTATGGTAAGACTTTCCTGTGTTAAATTTCAACGTACCTCGTTTACATGTTTCGACCTATTTATGGGTCATCTTCAGAAGATAGGTCGAAACATGTAAACGAAGTACGTAGAAATTTAACACAGGAAAGTCTTACCATACATATTCCGAAATTATACATCTCCCGAATGGAGAAAAAACAAATTATACGTTTGCCGAAGAGAAAAACAAGTTATACGTCTGCCGAACAGAGAAAAAACAAATTATACGTCTGCCGAACAGAGAAAAAAGAAATTATACGTGCGCCGAACAGAGAAAAAAACAAATAATTCGTTTACCGAACAGAGAAAAAACAAATTATACGTTTGTCGCACAGAGACAAAACAAGTTACACGTCTATCAAAGAGAGAAAAAACAAATTATTCGTCTGGCGAACAGAGAAAAAAACAAATTATACGTCTATCAAATAGAGACAAAACAAGTTACACGTCTATCACATAAAGACAAAACAAGTTACACGTCTGCCGAACAGAGAAAAAACAAATTATACGTCTGCCGAACAGAGAAAAAAACAAATCATTCGTTTACCGAACAGAGAAAAAAACAAATTATATGTTTGTCAAACAGAGACAAAACAAGTTACACGTCTATCAAACAGAGAAACAACAAATCATTTGTCTGCCGAACAGAGAAAAAAACAAATTATACGTCTGTCAAATAGAGACAAAACAAGTTATACGTCTATCAAATAGAGACAAAACAAGTTACACGTCTGTCGAACAGAGAAAAAACAAATTATACGTCTGCCGAACAGAGAAAAAAACAAATCATTCGTCTGTCGAACAGAGAAAAAAATAAATCATTCGTCTGCCGAAAAGAGAAAAAAACAAATTATACGTTTGTCGAACAGAGACAAAACAAGTTACAAGTCTGCCGAACAGAGAAAAAACAAATTATACATCTGCCGAACAGAGAAAAACAAATTATATTCTGCCGAACAGACAAAAAACAAATTATACGTCTGTCGAACAGAGAAAGAACAAATTATATGGTGAGGATGTGAATAATAAGCTAATATGTTGTAATCCATGCAGGGCTCAACAGAGGTTAGGACCACTAATAATGTACAGCCTAGGACAGAAAAAACTTTCCGATCGAACAAATTCTATCTTCTAGACAAGCATCATTCACACTAGTAACAAGCTTCTTACCTTAGCGGTATATGTAATGCATCTCTAATTAGAAGTGGTTTACATTTATTATGTACTCGCAACAGCAATTTTGAATCTGTTCTCACCGTGCAAGTCGTTAGACGCGCTAGCCGTTACTCCACAGGCGTGGACTGTATGTATGTATGCATGTATGTATGTATGTATGTATGTATGTATGTATGTATGTATGTATGTATGTATGTATGTGTATGTATGTGTATGTATGTATTTATTCACACTGCAGAGGGATAAATACCTGGTGGAAGTGATAACTAATTAGGCCTACACTCATTAATGACAATTAATAATAAACACAATTAATAATAACTTAATAGTAATACTAATTATAATGCTAATAATAATAGTAATAATAATAATAATAATAATAATAATAATAATAATAATATATTAACAATAAATAATAATAGTATATTAAAATTAACAAAGAGCATCCTAAATTAAATGAAGCATGATCTCTTAAAATAACATTTAAAGTAAATCTAATTTGTATCTTAATCCTAAGTTCGAACTAAAACCCACGAGTATGATATGTCCATACATGCACAAGTGCCTTTCAATACTACACTCATTTCGCTGACAACTCACTCACTGCACTGGTACTACGAAACATTCCACTGATACTATCCTGATTTCACTTCAAAAACATTTCACTGTTCAAATACTTTGCTCAACCACTAGAAACTATAATAAAATTTCACTCACACAAACACACTTCACTGATACAACACACTTCTTCACTGATAAAACACTTCAAATAACAAAACATCAATTATACCCTTTAAATAGTGTGCATAATATATCATCGTCTATTAATAAAGTCCTCAAGTATTCCTCTTGTCCCTGTAATCCCCAGTTCTCCTTACATTTCTTTCCTATTCTTCTTTTTGTCCTTATCGAGATATGTATGCATTTATTAACACTACAATTGGGAATACACCCGGTGGCAATGGTATATAATATACAATAATACCATTATAATAATACAATAATTACAGCAATAAATAAAATAAACGTAAATTTACTTCTAACTATAAATAAATAGACGCAATAAACTTAGGACTATAAATATAAACTATGCTATAATAACGCCTACAATAAGCAAAAGTAAACCTAACCTATTTCACCCAACTCTTACCAATTTAAGTAATTACCTATCACCTTAATTAATTACATATCAACTTAATTACATATCATCTTAATTAATTACATATCACCTTAATTTATTTACATATCAGCTTAATTACATATCATGTTAATTAATTACATATCAACTTAATTAATTACATGACACAACTTAGATAATTACACTGCACCTATAAATTACACTCTCAGTCTAATCTTTTCAACCTTTCCTTAAATGTATTGATTTTGAGAGGACCACTCTGAGAGATTGCCGCAGGTAAGCTGTTCCAGTCTAATATTGTGCGGTTAGCAAAGGAAAATTTTGCCACGTCCGTTATTTGTTTTCTAAATTTAAACTTCCTGATATGATCAGCCCTGGCTAAGTATGAAGGTATTACTAATCTAGCATTGATGTATTTTGGTTTATTATTTAATTTAGCTATCAAATAAAAGACTTGAAATTTCCAGACGTACGCTGTTATATAGTTAAACAAGAAACTTCATCAAAACCTCCAAGCAGGCACACGATTTCCCATACAGATACGGTGGCAAATGCACCGAAATGAGTTTTGAGATTAGTGCGTTCGAAGACCGTGCTGTCACTCAAAGACTTGTATTGTATCGCTGTTAATCTAATTAACGCGGAGTTGCAGGCAGGGAGGCCCGATTTGCGGATCCTTTGATTCGGGGCCGCTCGCCACAAATCGAACCACAAGCCGCATCATCCCTGGGGATCAAACGAAGCTGTCATCGTGCTTGTTATCCTCATTTATTTGTCCTCTTTTCCAGAAAATTAGGGATACAAACAAAACTGTGCAAATGGCCTCATGGGTAGAATTGCAAGGAAACTTTAATGCAGTTGGCGGTGAAGCTCTTTGTATTAATTCGGGATCTGTAACAGTGTGCAGTGCAAGCTGAGGATGTCAAAAATCGCCCATACTGGAATCTGCACGAAGATTAGTATGAAATAATAGTACATCATGCAACGAGCCTATAATGGTAGTAATTAAGACGCGAGTACGTTTATGAAACGAACGCAAGCGAGTTTCATAATTTTCATACGAGCATCTTAATTACCATTATAGGCAAGTATCATACGAAATTTTATGCTCGACCATATTTCTAACTTGAAATTATTCATAAGTATTCATATTATTCTTATTGACCTAAATATTACAATTAAATTTTGAAAAGGAGCAAATAAATAAGGTTTAAAGTCTTAAGGGTTATCACGATTGGTTTAAACATGCACTAAAACAAGACGTAAGTGCAAGTTTGAACCAATAAATTATTGAGATTTGCGATAGATTAATTAGTTTAGGAAATTGTATATTTATTATGTAGAACTACATTTGTATATAGATCTTTGTTAAATTATTAAGTTTTGTACTTTGTGAACAATATCAATAAATCTATCCATCCATCCATCCATCCATCCATCCATCCATCCACCCACCCACCCACCCATCCATCCATCCATCCATCCAACTATCCATCCATCTGTCTGTCTGTCTGTCTGTCTGTCTGTCTGTCTGTCTGTCTGTCTGTCTGTCTATCTATCTATCTATCTATCTATCTATCTATCTATCTATCTATCTATCTATCTATCTATCTATCTATCTATCTATCTATCTATCTATCTATCTATCTATCTATCTATCTATCTATCTATCTATCTATCTATCTATCTATCTATCTATCTATCTATCTATCTATATATCTATCTATCTATCTATCTATCTATCTATCTATCTATCTATCTATCTATCTATCTATCTATCTATCTATCTATCTATCTATCTATCTATCTATCTATCTATCTATCTATCTATCTATCTATCTATCTATCTATCTATCTATCTATCTATCTATCTATCTATCTATCTATCTATCTATCTATCTATCTATCTATCTATCTATCTATCTATCTATCTATCTATCTATCTACTATTCTTATCTGACTGGGGAGCGGAAGTGACCTTGTGCAATCTCGTAAATTGTGAGATGTGCGCAGACGAGAAAGTATTGATTTTTTCCGAGAAAGAAATGTCACTGACCTTCATATATACTAGAGAGTAAAATAAAAATTAATGTTGATATAACCTTGAAATTGATTTAGACATTGAAAAACGAGATGACAAATTGAATTTATTTGAATATTATTTACAATTACCGCTAATTATTATAATAACAGAACATAACCTTCTGCGACGGTATTGGATTTCCAGCCTCCGTGACGTTTCGCTAGTTGTCTTTCGATTGCATATCCGAGAATAATCGATACTTGCGCTTTCATATTGCTTTCTGATTAGTGGAAAACCTGAACTTTAATGAATAGGTGTACTTTAATGAGGTCCATTAAAGGGCTCCTACCAGGTGTATAATTACTACATTTCGGCATGGTCGAGCATAAAGTTATTTTGTTGTGATCATCAGCGCTTTTACAATCACTAAGTATTTAAAGGAGAGTGGGTAGTGATTAGGGGTAAAAAATCCGATTGTTTACTTTGTCTTAAAAAAAAAAGTACAGAACTTGCTCTTTAAAGCTATATACAGGGTGATTCACGAGGATATACCATCACTTATGGGGCTTATTTCCAAAAAAACATTGAGTAAAAAATGTCATACAAACATGTGTCCTAACCTCAATATTTTCAGAGTTACACTAATTTGAAATTGTTTGTAAAATACTCTTTTTTTCTTTAGCTTTAAGAGTAAAAGAATATTACAAATAGAGAATTAACTCTTCAGAAGTATCATGTCTTTAATTGGCTAGTGTTCTTAACCTAAAAATCTGTTGTTAATTGTTTTATACAGATTTTGTTTTTAAATTTTTAACTAAAAATTACATTATTCTTACGCACTTATCACAAAAATTGTTATAAATCATACGACTTTAGGAACTTGATTCTTTACAGTTTAATTATGCATCATAATGTACAGTCTTGATGAATTCACAAGAGTGGCGTGATTTGTAACAATTGTGATAAATGCGTAAGAAAAATGCAATTTTGTAATTAAAAATAGAAAAAAAATTCTGTACGAAGCAATTATGGAATTCAGAACACATTTTTAACTTCAGAATACTAGCTAATTAAAGAAATGATACTCCTGAATAGTTAAATCTTTATCTGTAATATTATTTTTACCCTTAAAAATAAAGAATAAAGGCATTTTACTAAGAACTTCAAATTAGTGTAACTCTGAAAATATTGAGATTGGGACACATGTTTATATAACATTTTTTGCTTAGAATGTCTTCGGAAATAAGCTCCGTAAGTGACAGTAAATCCTATGAATCACCTGTATATATTGTCGGGTATCAATTGGAGTAAGTCCTTTATATAACCTGTTTAAACTTGGCGGCGCATGTACTTCATATATCCTTCTTTTTTTTTTTTTTTTTTTTTAATGCAGTTTTCCGTAAGTTAGAGCATTTTCTCTGAAGCTACTTAATATATTTATACGAAATTATTATGGTGTTTTCTGCAGTCTGTGTTCTACAAAGTATACCTACGAGTTTATGAATATCACACACATAATATAAAGGAAAAATATAAATGTATGCATTTAAAAGTGCCAAAAACTGTTAATCAACGATCTATATTGTTTTCTATTTCACTGAGAGTGAAATATTGAACTAAATTTTGCTTTAGAATTTACAATACACATTACTTGACATCTTAAAAAAATAAAATGTATATAAGTGAAGACTGTAGCAAGCAATGTGCACCTGAAGATTGAAGTACATTTAGAAAAGTAGGAAAACAGGTTATCAGCTAGGCAGTGGTTCCCAACCTTTTTTGACTGACGACACACTTTACTGAACGGCCACGATATCGCGACACACTTAGGCCTATTTGATTTTAATAATAATAATAATAATAATAATAATAATAATAATAATAAAAAGGTAAAAGGTATCCTCGTAACATGCCATGAAGGCACTTGGGGGGCATGGAGGTAGAGCCCCCTCGGCACTAGGATGAGGTGGTGTGGTCGGCACCACGCTCTGACCGTCTTTTACCCTCGGGAAAGACCCGGTACTAAATTTTATAGGAGGCTGAGTGAACCTCGAGGCCGTTCTGAAAGTCTGGCAACGAGAAAAAATCCTGTCACCACCTGGAATCGAACCCCGGACCTTCCAGTCCGTAGCCAGCTGCTCTACCAACTGAGCTACCCGGCCGTCAATAATAATAATAATAATAATAATAATAATAATAACCAGTACTTTTCTCCTGGAGAAAAAGGCGGCAGCTATGTAGAATATTTTATAGCGGACAGGAAGATGATTACTGTTCACTGCATTGAAATTTTGTCGTTTTTAACCTCCTTTTCGTCCGACTAAGGCTTTCAAGATCTAAGCGGAATTCAAAGAAAAATTATATGAAAAACATAGTTATTCACACATATTTCGGTTCCATGATGAAAAATGCAACGAAAAGGTGCCGGAAAGCCGGTTCCAGCGCGTTCCGCCAGAAATACAGCACTGATAACAACTTCTATGTAGTGTCGGATATCGAGTGTTGTAGATAGGTTGATGTTAACATGTAATAAAAAATTCTAAAAGAACAAACTAAAATGAGCACATAGTAAAAATATTAAAACAGCTTACTTCGTAACGTTGATTAAAATTGTCATTTTTAAGGTCAATGAAAACATTAACCAAGGTAAAATTAATTTCGGAATATGTATGATAAGAACTTTCTTGTGTTAAATTTTAACGTACCTTGTTAACATGTTTCGACCTATTTTCGGTCATCTTTGCAATTTTATGTGTGTTTTTGTTTTCGTATGTTAGTGTGATGTATTTTTTTATGTTCTTGTGTTTGTGTTATATTCTTCTGTTTTTTGTGGTTTTGTTTTGTCTTACGTATTATGTTGTCTATTATGTTGGGGTTGTATCCGTTTTCTTGTGCTATGCATTTGATTGTGCTTAGTTCTTCGTTGTAATCCTGTTGGTTCATTGGTATGTTGAGTAGTCTGTGTACTGTACTCCAACCACGAGAAAATCTTTGGGGAATGAGACGAAGCGGGGTGATGCTGTGAATGAATGTTGATGTCATAAGGTCACACACGTGGGTACTCGTATCTGTAGTGGCTAACTCTCACAGCACAAACAATAACATTGATATACACATGTTTATACTACCCTAGTTACAATTTAGATCACTGTTAATCTCCTGGTCTTTTAATCTCTCCATAGAGGAAATAGCATATGCAGGAGAGCGCATGGTTTTTAAACTGACGTAATAATGGTAATATTATCTATCTACTTCGTTCCAATAGATGACGCAATAGTAAGCACATTCCTTTCACGGTTGATCTCCTGGTTGGAGAACAATACCATTGTTCAGAATGCAGCTTGTTTGTATTGTGTGGGGTGGTTGGATGTGTTGTGTAAACAGGAGAATACAACACAAACACAAGAACACAAAAAATACATCACACTAACATACAAAAACAAAAAAAAAAAAAACACATAAAATTGCAAAGATGACCGAAAATAGGTCGAAACATGTTAACAAGGTGCGTTAAAATTAAACACAAGAAAGTTCTCATCATACATATTCCGAAGTGATACAGTGTTAAAAGTTGTGTAATCAAGATGCACTACAATTCATTATTTCCGCCCCGATATCAAAAGCACATCTTTCTATGAATAACTTGAAATATCTTCTATGATATTAAACAAGCAAATGAATCCGAGTGTATTACAAACGTTTCTCTCGTTTGCCACCATCCAGTAAATGGCAGCGAGAATGTTGTATTGATTTTGTCTTTCTTTCCACAATCACTATGCAGTAATAGGGAAGGATACAGAACACCCTCGAGGCAGATGGCGCAGTGGGTCACTACATTCGTGTAACGAGTGGTATTATATCTGAGAGAAGTAATAAGTCGCGGACATCCAATAGCGCTGTGAGTATCAGTTACCTGATTACACCACAGATACAGACAATTCATTTCCTACATGTATCTTACCAGTCTAGTGGAAGAATTTCCACACTGGACTGGTGTGCCGATTTCGAACTTATGAAAATGACATAACGGTACAAGAGATGATCAATACTACTATTTGTTGATAATCCATACTGGATACACTTACATATTTTTGAACTTCATTAACCTATATGAAAAAAATAACTACCCACACATTTCTAGGAACTCGTAAACGCTTATTGAAAACACGCATTTATAAAATGTTTCAATACTTATGCATTTTTATTTTAATTGACTACTAAATGCACGAATATCTAATATTGGTAGTGTATTATGTGCCTAAGATTTGCTGATGATATGGCGTTATTAGCAAAAGAGATGATACTAAGGAATCATAGACTAACTAAATAACTGCTAGACCGCTCACTGGCGCTAGTGTTATGCTCCCAAATTGAACAGCCGACGGGCGGCCATTTGTTTGGTTGAACTGAATAAGTATGTTCGTTCGTGTGCTGCTTTTAATTGCAGCAATGCACAAGGATGTAAAGATAAAGAAGGAAGGAATGTTACATTTCACTTATTAGTTAATCTTTAATTTCTACTACGATTTTTGCCCCGAATTACAGTATGTTACAGAAGGCAAACTAATCTATACTAATAATAAATCTGTAGCCGAAATTTTTCTGGTAATTTTCGATTTTCCAAAAATAATTGGTCCTAACATATATAATTAACCACCTTGAACCCGAAAATCGCTTTTTTTTTAATTTTTGTTTGTATCTCTGTCTGTCTGTCTGTCTGTATGTTTGTTACCTTTTCACGCGATAATGGCTGAACGGATTTCGATGAAAATTGGAATATAAATTACGTTCATTGCAACTTAGATTTTAGGCTATATGGCATTAAAAATACATTATTTAAAAGGGGGGGTTATAAGGGGGCCTGAATTAAATAAATCGAAATATCTTGCTTATTATTGCTTTTATGAAAAATATTACATAACAAAAGTTTCTTTAAAATAATTTGCGATAAGTTTTATTCCTTGAAAAATTTTGATAGGACTGATATTTAATGAGATAAATGAGTTTTAAAATTAAGATAAATGCCATCTAAGGCCGTGTAATGAATTAAAAAACAAACTTCGTCTATAAGGGGCCTTGGACAGTAACAATCGAAAGCTATGAAAGATAGCCTACAGAGAATGTTTCTGTGTTTGTATGAAGTAATGTCGGAAGCTAAATTAACCGATTTGTATAATTAATTATTATTTCACTATTGGAAAGTGTAGTTTCTCTAGATGGCCATAATGCTATAATATTATTACAGTAACTTCTGATATAATATAATATAATATAATATAATATAATATAATATAATATAATATAATATAATATAATAAAATATAATATAATATAATATAATATAATATAATATAATATATGTAATATTATTAATATAATTTAAGTTATTTGAAGGGTTCAGAACCATAGTGAGCAAAGCGTCATTTACTGAATACGTAGAAAACAAGGGTTAAAATTATTACCATAATTCAATGGAAACCTATAACAAGTAAAATAAAATATACACATTAAATCTAAATGACGTCAATCTTCATTAAACTATGGTGGCATGTAATAAAAATTAAGAAACATGTTAAAGGAATTGTCATTGCACCAAATGAGTGTTTCTGGACCAAAATGATCGCATTTTAATTATTTGGATGCAATTTAAATTAAGTAACATATTAAACGATTATTTTATCCACGAATGTTCCCTGGATCAAATGTCCTATTTTAATTATTTAATTACTTTATATTTATTTCTAACGGGTGCAGCGGAGCGCACGGGTACGGTTAGTATACTTATATGACTGTTTGTGCTTCAGGTTTCCTCTGAGTAGAGATTCCCTTAACCGAAAGTGGATAGGTGCAATCCGAAAAGAGAATTTCTACCCTACAATGAGTCACTCAGTGTGTTCAACTCATTTCGAAGATAGTTGTTACTTTGAAACTCCGTTATTACAATATACATTGCTATTGTTTTTCATCCACTTCAGTTGATGTTTCAGTGCATACATGAATAATTATTCGCTGAATTTGAAGGTACAGAAACTGTATAAATTAGAAAACGTTAATTATTTAATTTGAATGATTGAAAGTGACTCTTGTCTTAGTTACGGATTAATGAAACAGTTTCTTATACTGCTGCTGCTGCTGCTGCTACTACTACTGCCACTACTACCACCACCACTACCACTACTGCTGCTGCTGCTTCTTTTAATTTCCTACAGCAGTTTAACCTACGGCAAAAAGTAAACATTAATTTTTGTATTAACCGTGGTTATGAATATTCACATTCAGAGCTCCTATGAAAATGATGCAAGCCTGACAGCCTAATTGAATCCCGATAAAGCGAGTCGAGATTGATAAAAAAAATCCCGATTTGAGCGATAACAGCCTACAACGTTATTTAAACAAGTTAGTCTGCATTTCCTATTATCCCATATTTTCATTTATTCAAATTTAGCATTGTAAACCTAGAGGTAACCCGCGGAAATTTAGTAAGTCTGTGAGGTAACCCAGCTGATTGCCGTAAGGCAACTCTACTCGCAAGATAATAGTTCCGCTAGTTCTACCTCTTTGTTGATTAATCCTTTTCGGTACTTAGTTGCTGCTCTCGCAATTAATCACCATTGTATATTTTAGGTGCGTTCAGTGACAAAAAAGATAGCGTTTTGATATGGTATTTTACACTAATAACAGACACATACAATTACTGCGTTGTATAGTTTAGTGAACTATGTTTAAACATGGATTCATCGTCAGATATACTGTTGCAATACCAGTTCCGATAAAGAAAAGTTAATTTAGTAGCGAATGGTTAAAACATATTCGTGGTTAATAAAAGAGAAAACGATTAGCCTGTAGTATTGTGTGTCCTTCGTATTTTAGCGTTCCTCAAGGAGGAGAGTATTACATTATAAGCACGCGAACACTACTTTGCAGAAAACAACTATAAAGTGATGATCAGTCTAACGTCTTAAGTCAGCTTCTGATATCCCGATTTCTGTCGCAGAAAACCTAGCAACTCTGCTGATAGCAGAAACACGGTATTAAAGGTATCGCAAAGGAAGTTTTGTTCCTTTAAACAAAAACATTTAGCTTTCGGATACGCAATACAACGCGTATTCAAATAGCGGTTTCGAAATACCGCGCGTTTTCTGCTGCTTCAATTTGGGAACATATTTCTCACTTCTCCGCTACGGCGTGGTAGGGGCTCGCGAGCCCCTACCACGCCGTAGCGGAGAAGTGAGAAATATGTTCCCAAATTGAAGCAGCCGAAAGCCGCCATTTGTTGGTACAAAACGCGCGGGATTTCGAAACCGCTATTTGAATACGCGTTGTATTGCGTATCCGAAAGCTAAATGGTTTTATTTACAAGAATAAAACTTCCTTTGCGATTTACCTTTAATACCGTGTTTCTGCTATCAGCAGAGTTGCTAGGTTTTCTGCGACAGAAATCGGGATATCAGAAGCTGACTTAAGACGTTAGACTGATCATCACTTTATAGTTGTTTTCTGCAAAGTAGTGTTCGCGTGCTTATAATGTAATACTCTCCTCCTTGAGGAACGCTAAAATACGAAGGACACACAATACTACAGGCTAATCGTTTTCTCTTTTATTAACCACGAATATGTTTTAACCATTCGCTACTAAATTAACTTTTCTTTATCGGAACTGGTATTGCAACAGTATATCTGACGATGAATCCATGTTTAAACATAGTTCACTAAACTATACAACGCAGTAATTGTATGTGTCTGTTATTAGTGTAAAATACCATATCAAAACGCTATCTTTTTTGTCACTGAACGCACCTAAAATATACAATGGTGATTAATTGCGAGAGCAGCAACTAAGTACCGAAAAGGATTAATCAACAAAGAGGTAGAACTAGCGGAACTATTATCTTGCGAGTAGAGTTGCCTTACGGCAATCAGCTGGGTTACCTCACAGACTTACTAAATTTCCGCGGGTTACCTCTAGGTTTACAATGCTAAATTTGAATAAATGAAAATATGGGATAATAGGAAATGCAGACTAACTTGTTTAAATAACGTTGTAGGCTGTTATCGCTCAAATCGGGATTTTTTTTATCGATCTCGACTCGCTTTATCGGGATTCAATTAGGCTGTCAGGCTTGCATCATTTTCATAGGAACTCTGAATGTGAATGTTCATAACCACGGTTGAGACAATAATTAATGTTTACTTTTTGCCGTAGGTTAAACTGCTGTATGAAATTAAAAGAAGCAGCAGCAGTAGTAGTGGTAGTGGTAGTGGTGGTGGTAGTAGTGGCAGTAGTAGTAGCAGCAGCAGCAGTATAAGAAACTGTTTCATTAATCCGTAACTAAGACAAGAGTCACTTTCAATCATTCAAATTAAATAATTAACTTTTCTAATTTATACAGTTTCTGTACCTTCAAATTCAGCGAATAATTATTCATGTATGCACTGAAAAATCAACTGTTTGAAGAAAATGAAGGATATGAAGTGGATGAAGAACAATAGCAATGTATATTGTAATAACGTAGTTTCAAGGTAAGAACTATCTTCGAAATGAGTTGAACACACTGAGTGACTCATTGTAGGGTAGAAATTCTCTCTTTGGATTGCACCTATCCACTTTCGGTTAAGGGAATCTCTACTCAGAGGAAACCTGAAGCACAAACAGTCATATAAGTATAACAGTTTGTCTTCTGTAACATAATGCGGGGCAAAAATCGTAGTAGAAATTAAAGATTAACTAATCAGTGAAATGTAGCATTCCTTCCTTCTTTATCTTTACATCCTTTTTCATTGTTGCAATTAAAAAACAGCACACGAACGAACCATACTTATTCAGCTCAACCAAACAAATGGCCGCCCGCCGGCTGTTCAATTTGGGAGCATAACACTAGCGCCAGTGAGCGGTCTAGCGGTTATTATGTAAGTCTATGGGTAGGAGGTCGGTAGGGGCTCGTAAGGAATATGCTACTGGAGCAGGGTTGCCAGATAAAGGAAATACAACCGTCATACCAACTTATGAAAAATGTCGCACTTCAGCATAAAATTGTCGTAGGCCTACACTTTACTATTTTTATAGATAAAGTGTACAAATATATTTCACAATACACTGAAAAAAAGTGATTCATAGGCCTATTTATAATTATACCAGCAAATTTTTGTTAAAATGAAGAAAATTACTAATTATTTTTCACATGTCTAATTGTGGATGCACCTTGGTACATCCGCAATGACAACCTACACAAAGACTTGAACGTGCCTACAGTTGAATCCACCCTGCGCAGCTCCTACATACGACTTCATCACTCAATGGTTAACCATCAAAATGAACTCCTTAATACCATCCCAGAACAACTTCCACCGCCTCGCCAAATAAGAAGATTAAAAAGAAAAAGACACTCAGGTCTGTTGTTTCAAGATTAACATTTTTGTTTTGTTTCACATTTTGCCAGAGGACAGTCATAGGACTGCAACCTCCATACATGTTTCTTGTGTGCTTTTATAGCACAGTATTTATAATTTTTAAGCACAATTGTATTGTATATAATTGTATAATAAAGTTTTCTTACGATTGGAAAAAAAAAAAAAAAATTACATTTAACATTCAAACGCATCACCATTTCTTCATCAATACTGTCAACTCTGCAAAGCATGCACGATAACGCTTGGTCACAAACAACATTATTATAGTGAAAGTCAGCAGAAACTTGTCTTTGGCCAAAGCGACGGAGATATTTAGGCTAATATTAATCAATGCTTCATCTGATAATTACATCAAATTAATCCACCTACAGTCCACTCAAATCCGACACTGCTATAATATCGGCAAGTTTAGACTTCTTAATCCTACTGCTGTACTATTTCATTGATAAAAGACTTCCATTGCCAAATATATATGGAAGATAGCAGATCTCTGAACTCGTATTACTTTGACATAACCGTGCAGTACAATGAAACCTAGAGCTGAAGATGACCAATTATGACTTGCATGGCAAGAGTAGCCACCATATCGATTTTAAAAATATCTTTTATACCTTCAAAGCATGTTTTTTCATATTAGTCAACGACACACTGAATGAAGAAAACTTGTCTAAAAAGGGACGAATTAACCTCTGATATTATTTTAATTATAGATCAATATAAGATTCTAAATAATTTTGTTCCTTCATTAAAATAGTCGTACAAAATAGCGTACGACATAGAGTTCGGTCGTACCTCGTACAATTAGTCAAAATAGTCGTATGCGTACGACTATAGTCGTAGGTATGGCAACCCTGTACTGGAGCTAAATTACAGCTGTGAGCAGTATGGGATGAAAATAAATGTAGATAAGACGAAGACCATGGTCATAGGAAGAAAAATAAAGAAGGTAAACTTGCGAATTCTAAATGAGGCAGTAGAGCAAGTGGACAGCTTCAAATACAGCTCGATTCAGCGTTAATGGCCCCTGTCCTTGGTTATTTGGCTAGTGAGCGAGCTGTGTGTTGCGTCATAAGAAAGAAATTTAATCACAAATGTGCATAGGAGGGGAAGAGGGAAGAGGAAGAATGAAAATAATATCCATGCTCGTAGCTGAGGGACACTCATGTCAAGAAAATATAAGTCATCATGACATTGTTTAGTCAACAGACGTAGTGGTTAGTAGCGCGACGTGTGGATGGATATTGTTTAAGACGGAGTGTACCGCGACACGATAAGAAGGAAGTCTACTGACTTTTAGCAGGGGCCAAAATCCCTGAATCAAGATGTACTTGGGTGTACTATAAGCAGTAACATGAGCTGCTGCCAAGAAGGCAAAAGGAGAGTAATGGCCAAGGAAGCTTTTAATAGAAAAAGGCGCATCTTCTGAGGACCTCTGGAGAAAGAACTAAGGAAGAGGCTAGTGAAGTGTTTTGTATGAAGTTTGGCATTGTTTGGGGCAGAAACATGGACATTACAACGAAGTGAAGAGAAGCGAATAGAAGCATTTGAAATGTGGATATGGAGAAGGGTAGAACGTGTGAAGTGGACAGACAGAATAAGAAACGAAGCTGTGTTGGAAAGAGTGGATGAAGAAACAATGATGCTGAAACTGATTAGAAAGAGGAAAAGGAATTGGTTGTGTCACTGATTGAGAAGAAACTGCCTACTGAAGGATGCACTGGAAGGAATGGTCAACGGGAGAAGAGTTCGGGGTAGAAGAAGATATCAGATGATAGACGCCATTAAGATATATGGGTCATATGAGGAGACAAAGAGGAAGGCAGAAAATAGGAAAGATTGAGAAACCTGGGTCTGCAGTGAAACACCTGGCCTTGGGCAGAACATTGAATGAGTGAATGAATGAATGAATCAATCAATGAATTAATGAATCAATCAATGAATCAATCAATATGCATACTGTAGGCCTACTTGTATTATGCTTTACTTGTTGAAAGCATACTATTAATATACAGTGGTGGCTACGAAATCTGCATCACTTTGAAAATATTGAATACCACACTGTGCATTTATTTCAGGAAATACTTATTTTTCCACTTAAAAATACATACATTACATCTTTCGTCATCAATCTTTTATCACAGTCTAGTATATACAGTCGCGAAGCTCAATACGTAGTAAATATGCAAACATTAGATACTTGCTCACCACTAGGATCGCTAATATCGCCTCATTACAGGCAATGCAAAATAGTACCGTCACAGTCGATTTATTCTAGCACCCTCAAAACTCAAGCTTCGTGACTGTATATAGTAGACTGTGCTTTATTTAACTTTTAAAAAGAATTCAGATATCAGATGATAGATGATAGACGATACGAAAACTAGTAAAATCTTATTGTTTCACAGAATATGAAACTGAAAAGCATAATCTTGAAATTAACTCAGATTTTCCGGAGAAAGAATATAAATAAACTTCCGTTTGATCCATCTGGCACTTTCAGACAACTGCAGTCGAAACCGTTTATAGCGACATCGCTTTTAACGACGTATTGGCTATAACGGCGAAATATAACGGTGACGTCTAAATCCTATATAAACACTGTATTTAAAAAATCGCTTAGTACGACATCGCTTGAACAGCGAGCTCGGGTTCGAATCTTGGTAAGGGACAAATTATCAGGCTAAGGTTTTTTCCGAGGTTTTCTCTCAAACCATTAAGAGCAAATGCTGATTAACTTTCGGCGCTGGATCCTGGATTAATTTCGCCGGCATTATCACCTTCATGTCCTCAGACGCTAGATAACAGTTGATAAAGCGTCGTACAATAACAGACTGAAAAAACATGATCAAGCAATAAGTGTCATCATAGCAAGAAAAATTTCTGAAGTAAATGTTTCAGTGTTAAAACTCATTGCGCTTCTGGTCTCTACATAACTTTCTCGGAGTCTGAATGTGTGCATTTGAATCAAGGCACTTTGTTGATCGCCGAAACAATCTGGTGTTGCTGTTGTGTAGACGCCGGCAACTTGATGGTTGCCGCGACCAAATGCGAACGCGCTTATATTCCTTTGATCCAAGTGGTTGTCGACGATCTAGTATCCTGCGACTGGTCGACAGTATATAAAAGGCCTAAAAGAATCGCGATATTTTCTAAAGTCCATACAGTTAAGAAATTTTTGGACTGTTCTAACCAACATAACATTTTACGCCGAAGTCCCAAGGCATTACCATCATTAGATAACGAATAGTAATCCGTTAATGTCACCTGACGTACCTTACTCATTCATGGTTGACACATTTATTTATTTACACTATTATATATGTATAGTCGAGTAAATATTACTCAACAACACTAACTACAAGGGTGACATACTGCTACAAATTTACATTGGAGAGATAATGAGTTTGCAATTTCTGTGTGACATGGCTCATCAATAATTTACTCTACATAAACTACTATGTAATGTCTCACCTGCTTGAACACGGCATCGGGCGCGTGACGCGGCGTGACGCTGCGTCGCGACGTCATCGGGATGACGCACTGCTCACAGACGCGTCACCGCACCCACAGGAACACCTTCAACAAGAACATTCAAGCCCACGCTCATTATTTCCTGTAACATCAGCACTGCAACAATATCATCTTACTAGTCTAAAATTGAATATAATTGACGATCGGGAGGAAATTAAACGCAGAATAAATATGGGAAATGCCTGTTATTATTCGATTGAAAAGCTTTTATCATCCAGTCTGCTGTCAAAAAATCTGAAAGTTAGAATTTATAAAACAGTTATATTACCGGTTGTTCTGTATGGTTGTGAAACTTGGACTCTCACTTTGACAGAGAAACAGAGATTAAGTGTGTTTGAGAATAAGGTGCTAAGGAAAATATTTGGGGCTAAGAGGGATGAAATTACAGGAGAATGGAGAAAGTTGCACAACGCAGAACTGCACGCATTGTATTCTTCACCTGACATAATTAGTAACGTTAAATCCAGACGTTTGAGATGGGCGAATCCAGAAATGCATATAGAGTGTTAGTTGGGAGGCCAGAGGGAAAAAGACCTTTGGGGAGGCCGAGACGTAGATGGGAGGATAATGTTAAATGGATTTAAGGGAGGTGGTATATGATGAAAGAGAGTGGATTAATCTTGCTCAGGATAGGGACCGATGGCGGGCTTATGTGAGGGCGGCAATGAACCTTCGGGTTCCTTAAAAGCCATTTGTAAGTAAGTAAGTAAGTTATTCTTTTTTTATAATTTACTTAAATGTATGCGTTAAAATAAATAAAGAAGAAGAAAATCAGTATGCAAAATTTCATTCTTCAAACTTAAGGATCATAAACTAAGAAATAATATTATGGATAAGATCTTGATTGGAACCGTACGCTGAACGATGCGGCTTCTGGAAATGCAACTCATAGATTTGACGGCATTTGGAACTAAAACAAATATTGGCCTGCTGTCTTCAAAAGAAGCTACTTTTATGTTTGTTTCTTTATGAGTCTTATATTAAAAATTTAGTGAAAAAATATTAATTACAGTACTGAAAGAGTAATGAAATTTAATTATTTTGAAATCATAAACCAAATAATATGTTTTCAGAGATCATTTAGTCTTTTGATGAAAAACAGAAAAGAAACGTCTCCTGAGTTGAATGTGTGTGTTTTTTTTTTTGGTCTAATGGCGGATACTTGACTGTTCATCATTCCCTCTATGAAGCCAGTTGTGTGGATCAATTTACCGACACAGTCGTTGCACAAGGTGCGCCATAGGAGGCTGGTCTACGCTACACCTGCGATGAGATGGAGATTATTGGGATGCCACAGGGGAACCAGCGCCCTAGCCGTTAGACCACCGTGGTGACGTTGCTATCTTACCGTGACAGTTAATAGAAAAACCACGGGAATTGGAAAAACATAATCATTTGGTTTTTGTTTATTTTCGTAAGGTCTATGCTACTGTCAACCAAGGAAAGTTATAGACAATAATGATAAATTCAGGGATACCAATATCTCATACAGATATAATGTAAATAACATACGAGGACTGTATAAGCTGTATAAGTTGTGTTAGAACACCTGTAGGCACTTCGAAATGGTTCTACACAAAGAAATAACTCCAACAAGATAATGTGAATTACTAATATTTTTCAATAGGCCTACTATGACACTTAAATTAAGTACGTATCAAAGTGCTGTCTATGTGTGTATGTATGTATGTATGTATGTATGTATGTATGTATGTATGTATGTATGTATGTATGGATGCATGTGTGTATGTGTGTATATATGTTTCTATTAGATCTATGCAAGAGACAGTAAATATCAATAACTTAAAAACAATATAGTCTGCATAGGCCTACTTCCACTCGGTAATGAGTTTTGGAATAATATTCTGGGGAAATTCCACAGATAGTAACAGTATATTGCTACTACAAAAAAAGAGTAATTAGAATAATAGTAGTTCCAAATCTAGAGACTCGTGTAGGATCATTAAAAAAAACTACAAATATTGCTCATGGTTTGTGAGTATCACTTTCTTTATGAATGATGTGTTTCATCCACTTAGTATAGTATAGTTGTACTGCTATGGAATTTATGTGAATATCCCTTCTTAACTCTTTATTATGTTATTAACGTTTAAAACCAAACTGCAATATTAAGAAATTGGTGTTAGTACTTTTGTTTTACAGACAATATAGGTAATATCAAACAGAAAGAATCCATATAAAAATAACGATATAAAATTTCACGTTCCGTTTGAAGTTTGTGCACCACTGTTTTCTTAATCCAACAGGCTGCTTATTCCTTCTTCCATACCAAGCGCTTGATGCCCGCGCATGACGTCAAGGTCAGAAAAATGCGCTTTCTTTGACATCATTGTTCTATAATCTGATGTATTATTCTATGTTAAATGTTCTGTTCTGTATTATTATATAAATTTGTACTTGACCATGTTATAGCATCTTCCGATGCATTTTAAATTTGAAAGTTTGTAATTTGAAATAAACATTTGAAATATGGCAGTAAACATTTTTAATAAACCTCCCTATGGATATAAAAAGTGAAACTCAAAATAGATGATTATTTAGGGCCAATTTAATTTCTCACGCCTTCTATTCTGTAGGTGAATTCATGACATTCAACAACGCTTCATGAATATTTCCGTCTTGTATTAAGTATTGATACTAAATCTATGTGTTATACTAATAGACTATATTGTAAAACTCTTCATATAGGCTATATTTCAACCAGACCGTGACTATAATTAAGACTTTATGAGCCGTATTCATAGACATTCTTAGCGCGGGCTTCCGGCGGATGATCAGCGAACTAACGTTTTTCATATTCATAAACCAATGTTAGCGATAAGACATGATATGAATCCTGTAGAAGTAACCAGTCGAAAGCCGGGCTAATTTAGCATGCTCGTAGCGCGGGCTAGCGAAATGTCTATGAATAGCACCTCAAAGTACTATAGTGGAAGCTCTTAAGTTCGACAGAAATCAAGTTCGACATCCTATAGTTCGACTGCTTACGTGAATTAAACACGCCCCTATACGGGCACTAAGAAATGGGTTTGCCATTTGAAAGGGAATTTGTTCTGTGTCTTGTAGTGATACTTTTGTTAAAAGAAAACAGAATATTTTATTGATTAAGACAGCCATATTGATCACTGATTTTAAATTAATGAACTCCTCCTTTTCTATTTGAGAATTGTGCCGTTTGTGAGACGGAACTGTCGAAACCCACTGTGGTACTAGAAGCGCATACACAAGTCTCGGGGCGGGCAGGAAATGCAAGTACAGTACTGTATTCGTTGATGGATAACCAATAAGAATTTTTATTCATTTCACCTGCCACACCCACTACCCTTATTGGACTGAACTTTCAATTCTGTTCTGTCGAACTTAGGAGGGTCCACTGTATTAAGATTTTTTTGACACATTCCATAATATGTATTATTATATTATTCTAGCTGTGAAGCGATGTACGAATGCCATGGAATGTGAATAAATACAATGCACTACAAAAATAAATGAATCGGTGAGTGGAAAAGGGGTAACATTCCAAAAAAATGCGAAAATAAATTGAGATAGCAAAGTTGTTCAATATCATAGGCCTAACTATTAAGCAGAAAAAGAGTAATATTCCTATCATCCTAATGCCAACGGAATGAGCCGTGAATTGCAGTTGAGTAGAAGAACGGTAACATTCCAGGAATGTTACTTTTATTCCACTCAATAGTGGAGCATTGTTGTGTTAATTTTCATATACCTAGTATGCTTCGTGCGCCGGCAAGCACTGTAATAATCGTTTAGTTTCTTAACTGTTTTAGTGCTTTGTTATTACAGGTGTTGCAGGTTATGTTTGATCATTCTTTTTTTATCAACATCTAGGTTATTTAGCGTCTGAATGGGATGAACGTGATAATGCCGGTGAAATGAATCCGGGATCCAATACCGAAAGTTACCCAGCATTTGCTCATATTGGGTTGAGGGAAAACCCCGGAAAAAAACCTCAACCAGGTAACTCTTCCTAACCGGGAATCGAACCCGGGCCACCTGGTTTTCTGCCCAGACGCGCTAGCCGTTACTCCACAGGTGTGGACTGTTTTATCATCGGTATTCTCTCTGCAAGATTTGGAAAATAGCTTTTGAAGTTAGTGTCTTTGAGTAAAAAACAACAATGTCATAAGAGGAAGATAATGAGCCAAGAAGAAAGAAAGGAAAGGTGAAGAAGAATACACAAACAAAAGAAATGGAGGAAATATCTAGGAGTAGGGGAGAAGAGTTTGTAACCTACAAAGGTGTATTAGTCGAGACCAAAAAAACAACATTGTAACACCGTTTTTATGATTGTTTCTTTTTCCACATTTGAAGAAAAGTATTTGTACACTTCTTTCGACAGTTACGCTATAAAGAAAACTTACTAATTGTTCAAAATATTTCTGTTCATTTTAACCAATAGGCTATTCCATTTGACTGGAAAAAGAGTAGAGGAGAAGGTGGAAATATGGGCTAGGAGTGGTAATATGGGCTACCTCGTTTTTTACTATATATGGTGTAGTTACCTAGCGGAAAAGCTCTAAAAGTACATCTCGTGTCCATGAGTCTGCTTCCACAAAGACACAAACCAGTTGTCTTTATGGTGTGGATGTGGTGTATCCTTTGCGTTTTTCATCAATTACAAAGTTTTTGCAGGTATGTAGTTTCAATTTTATTGAAAGTAACATATTTCGTGTTTAAAATTAAAGCTTGATGTGTTGCACTGATTAAGAATAACTCTATCACATGACATAAGAGTAATATTCATTTAGGACAACATTTGCCATACATAATCTTAGAAACCATCATGAGTCGATGCTGCTAATATGGGCTACCGTTATTTGTCAAATATGGGATAGGTAGCCCATATTACCAGTACATTAACACGTCCCGTATTTTCACTATCGTGATTTGCGTTATTTGTTACAGAATATTGCCATTGATGTGACACAGGTTTCCTATTTATGTTTCTTTGTTTTTTCCAATTTTATTTTCAAATTTTTATGGTAGCCCATATTTAGACCTCACTACCTATAGAGGAGCAGTTCTTCTTCCGTTCAAAAATTAATTATATGCAAATATCTATTGCAACTATTGATCTTTAAGACTGAAAAAACTGTATATGAATAATTACTTTGTATGTCAATAAAGATTTCCAAGTAATATGCCACACCATTTTCCATTATTATGAGGAAAACAAAATGGTAGCCCATATTTCCACCTTCTCCTCTAACATTCCCAAACTTTAAACAATCAAATCTAAAAAACCAATTTATTTATTAACAAGCAAATATAAATGCTGAGATACTTGTAACTAGTAGTAAATGTGACCCATTATAAGTTTTTTGATTAAATAAAAATAAAGTCACAAAACAGTTTTCTTTTATTATCTCGAAAGCATGATTCTGGAATGTTACCACTTTTCCACTCGCCGATTCAAATAACGAGTTACGTACAACGGGACATTATGTGAGAGATATTTACTTACTTACAAATAGCTTTTAAGGAACCCGAAGGTTCATTGCCGCCCTCACGTAAGCCCGCCATCAGTCCCTATCCTGTGCAAGATTAATCCAGTCTCTATGATCACACCCCACCTCCCTCAAATCCATTTTAATATTATCCTCCCACCTACGTCTCGGCCTCCCTAAAGGTATTTTTCCCTCCGGTCTCCCAACTAACACTCTATATGCATTTCTGGATTCGCCTATACGTGCTACATGCCCTGCCCATCTCAAACGTCTGGATTTTAAGTTCCTAATTATGTTAGGTGAAGAATACATTGCGTGAAGTTCTGTGTTGTGTAACTTTCTCCATTCTCCTGTAACTTCATCCCGCTTAGCCCCAAATATTTTCCTAAGCACCTTATTCTCAAACACCCTTAACCTATGTTCCTCTCTCAGAGTGAGAGTCCAAGTTTCACAACCATACAGAAGAACCGGTAATAGAACTGTTTTATAAATTCTAACTTTCAGATTTTTGGACAGCAGACTGAATGATAAGAGATTCTCAACCGAATAATAACACGCATTTCCCATTATTATTCTGCGTTTAATTTCCTCCCGAGTGTCATTTATATTTGTTACTGTTGCTAAAAGATATTTGAATTTTTCCACTTCTTCGAAGGATAAATCTCCAATTTTTATATTTCCATTTCGTACAATATTCTGGTCAAGAGACATAATCATATACTTTGTCTTTTCGGGATTTACTTCCAAACCGATCGCTTTACTTGCTTCAAGTAAAATTTCCGTGTTTTCCCTAATCGTTTGTATATTTTCTCCCAACATATTCACGTCATCCGCATAGACAAGAAGCTGATGTAACCCGTTCAATTCCAAACCCTGCCTGTTATCCTGAACTTTCCTAATGGCATATTCTAGAGCGAAGTTAAAAAGTAAAGGTGATAGTGCATCTCCCTGCTTTAGCCCGCAGTGAATTGGAAAAACATCAGATAGAAACTGACCTATACGGACTCTGCTGTATGTTTCACTGAGACACATTTTAATTAATCGAACTAGTTTCTTGGGAATACCAAATTCAATAAGAATATCATATAATACTTCCCTCTTAACCGAGTCATATGGGAGATATTAGTTTCTAAAATATATTTAACTCGTTTTATTGAAACTTACAGCTGCAAGCATTTGTGCTCCCGAAGAAAGCTCGAACCATCTGTCGTATAAGATCAGAACGTTCTTTGTGTAGCAGTCTTGCCAATTATCTTACCCTACGAACGCCAGATGAAATCGCTGCCCCTCTCCATTCACTTCGCAAGGCGGACTGCGTCAAGAGCAGAATCTTCAACAAAATTAGCTCATTATTTCATTATTTTTAACAAGATGCCAGGTAATATCTGTTTTCGTTATTATATAAAAAGATAATGAATGTGTGACAATGGCCTTGTTAGGCACAGCGAACATGATGTGTCAGGGCGTAATGCAATGGCAGCGATAAGACCGAGATAAGGACGGGTGCAAAGTCCACGGATTATCGCCGCGAACTTCTGAAATGCATTCGTTTCTGACGACCACAAAACACAGCGATGCAAGTCTTGTCACTTACACTTGCTTATCTAGTTGCACTTCATTTCTTCTTCTTCGAACTTATTGCAGTTTATTCCACGGGTTGATTTTTTATCACTACAGCGAGTAAAAATATGAAATTTCATGATCTACATCCTACGCTATGAAGAAGTGCACATCAGACATTCTAGCGAAACTAAATCAATTGAATTTGTTTTTTTATATTCATGACCAGGGAAAGGAAGTTCATGCCCGAAAAAGGTGAAGAGTATGTATGCTTTTATGATAATAAAAATAGATAAATATGCTACAAAATATGCATTATATTATCAGTCTGAGATTATTTTAACAGAACAATAAGGTATGGTAACTTACGTTTAGTCTATGGTTTTTGAAGTGCTTGCCTCATTGCTGAAGCTCCATTTATGCTGTTACAGTTCACAACTAAGCAGTGACGTATGTTTTCTGTTGTCTTTCTTCCCCTGTTGTATCTTAGCACAGCTTTGTAACGCGAAAAACTTCGTTCTCCTTCACAAGAAGTAAGAGGGGCTTGCACAAAAGCTGTGAGCTGTTCTATATAAAATTTTGTTGGTTTTTGGGGTGTTTTTCTTTCGAGAATATCTTGAATTTCTTTAAGTTGATAATAGCCAGGGTTTTTGGAAAGAATATTTGCTGTTTTCTCGTTCACTTTATCTCCTACAATTCCTGGAACTGATGTTAAACTGGATATTGTTCTATCGAAATCTGCTAAAGACTGCAGTGAAGGAATACCAATTGCTAACTTGAGAGGCTCCCTATGAGGGCGTCATCGTTACGTTCAAAATTCATAAACATAAATATTAGTCGTGTTTACGAGGTTACACACTTTTAAAAATGGGGGAAAGATAAATACACATACATGATATGTAGTTTCCCTGCATAAATGTTAAAACATGATGCTTTTATAAATAAAGGCAAAATATGCAGTTTTATGCAAAATAAAAGTAATATCACTGTATTCAGAAATTTTTTATTCATGTAGATAATCTTTCAGCATATTCACGATAGAGAACAAAATGCAAATCCACGAACTTTCCTTCCCTATTCATGACTAGAGCCCGGATGTTTGGCAAAATGCCTTTTTTTACTGCGTAGAAGTAAATCATTATTTGCATAGATGTAAAATATGTGATTTGGAGTAAATCAAAGTGATAGGGCCAATTTTTATTTTGCCCATTTTGACTTTTTAATGTGTTTCTTACTAACAAATGCATTTTTTGTCATTTTAAAGCAATATTTCTTGTTTATTTGCAATTTTCTAATTAATTTTAATGTAATGCATATAAAATGTAAATATTTGAAACAATAAATAACTTCACTAACAACAGTAAATAAAAGTAATTTATTTCGGTGCTTAATCTGCTAATAATCGTGCTTTAATACTATTGGTGTAATATGAATAATGATCGACAATCCACAGTTACAAATACAATATTGCAATGTCTTCACGATACCAACAATCAGCTTTATAATTTTAAATATTAAGCTCGTTCTCATAGAAGTTGTCACGTAGCATTTCCAATTGTTTGCTTTCATATTTTTTTCAAATCTTACTGTTACAGTTTTGTACTACAAGTGTTTATTATTTGGAGCAGAAAGAAATCTGAGTAAGGAACAGTCAGTTCAGTGTTGTCATATTTAGCGATAAGTCGCTAAATCTAGGGAATTTTGAATCAGTCTCGGCGACAAATTTTGTAAAATACGATTAGCGATTTTTCTGCTGATTTTTATATTCTTCCACTTTTTCCCTTCTTTTAAGTTCAAACATTCTAATGAAGTCATGCACTTCTTAATTTAGAAGAGGCATTTTTGCATGACTGAGTCGTCTAATGATTGATACGTAAAAGCCCTGATCTCATATATTAGTGATCAGGGGTGAAAGTTGCTTATTCACAGAATACCGGGTTAAGTCTCTCTTTCAATGCTACTGCTCCAACACCGATAAACGGTGGCAACTTTGATTGACACGTGACGAGTCACGAGCTCCAGCTAATTCTTGGTTCTTCCCCGCAACGCGGAGATTTTCCACTCCGAACCGACCCGAGACAATTGAGTTTTGGAATTTTGTGCCTACAGTTAGTGTAAAGCAAATGAGACTGTAGTTTTTGCTGGTTTTAATAAATTTTAGTATATAAGATTTATTAAGTGTTAGATTATAGGAAAAAATTGTGGTCAAACGCTTGGGTGAAAATTTCCACACTTACAATTTGCCAGAAAGTGTAGTGTCAATGATTGGACCAAGTGCAGTGTATTCACAATCATGTGTTCCCGCATCTTCCACTTCAACATCACAGCCGTCAACAACACAACCAGACTCGGCATAAGAGAGTGATGACGAGGAAATGATGTTTTTCTCCGCATATGTATGTTTTTCTTATTTTTATTTAGTGATATTTATTATTAATTTTTAGCGACATTTCTGGGGATTTTTAACAAACTTTGGAGAGATTTAGCTACTTTTTGTTGAAAGTTAGCGAGATTGTAGGGCGATATGTTGGCAACAGTGAGTCAGTTATTATCGGGAGAAAGACTGTATAAGATTAGTTAGCTACAATACTTAAATCCATATCATCTGTATCAACGCTCATTTGAAACAAGATGTTCTGCGCACATTGACAAACATAAATATAAAAGTATCCTTAATGTATTTTGGGGGCAAGGGACTTAAAAGATATGTGCCGATTACATAAATTATTGTCTACGTAAACAATTCTGATAAAATAACTCAGTTTTTAAATTATAGTCTCAATGTATGTTGTAATGTTTACATAATGACATAGCTTATATCACTAACAAAAGCAACACAATTCAAATTCAAGCGATTGTGAATATTTACGATGGACGTAACCTCCACAAATTTGCTTACTCATAAGTTACTTAATACTAATTCTCGAAGTTCTATAAATAAATTCTGTTTACACCATTAGTCGCTTACGCACGGACTGCTATTCTGAAACTTCTCACATGATATTAGAAACACATTTTCTTTTAATCCAGGCATCTGTATAGGGCAACCGCGGCGAAAATGCGACTCACGAGCACATTGTGGCTCGCAGTGCTTTTCTCTCGCTTCCTACCTACAACCCCCACCCTCTCACTCACTGGAGTCAAACTCCGTTCTATTTGTATTTGTCTCGGACCTGCGAGTGGCGTATCGTCGCAATATCTCTCTCGAAACCATGTACCTCTACAAATACGAAAGTTTCAAGTAGGATGGGAGGCTGCATTCTTTTGCTTACAATATGATGAAAATATTAAATGTATGATTTGTTCACAAATATTACTAGGAAAACGGTTGTATAACATAAAACGGCATTATAAGTTACTACATGTTACTGATGAAACATTAAAAGGTTAAGTGTTATTATTATTATTATTATTATTATTATTATTATTATTATTATCATATCATCTCTGTACGTAGATTCTTTTACAGCAGATGTACGAATAATGCGGTTAGATTTTCAATTTAAACTCACAGATTTACAATGTGACGTTAAATGAAAGCTAGATGTAAGCACTTGACAGATATTGAACTTTTCAAATCTTTGGAAAAAAAAATAAATATTTGAAGCTTCGTTCTTTCGCTTGCACTGTTGAAGCCATGTTCGCTGTAACTTACGTTTGTGAAAAATTATTTTCAACAATGAAAATAGTAAAAATCAAATTTAGATCACGACTGACAGACAAATACCTTCGTGATCAACTACGATTGGCAGTAAGTGACATAATTCCTGATTTTGAAACTTTGTCGCAGACATTCTGAAGACAGTTAATTTTAGTTTGCTATAATGTGTCCTATGTTTTCTTGTTCATTTCTTTCTTCGTTACACGTCCTAAACATTAACTTGCCCTTCGGTTGTCCGCCTCCCTCCATAGGTGCTATGCACGTTGCAGCTTACACAGTGGCTCGGCGCACCATGGCCTTTTCGCCACGGCTGGTATAGGGTAAAGGTTAGGAATATCACAGTCTAGTATATACAGTCACGAAGCTTGAGTTGTTGAGGTTGCTAGGAGCAATAGACTGTGCAGTACTATTTCGCATTGTCTGTGATGAGGCGACAGTAGCGATCCTAGTGGTTAGCAACTATCTATGGATGCATATTTACTACGTATTGAGCTTCGTAACTGTATTTACTAGACTGTGGTAATATTGTGATAGTTATTTTTTAGATTTTATTACAATTTTACTGAGCGAGAGGAAGGTCGGCTTTTTGAGTCAATGTTCGTGGACAAGTTGCTGCACAAAACCAGTCCTTCTCTCGCTCAGTAAAATTGTAATACATTCTCAAAAAGAACTATCACAATATTACTCGTATCACAATATTACCAACCTTTATTCTACAGTAAAATCTGTGAAGTTTACCACTTCTGTAACAAGATCATCTGTTTTAATTGATCACACATTTATGGAACAGAAAAATGTCCATTTGTTTTCATTATATTACAGAATATACTTTGTAACTTGACCTGCCTAACTTAAATCTTGGTAATATTTGATGCAATTTACACCTGTGAAACTTGACTACTATAACAGCAGTTACCGAAAATTTTGTGTGTCCTGTACTAAGATCAACTTATCAGCATCTTTAAAATTTCTGCCAACTCGCTTGTGCTTAGAAATACTGGGACATCATTTTATTTTTACTTCAATTTTTATTGTACCTGAGTTTTTGAACGTTACTCATTCCCACCCCTTCTACTAATGAAGTTCCAAATGTCCTCTACACAGAACCAAGGCCGCATATAGTAAACAGTACTGAGTTAGTGAGTACAGTACGTTCCAGAAATATGTTCGCGTTTTCCAGTGACGAAAGAGCTTTCAATATCGAATCATATTTTCGCACAGGTACTATCGTCCGTTTGCCTACGTCGCATCCCGATTTCCCCCACCTGCTTCTGCTCACCCCTCTGTAAAGGCTAGTGGCTGAGCTGTCTTAGCTCTTTCCTGAAAATATTAATTTCTGTTAGAAATTGGACGTCTACGTAATATTATACAACTGTTTAAAATAACTTAAATAAAAGGGCCTTGTTAAGTAATTAAATGTCACGTGATTTCCACCATTTCTACGATCTTGCGACATAACCACTTGAACGGACAGTAGATAGCATGTCTGAGTAATTTTATCTGTGCAAGTCGGGCAGAAGTGAAGATTAAATTTACAGTACGTAAAGTACTCTTTTATAGAATAGGTACAGAATTATTTCAACATGAGTTACTAGTACGAAGGACGAAACTGGTAATTGGAATTAGATGCAATTGTCTATAGTGCGATAATATGCACAAAAGAACTGAAGCCTGTATCCAAATGAACGGTCACCATTTTCAAAAATGTGTTTAAATATCCATATTATGATTATTTTCCAATTTAACTTCATTCTCTATATTGTATGTATGTATTTATTTACACTGCTAGTGAGCAAGCACCCGGTGGCAGTGGAAAAGCCGGTGTACGCTAATGTATAATATACACTGCATAATGAATGCGTTCGCATGGATAACTCAGTTCGTGAGCAAAAACACTCATTGTTAATACTGTACTGTATTTTGATTTTAAAAAATCCTAATGAAAGTGATCAAACTGAAAATTGCGATATTTCCTAGTTTACTTAAATGGATGAACTACTTTTCTTCCTTCCTATACCTAGTAAAGTGATTTGTTTGTATTTTACGCCAATATCATCGAACTCCAGTCGTGGAAGGGGGTAGCAAACTGTGTTTCCGGTTCTCAATCATGAATCCAAAGGTATAGCCAGGTTAGTATTTAAAAATTTAGTAAAAATAAAATGATGTCCCTCTAGTATAGCTACGATCTGTAAGATCTGTAAGATCATATATCCATTTCTTCTATAAAAAATCATTAAAGCTAATTGTGAGGTTCTTTAGACAACGAACTTATGGTTCATGATCATGAAGATGTACCCTTAACCTCGAGAGAAGTGTTGGAAAAAATTTTAAGTACAAATGAAGAGAAAGAACGGTACAGTGATAGAGAAATCCCTGAAACAGATAAAATAGAGGATCCGATTACAACAGATAATGAAGCCTTAAAAATAATATGTCGTCCAATTACGTAAATTTTTGCAATGCCAATACAGTAATTCAAATGCTGTGAAAGAACTGTTTCAATAGTGAAAGTGCCGTCCTTTTCACAGTCGTCGGGGACGGTCTACAGGACCAAAAAATGTCCATACAACATAGGGTCAAAAGTTGATAGTTTTCCCAGAAAAAAATATTTCGTCCCTTATTTTATTCGCTTTATACTGCTTATATGATATGTAAATACTTTTGGATTTTTTAAATTTTTTTTCTGCGGGTTTAACTGTTTGTTATTCTTTTCGTTTATTCTATTATACTTTGTGTGGTAATTTTAATATATTAAGTATATTTAATATAGGTGAATATAGACTTAACATAACGTTAGTTAAATTACGAAAACACTTACATCAGTAGGTATATCTAGCAAAGAGTTAATATTAGTTTAAATACATATTTGTGTGTTCTATTAAGTTTTCGTGCAGTCAGTACTCTGCACAGACGTAAGTACGAGTCAGCTGAGTTCAAGCTCCCTGTCCATAGGTCTAATGCCGAGCGGATGACAGTTCGATACAGGGTATTCGATAAACAACTTACAATGTCATTTACAGTTTAGGAATATCATATATTATTCATTTATGGAGAAAGTCGTCGTAATTCAAGTGAGCCAAGAAGATGTACCGTCAATGTTTTTCGTAATGAAGATAATGAAGGTTATCTAATCGGCGAACTTCTGTACCAGTTTCTCAACGGTTGTTATTAGAAACTAGGAGTCTCCTACCCCGTTTCGAAAATCACACAAACATGGTACTGCTTTAAGGAGGCAGGAGAGATTAAAATGTTGCATTTAAAAAAAGTTCGTGTGATTTTGTGCAATAAACCATTTTTGTTTATTTTTTAGACGTAGGCCTACAATAAAAAATGAATCAATATTGTCAATATTGTTAAATAAAATTGAAATTTACCGATAAAGTTCTATTAATGGGATTGAAAGTTTGTATTTGCTGTTCGTTTTATGTAAACAACGGTCCGCCCCTGCATTAGAACAGAGAATCTGTTTTGTACCGGTATGTCTGTATCCGCTTGAGATGTACTGTGTAGGCCTACTTGTAAACTCCCTCCTCCCATCCAGCAACGTTGCCCAACGTCTAATATTATAAACTTTAATAATTAGTTAAATACTGCAATTAGAAAAAAATTGTGAGAACATTTTTTCTTCCTTATGACATGAACAATCATCAGTTAAAATACTGGCACTTATACCCCCCTCTGTATACATAGGCCTACATTGAAGTAATGAGAATGCTTAAATGAAACGGTTATTTTTTTTAGAAACCCTATAAGAGAAATGTTAACAAAATTGAGTTTATTGCTAACTCTTGTTCTATAGGGTTAGATATACAATTCTGCGGAAAAATACCGTAAGTCGAACGGTATTTCTGTTGTGACATGTGCGAATGAAAATTAGGTTTCGTGGAGAAGCCCCGTAAGTCAGTGACAAGGCTGACACAAAATGAACAAAACTATAGCCTAAGCTGTTGTGTTTGGTAAATTAGTTACCTTGTGTCTGAATTTTGGATTTGTTAGGATAATGTTGTCTTGGTCCACACCTGTGGAGTAACGGTCAGCGCATCTGGCCGCGAAACTAGGTGGCCCGGGTTCGAATCCCGGTCGGGGTAAGTTACCTGGTTGAGGATTTTTCGGGGTTTTCCCTCAACCCAATACGAGCAAATGCTGGGTAACTTTCGGTGCTGGACCCCGAACTCATTTCACCGGCATTCAGACGCTAAATAACCTAGATGTTGATACAGCGTCGTAAAATAACCAAATAAAAATGTTGTATTTTGTGTAATGTATTATTGTGTTACATTATTTCATGCATACCTTTATTACAGAGGGTTGTTTCCGATTTATGATAACGAATTTGAATGACGTTATGTGCGTCAGGAATCACACCGACGACAGCTGAATTGCGGCGAGAGGTGACAGACAAGTATTGAGTGCATTCATAATCAGAGTGCACGGTGTATCACAGTAGCAATGCCCAAGAAAATCCAATGCCAAGTACAGTTAGGCTTAGGAGCTTGCAAAAAACGTGGTTTCGTTATTTCCAAGAAAGGCATCTTGTGTATTTAATAAGACTGGCAAAGCTCGGATGGGATTAATTCCAGAGTGGAAAAAGCCAGCAACCCCCCCCCCCGTCACATGTCGTCCCATGAGATGATACAAATTAATTCCATTCGAGCTTTACCAATCTTATTAATTAAGTACACAGAAGATGTCTTTCTTGGAAATAACGAAACCTCGTTTATTTCAGGCTTCTTTTATTTTCACTTAACTGTACTTGGCATTGGAAAGGGTTGTAATGTATCCTTCCCAAAAAGGCTCGATTTTCTTGGGAATTTTTGCTGTGAGTCGCCGTGCACTATGACTATGAGATCACTCACTACTGGTCTGTCACCTCGCGCCACAGTTCAGCTGTTGACTCCTGACGCACATGATATCATTCGAATTCGTTATCAGAGATCGGAAAGAACCCTGTATTAATGTCATTAGTTACATTTCATACAGTTTAGAGTAAACTTTATTCGCATGAAGCAAAAATTATGAAGCCAGATTACAAAAATTGGTTTTGAGAATCATATTCGTATTTTTTAACCAAAATTTCAATTATTTTATGAAATTAAGAGATTGTTTTGTTAAATCTTTACAAGATTTTGAGGAATTCCATAAGTTAAACATTTTCCAAATTGAATATTGAGTCATATTCTATTTTTTTATACGGAATATTCGTTATGTTTTCACCAACATTTCCCATTTCAAATATTCCAGTTTTTAACTCAAGTATTGATTTTAAACAGATTTTTGTGTTTTCCCAAAACTTTGTATTTGTGTTTCTCAGAAAACCTATTCAAATATACATACTATATTTCAGAACTTTTCTTTAGAAGTACTGTAATGCAATTTTACAAATCTTGCACTTCAAATTTTGAATATTTATTAGGCCTATGAGCTAATATCAAACGGCCTTCCGTGTGACGTAATAAAATTGATGTTTTAATGATCTATACAGAGATGGCTTCACTGTGTAGCATCGTATTTGACGCTACAGTGTGAAGACCAAAACATTGCTAGCTGTCTCCACACATATTACATAGTTCATAGTTCTCGGTGTAGTGTGTTACGAGTCTAAGTTAGGGCGGCAATCTGATAAATTACAATTCTCCTAAGTACGTCTCATAATAAAAATAAATAAAAGGCATATAAAAATATCATACACGAGACCTAATAGGCACTCGATAGAGGAGTTTCTTCGTAAGCAGATCATTGTTGCATACAAAGAGGAAGAGAAGATCAGAGGAGATATTCATACAGCTTCCAGCGACACAAAAATCCTCTTATGGCCTAGTTTGAAGGTAAGCCAAGCGCGTGCTAAGATAGGCTTCACGCCGGTTGCTAAGCAGCGGTTGTTATAGGGTCGGTCGTTACTCGTATAATAGAAAATCCCTCAAATGTTTCGCGCATTTCTTAAATCTCCTCACATCGGCACTCTAATAGATAGCACATCCTTTAAAATCGCAATGACTTTACGCCACACCAATGTATTTGCGGAGGAATTGCTGATATTTACGGCCATCATGCACTCAGCTGTGCGAGGAGCAAGGGTCGCATTGCCAGACATACATCACTCAATGATATCATTAAAAGATCTCCGACTTCTTGTGGCATCCCGTCTCTTTTGGAACCACCAGGTATTAGTTGCATGGATGGTAAACGGCCCGATGGTCTCACCTTAATTCCATGGTCTAGAGCACACGTCTCCAAAAGTATACTCGCGAGTAAGCCCCATGAACGGAACCGAAGCCAGTACGTAACGACCGCGCTCCGCCTCACCCATCCCCACCTGTACTGTACTCAATGTTTATGCGCAATCGAAGAGCAGTAGCGTACTGTCATTATCATTGTGTCGATCGGAGTGTTCGACCGTTTCACAATATCTTTTAATCATGGACGTAGCACATTCAAGGATGAATAGGAAGAGACAATTTTTTGTGTTAGTGGGGAGAATGTGAAATGCTTAATTTGTTCGGAAATTCTTAAGGGTATGTTAAAATTCAACATGCGACGACAATACTCGACTCTTCACAAAGAATATCAAACAATTACAGGCATGTTGGACATGTGAAAAAGATTTATTTTGTGGCTATCTGTATAACTGTTGGTCATACATAATAATCAGTATATTACAATACGTTTACACTCCGTTTCGCATGACAAACATATAGTTTTTCGTTTAATTTTAGGTGAAGTGCGTAGGCCTACAAATATTTTGGTAAATATAAAACAAGAAAATACAAACGCAAATCACACACGTGTCCTCCGTCTTAAACAAAAAAAGCTTCTTGCTAGCTATGTCATAGATTGGAATATTGGGAAAAACAATGAAGCCCTTTACAGAAGCGTCATTTATAAAATCGTGCATACAGGACGTTACTAAAATACTGTGTCCAGAACAAAGTCATAGTTTAAGAAAATTAAATTGTTTCCAATTACAGTTCAGAGAAGGAATTTCAAGATTGTAAATGCAATTGAATCTGAAGTCGAAACCACAATTAACCAGTTTGTAGCTTACTCTCTTGCATTGGACGAAAGCCACATAGAAATGACAAAGCTCACCTAGCCATTTTCATCCGAGGAGTTAATGAACATTTTACTGTGTCTGAATGTCTTCTAGATGTAATTACAAAATACAACTGGAGAAGATCTTTTCGAGACACTGAAAGGCACCACAGAACAGAAGAGGTTGAATTTACAATGGCTTATGTCAATAGCAACAGAAGGGGCTCCAGCTTCATAGTATGTCAAAATAATATACAAACGTATGATAGCCTATTTCTTATTCTTTTGATGTTATTATTTGTAAACATAAGCACACTGTTGCCGCGAGCCCCCACTGACCGCTCCCATCTGTTGAGGTATGTCTCTCTTCCCTTCCTCTAGCCCTACAGCATATTGTGTTCGGCGGGCAGCATCGAGAGCACGAATGACGATACGCTTTTTGGAGACCTCTGGTCTAGAGGAAAATCTTCAATTTGGGACTCCACTTGCGTTGACACTCTAGCTCCATCTCACTTGCCGAATACCTCCAGACGCGCAGCATCTGCTGCTGAATTAGCCGTGAACAAAAAAGACAATAAATATGATCATCTTTCAGACAATTATATCTTTACCCCCTTTGCTGTGGAGACCTTCGGTCCTTGGAGTCATGACGCTAAAGTTTTGGTAGCTCAAATCGGCCAAATTTTGATCTCCATTACTGGTGATCGTCGTTGTACTACTTATTTGCGTCAACGCTTAAGTATTGCTATTCAACGCGGAAATGCAATGAGCGTTTTGGGTACTCTTCCCGAATCCAGCCCTTTGGACGAACTCTTTCTTGTGTCAAATTTATAAAGTAGTCTGTGTATAAATATTTGTATTTAGTATTATGAATTTAATATTAGCATATTGACTTTATGTTTTTATAAAAATGCTTATTATTATTATCTTTCTTTTTTCTATTATGGTATTAATTTCGTCTTATTATTATTATGATTATTATTATTATTATTATTATTATTATTAATATAAATACTTACTTATAGCTTTTAAGGAGCCTGGAGGTTCATTGTCGCCCTCACATAAGCCCGCTATCGGTCCCTAACCTGCGCAAGATTATTATTATTATTATTATTATTATTATTAGTAGTAGTATTACTATAATATTAAAATGGATTTGAGAGAGGTGGGATATGATGGTAGAGACTGGATTAATCTTGCTCAGGATAGGGACCAATGGCGGGCTTATGTGAGGGCGGCAATGAACCTCCGGGTTCCTTAAAAGCCAGTAAGTAAGTAAGTAAGTATTAGTATTATTTAATTTTTATTTATTTACTGAAGTGGGTGTAACAACGAAATTGGAACTGGGTTAATAATTCATATTCACTGTCAAAATCTTGCATTTTCTTTGAAATTACAGATTTGGTATAAGCAGTAACTACTACAAAATTGTATACGAATTAAAAAAAAATCTTTACGATAAAAAGTTTATTGTTATTTTATTAGTATTTAACAATTAACAAATATGGAAGCTAGTAACTCAATAGTTCCTTCAGTGGGATGAATGTGCTTGTTTCTTAAGTCTGCAAATTATTTTTATGTCTGGTTTTATGGCGGAAGATTGTGCCCCATTTCTGCTTCAGATTTTGGTCCTTTTCCTTATTTTTTTTAGTGGAGACACAGTAGAAAATCCAGCGATAAAAGTGATACATAACATTATTAAACGGTTTATATGTTCAATAATGATATTACTACTACTCCTCTAATAATAATAATAATAATAATAATAATAATAATAATAATAATGACTATAATAATTGTTAGTTTTCATACTATCATAATCATTGGTGATGCTTCATATTTTTTATTCTTGTTTTCGTAATTTTTGTATACGTTTATAGTAAATTTTAAGTACTCATAATAAAAAGTAAAACACCCCTTCCTGGGGTTTCGCGGAACACATTTTGAAAAATACTGATTAGTGAGTAAGATGAAGAAAACTAATTTGTTTGTTTGCTTGTTTGTTTGTTCAAAATGGAGATAATAAATTGTGTTTTATAACCAGAGTGAAAAGAAATAATACACATTGTTTGAGTTACAATGTTGTATTAAATGAAAAGTCTGATGGCAAATATAGCCTATCTTTCTTTTTAATAAATTTCTTTAAAACTTGCCTTTACGAAAATGAAGTTCACTGGCTGTTTTGTTCCATATCTCATCTTTTATCTACTTTCTCATGTAATCTCCATGGGCGGTGTCATATAACGCTGGGTACTCTCTCACAACGTCTATACTTGAATGTTTTCACAGCGACCCCGCAGAGGAAACTGTTCCTCCCACAACCGGACCCAGGCCCCTGTCTGCCTCCCCCTATTCTGTACCTGCGCTAGGTCAACCTGCGGTGCCTCATTCCACCCTCTGTTCACAGATTTCTTGGCTGGACTGCTTTGTGGTGCACTGCGCTGGGCTGCCTTCAATATGCGGCCGGCCTAGTCTTGCAAATCGTAAAGCGACAACTGCGTATCATACATTGATATCACTACAAGTTACCTACCGAAAAAAGCGACAGAATTTGTATCGGCATCATAGAGTTGAATGGATGGTAGGGAAATGAGGGCATTCGGTCATAGTTCTGAGGACAAAGTTTACGTCAAATACGAGTACAATATTAGATATTTACTATATAAGATACCAATTACATAATAAATTACAGCTGGTTATTTTCCAATGTGGGGCAAGTCGTTGGCTTTTCTCGAATCCTCTCGACTTGTTTGGTATTCCTTTTCAAATAATAATAAAAATAAAAATAAAAAAAAATATATTTTTTTTTAAATTTTAGTTGCTTATTTAACGACGCTGTATCAACTACTAGGTTATTTAGCGTCGATGAGATTGGTGATAGTGAGATGATATTTGGCGAGACGAGGCCGAGGATTCGCCATAGATTACCATGCATTCACATTACGGTTGGGGAAAACCTCGGAAAAACCTAACCAGGTAATCAGCCCAAGCGGGGATCGAACCCGCGCCCGAACGCAACTTCAGACCGGCAGGCAAGCGCCTTAACCGACTGAGCCACGCCGGTGGTTAAAAAAAATATAATAATAATAACAACAATAACAATAATAATAATTTATAAAACAGTTATATTACCAGTTCTTCTATATGGTTGTGAAACTTGACTCTCACTCTGAGAGAGGAACATAGGTTAAGGGTGTTTGAGAATAAGGTGCTTAGGAAAATATTTGGGGTTAAGAGGGATGAAGTTACAGGAGAATGGAGAAAGTTACACAACGCAGAACTGCACGCATTGTATTCTTCACCTGACATAATTAGGAACATTAAATCCAGACGTTTGAGATGGGCAGGGCATGTAGCACGTATGGGCGAATCAAGAAATTCATATAGAGTGTTAGTTGGGAGGGTGGAGGGAAAAAGACCTTTAGGGAGGCCGAAACGTAGATGGGAGGATAATATTAAAATGGATTTGAGGGAGGTTGGATATGATGATAGAGAGTGGATTAATCTTGCACAGGATAGGGACCGATGGCGGGCTGATGTGAGGGCGGCAATGAACCTTCGGGTTCCTTAAAAGCCATTTGTAAGTAAGTATAACAATAATAACATTTATTTAGCCTGGCAGAGCTAAAGCCAGCAGGTCTTACATTACAATACTAATAATTATACTGTACAACAATAATGATAGTGAATAATAATAGTAAATAATGAGAGTAAAATTAAATAACAAAAGTTAAATAAGCAGTTCTAATGAAGCAATAATAATAATAATAATAATAATAATAATAATAATAATAATAATATACCTGTTATTATTCGGTTGAGACCATTTTGTCATCCATTCTGCTCTCAAAAAAGCTTAAAGTTAGAATATATAAAATAGTTATATTACCGGTTGTTCTGTATGGTTATGAAACTTGAACTCTCACTTTGAGAGAGCAACAGAGGTTAAGGATGTTCGAGAATAAGGTGATTAAAAATATTTGGGGCTAAGAGGGATAAAGTTACAGGATAATGGAGAAAGCTACACAACGCAAAACTGCACGCATTGTATTCTTCACCTAACATAAATAGGAACATTAAATCCAGACGTTTGAGATAGGCAGGGCATGTAGCACATATGGGCAAATCCAGAAATTGCATATAGAGTATTAGTTGGGAGACCGAAGGGGAAAAGACCTTTGGGAAGGGCGAAACATAGATGGAAGGATAATATTAAAATGGATTTGAGGAAGGTGGGATTTGGTGCTATGAACTCAATTAATCTTGCTCAGGATAGAGGCCGATGGCGGGCTTATGTGAGTGCGGCAATGAACTTTCGGGTTCTTTAAAAGCCATTTGTAAGTAATAATAATAATAATAATAATAATAATAATAATAATAATAATAATAATAATAATAATAATAATATCAGAGATAATTTGAATATTTAAACTTATTATATGCATAATTTAGAAGGGTTTTGTTTGTTGTTAAGTCAACTGTTCAAAGACAGGTCTAAACCTCACAAGTGATACCAAGAAGGCACTCTTATGAGGCAACTAGGCTAGGAAATAATGAGGTAGGGCGGCCAGTTCCTTTCCCCCCCTCCATCGCATACATCGCCGACTAGCTACATATTATACTAGTCAGACTTCAGATGCATACAAACAATAATTGTTCTTCCTCTGACACATATCGTCAAATGAGATATAGGGTAAAGTTGCCTAATCCCGTGATAATTTTTTAAAACTGAATGTAAGTCAAAGTTTTGCCGTTCGGTCATAGCGCCAGATATCTTTCTCGAAAGAGTGCATCTTTCAGCTACTTATGAGATATCGGTGAACTTTCAAGCAAGATATTCAACCACGTGATTTCAGTGAAAAAAACGTATCACGGAATTAGACAACTTTGCCTTGAGAAATAAATATGAAATATCGAATTATGCATTAAAATTTAAAACATTAAAAATTGAAACAACTACTATGTTTAAGAGAATTAATTGACAAATATTTTCTTAGTTTTTTCTTAAATTCGTTTGATGTCTGACAGTGTCTAACATTACTCCGTAGCGAATTCCAAAATCGAGGAACAGATTAGAAAAGAGAGAAAAATTAAAATATGAGGAGGATAAAATATGAAAATGTTATATAAAGAAATAAAAGAAAGGAAGCTAAATTTCCTTAAATATGTTCAAAATATGCAACCAGAAAGAAACCTCAAACTAATAGTCTAACAGAAGACTTCCAACCTAATGGAAAGAATGAGCTGATAAACACAATCCCTAAAATTGATGACAATAATGATGATGATGATGATGGTAAGTAGGGCTAAGAATTGCATGCCGTTACATTGCACTTCATGCGCCTCTGACTTTAGGTACCGGCACATAATTGCGTTGGATGGGGGATTTCAGTGTGTTTCGTTCAGCAGTGAACTCTAGTTGATCGGTTACATTACGGCCGAATACTGCTATTCGTAACAGGCAACATTCAACGTCCTGCAAAGAAGAATAATAGCAAGATGCCGAGGACGAAATTTGTGACTTAATTTCAAATGAGGAAATTTATTAATAATGATACAGATTTTGAGATAATATTGTGTAAAATATTTCCTAAAAATGCCCTCATTGCTTCTGCAGAAGTGGAACGAAAAGTGAAATTTTCAGATGTAGGCCTATTTACAGTATGTAGTAGCCTTACAGAATGTTTTCGTAAATCTAATATACCGTAAATACGTATTACTGAAGATAGTATATTGAAAATTTTGAAAATATTCGCATGGAAATTGTTTGTAAGGAAATGAATTAACAAAGCAACTACTGTTACATCATAAGCAAAAGATACGTGCCCATGTGTTGTAAAAATGTCAGTTCTATAGCTTTGGCACATTTCGAGAAAATAATTTAATATTCTGATGATAGGAAGTTGCTCACCAAAATCACCTTAAAAGCATAATGCGATAAGAGTTCTGTTATGTAATATTAGTTACACTTAAAACATACACAGTACCTAGGTAACTTTGCTTTGTACTGTAATATTGTTTCGATTAGTTTATTGACTACTTTTATAAGGCTCAAGGTACCATCAATATCAATTTCAACTTATCATGTCATAATCTCTTTTTTTTGGAATATCACTTTCTTTAGGAATGATGTGTTTCATCCATTTAGTACAGTATAGATGTACTACTATGGAATTTACGTGAATGTTCCTTCTTAACTCTCTATTATGTTATTAACATTTAAAACACAACTGCAATATTAAGAAATTGGTATTAGTACTTTTGTTTTACAGACAATATAGATACAGTAATATCAAACAGAAAGAAGCCATATAAAAATAACGACATAAAATTTCACGTTCCGTTTGAAGTTTGTGCACCACTGTTTTCTTAATCCAACAGGCTGCATATTCATATACACATCCCTTCCTCTTTCCATACCTAGCGCTTGATGCCCGCGCACGACGTCAAGGTCAGAAATATGTGCTTTCTTTGACATCACTGGCATAGTGAAATAAAAAGGCTGATACTTGTCAATGTTATATTAGGTGTATTTTCTACAGGCAGAAAATAAAATGTCTTTAAAATAGTGCAATTTTTCTTTAAGAAAGAAAATGATGCCTTTAAATTTTTCTTTAGCAGATAGTTGTGTTTGGAAGTCAAAGGAGTGGCTTTCAACCACCAAATGCTGAGGACTAACTTACCCTGATGATAAGCATGAGTTCAAACGAACGAAAGACACTGCGTTAACTCACCCCAACTCTGAGACGTACTCAAAGTTAGAGTCGCACGAAGCGCACTGGTAGTACAGCGGCATATATTTCTCAGGCCTAATGATAAGCAACATTTACCATAAATTTATTTCTACATTAAATCTTAATCCTATTGTTTCTTCCCAATTGAAATGATTTAACAATGAATTCTGTGGACAGACGAGCAGCTGCAAAACAGTGAACCCATTTTGTTCAGTTCTGGAAACAAACCCTTGTCTAACACGGCGTAATAAATACGAACAAAATAGTCGTAACGACGCCCTCTCCCTCTGACGTCAGCAAGTGGCACGTGATCGGTGTCGTCCCCAGATGCACATGCAGATGATTACGTCCCGCTGTGTAATGATACAGATACCCTCTATTCACGTATTAAGAGGAACCTATTGTTACGTGTACCGTTGTCCGGGACAACCGGTGAGGAGATCCGCGCCCCGCGACCCCACCTCGGGCATGACGGGCCAGTTTCTTTGCGACAAGAGCCTTACAGCCAGCGTGTCTTCGCGAAACAAGTCCTGAGCTTCACAATAAGCTTTGTTACTGTCTACGTCTCACATTATTGCTTACTCACCACTGACATTATAGTTATCACGGTCATCAATGTCATAAACAGAATGGCTTTAGGCCCACTCGTCCATTAAGGCTTCAGAAAATTCAGGCTATGGATCGGTGAAATTTCTAACTTTTATATTTTTATCAGCTGAAAGCACCCGGCGTTGCCCGGGTTTTCCTTTCTGCTTCTATTTTTAATTAAACTGGTTATTACATTTTCGGAAATGTCGGAAACCTAACTATACAAAACCAAAACGAATTGTCTTTACTAAGCTTTCCTCGCCCATAAAGATGATTCTTTACTTAACGTCACTTACATGAATTAATGAACTCCTTAGCCAAATGCCTGACAGGGTTAACTCAATTTAAAACAGTTGTAAATCAGGCACCGAAAAGAAAACATTTCATTATGTGCCTGACGTTAAACTGTTTTAAATTTATTTATTTATTTGTTTTTATTTATTTATTTATTTATTTAATTTATTTATTCTGGTGTAGTTAAGGCCATTAGGCCTTCTCTTCCGCACCGCCAGAAATACAAATAAAGTAATAGAAAAATCAAACTATAAACAAAGTAAAACCCAACGAAAATATAATTCCTTCTCCTCTTTCTGATCAGTTTCAGCATTGAATCAATATATACATATATCATCTAATTTATATTGGAAGATTTTTTTACCTCTTGAACGCTGTACACCCACTTATATCATATCCAGTTTTTTTTTAATATAACTTGAAACTATATCTCATAAATTCAGAACATATTATATTAATTCTAATTTTACACACAGAATACAGATACAATATAAACTCGCAATAAGTCATTTTTTAACATAAAGACTAATATTCTGAGAAATGTATAGGCCTACCGGTATTTTAGAAATTAAGAGATTTTTATTTCCACAACGCTTAACATACTAAATTTGCAACGTGAACAACAATATTTTGAGAATTAATACAATGTTATTTTCAGTAGGCTTATGTACATTCACATACCACATTAGCAACATGACAAAAGTATCACTGAATTGCTTATTGATATGTGTAAAATCTTTTCTTTTTTTTTTTTTCACTTCTTTGCATAAAATATAGTTGAGGATGTGAAAAACACGCAGTTTTTAAGTTAATGTCTGCAAATGTCCTTGAGCTTCATTTTAATATGGCCATTACAAATGCTTGTGGCATCGAAATTGCAGTTGAATGAGTATCCTAGCAATACGTGGAATAAAAACATCTCATTTTATTTTTGCAGTTAATATTGCCAATTCTATTACGTTTCGTATGAGTTTTTCACACCAATTCTTATTCGTGCATAATTTTGGTGGGTCAATATTTCACAATAGTACTATTGGTTATTCAATATTAAGTAAATTACTGTATGTGGTAGCAATCCTTGTAGTTTCAAAGAATTCTAGAATTCAGTTGTATAAAACAGTTTGCTCACTATCTACAAAACTGCATCGAGGAATTCATAATACGCTCCTGGACTGCGTAAAGATACTTATTGTATGAATTATCTAGTTTTAGCCTTCATGATCTGTAACAACAATGTAATTTAATTTCGTGTTAAAATTTCCAAGGCCTCGTGAAAGTTGATGTTGAATATAACAGACAATAATAAAAAACAATTGACTGTAGAAGATTTTGCGTTTTAATATTATACATGAAGATTTGATCTATTTATTTTTATTTTTTTATAATTTTAATGAATTTAACTTCCACTTGCACAATTTTAATGTAGCCTATGTTTTTCTCCTGGTTATGAAGATTAAATGTGCAAACTTTGGCACATATCGGTCAAAGCGTGTAGATTTGTATAGAGAACATACACACATACATACATACCCACGTTCAATTTTATATATTAAGATATCAATTAATCTCAAACTTTTACCACATATTTCTTGCAATGTGGACATGCAATATACAAATTTTCACTTTGATAATTCAATTAGTTTACTTATAATAATTAACTTTTGTTTTTTTTTTAATAATGAATTATAATTTAAGGATTCAGAGCCATAGTGGGCCAAGCGCCATTTATTAAAAACGGAGAAACAAGGGTTATCTTAATATTTGGATTTATATGAACGTTTTCGACACTCGGTGTGTGTCATCTTCAGATATGGGGCCTATGTCATTGTGTGTTGTGAAGTCCTAGATTCTTAATTATGTTGTGGGTTGTTCACTTGTGTATGGCCTTTCATGATTTCTTAGTTTACTATAAGCAGTATGTGGTTGGTTATTGTGATTCTGTTAAGTTCTATCTTTTGAAAAACCCGTATAGGACAATAAAATTATGTTAAAAACATTATAACACATAATTATAAACAAATAAAAAACAAATAAATATATACACTATAAAAACACTGTATACACTATATTACTTTTTCACATATATGGTTGGCTGTGTTGGCCTGTTGTAGCGTTAAAATTGGGTTACTTTACTGTTCTTGGTAAGAACTGTCTTTTTGACGCACTTTCACTGACATCAAAAAACCCCAACATACAATATGGAATATCAGTAAAAGTGCGTCAAAAAGACAGTTCTTACCAAGAACAGTAAAGTAACCCAATTTTAACGATATAACAGGCCAACACAGCCAACCATATATGTGAAAAAGTAATATAGTGTATACAGTGTTTTTATAGTGTATATATTTATTTGTTTTTTATTTGTTTATAATTATGTGTTATAATGTTTTTAACATAATTTTATTGCCCTATACGGGTTTTTCAAAAGATAGAACTTAACAGAATCACAATAACCAACCACATACTGCTTATAGTAAACTAAGAAATCATGAAAGGCCATACACAAGTGAACAGCCCACAACATAATTAAGAAGCTAGGGCTTCACAACACACAATGACATAGGCCCCATATCTGAAGATGACACACACCGAGTGTCGAAAACGTTCATATAAATCCAAATATTAAGATAAGCACAGGTGGTAAACAAAAATTGATATTATAATAATATAATTTAGTTTTACTGTAGTTTTAGAGTATACTTTATATTATTTGCTATATGTTTCCATTGAATTATGGTAGGCCTAATAACTTCATTTTAACCCTTGTTTTCTACGGTTTTAGTAAATGGCGCTTGGCCCACTATGGTTCTGAACTCTTCAATTGTCTCAATTTTCAAAATTTACATTATTTTTCTTTAAATTTATATCTAATTTAATCTTGATAGAAGTATGTAAAATATGACAGATGCTTTTCATATTTTGCCAATTACTTCTTGAGAAAAAAAATATATTTACCCTTTTAGTTGTTAATTTTTCAATTTTTCAATAACTTATCACATCCTCAACACATGGTGATTTGAATATTTTCAATAGCAGAAGAAAACACATGTGTCAGTTTCCTTCACATGCTTTTGTGGACTTCTGTGCAAAATTTCACCCAGATTCGAGAAAAACTGCATTCATTAGAGCATTTTGAATGTTACAAAATGTTGAAATTGGATAATTAAAATATAGCATTATAGGATGGGGTAGTGCTTATAGTACCTCCCACATGCCAATTACTCTGCTACAGAAAAGAATAATAAAAATATGTCTTAATAAACCTCTTGATTATCCTTCAGAGCTGCTGTATTCAGAATTTAAAGTATTTGACTTCCATCAAATTTATAACAATATATTACTGAATTTCGTACATAAAAACCGAAACATATTTAATTTTTATCCACATAAATATAAAACCAAAAGATCAGACAATATATGCTTGACAGTTCCTAAATGTACTACAATTGTCGCATACAATCACAGTAGCAACTTCGGTCCAAGGCTTTGTAACATGATAATAGATAAATTCCCAAACATACAATTTGCTAATGTTCCTTACTTCAAAAAATCTATTAAAAAATTGCTGTTAACAGAGAAAATTTAAAGTTCAATTATTGTGATATGTTTTTCTTCTTCTTTTTATCTTTTATTACTTTTTACTCTGTTATTCAATAAAATGTCTTAACAGTAACTTATGTAGAATGCCTCCTGAGCACGAGTACGTAACTTACTCTTTCTGGGGGTGCTAGAGAGTTCTTATATAAAAAAATCAATATGTATCTTTGTTCTGGTAATAAAGTATTATTATTATTATTATTATTATTATTATTATTATTATTATTATTATTATTATTATTATTATTATTATATAATACTGCCGATATCTTTCCTACCTATACAGGTCAACCACACACATTTTCTCTTACATAACAGCACAAAATATGAACTGAATGACAAGTAAAATTAGTTAGAATGAAGAACAAAACCTGTAAGAATGACAGCTGAGTATCAGTTTAAAGGACTACAGTTTCACGCACGCGCTGGGTCGAGTTTTGATAGCAGTCCTCCTCTATGTAGACAAAAAGATTCGCAATACAGTCCACATGTAGCATACATTTAGGCGCTCTTGTTTACCGCAATTGCGCAATGCGGTGTATGTAAAATTAAATGGCCCAAACTTTGTTTCTGGGTCTGTACAGTTCAGTACTGGATTCAATTTCTCCGACGTAAAATTTTTCGGAACCAAGGTTCCTGATGACAAATTTTCCCAGTAAGCTTCTCGGTATGGATACCTGAAGTTCAATATTCATTCCTTAGCATATTTTATGTGTAGGCCTATACATTCACTAGTGCTGGTGATCGATCAAAATATTTAATCGATTCACTATTTGATTTTAATCGATTAATCGAGTTTTGATAGAGTTGAAAAAATGTTTTATTGTTAAATTTAACTTGTGTTCGGTGATAAGCTTAAGTATTAAATGTTATATACCTGTATATATTGTATCCTTATATTACAAGACAACTATTTTAATTACTTACTAACATATTTATTATGAGGCTTATAATTTATTGTGTCAATTTCTCCGGGAATTTTTGAGACAAACATAAATTTACAAAAAGTATGAAGACTCACCTAGTTAATACTGCTTCACCCATGATTTTAAACATGTGAGTGCATTCACATGCTCCGAAAAAAAACTTTTTTTCTGTCAAGCATTTCTCCACGATCGTTCAATTTAAATCCAAACCTTTCACCGAGTTCATCTCTCAAATTCTCATATGACATAATGGAGTTTATACTTTTCACAAACCACAGAAAACTGATTTTTTCTTTATCAAACTAAACACACACAACCTTCATATACAAACTCAGTACAGAAACTGCAACTGTAAAAGTACAGCGGTCGAAACAGAAGACTGGCTCCTATTGTAATCGAATTACCAGATTTTAGAAAGAGAAGACGGTAGTTACACTCTCACTTGCACACAGTGTAGACATGGCTATTTTATAAGGGATGAGGGGGACGAATCCCAGATAAGTATGTATTTCATATGCTAGGAAGATGAGCTGACAACAAGGTGGAAGTTTTCTTGGAAAACCATAAAACTTAAGGGTTTCGCATTGTGTTTCAACTTACAATAGAGGTAGACTATGTCACTGTCCTTATATTTCCATTCCTTTCTGAAGTGTTTGTGCAAAGATTTTCTCTATGCTACCTGGTTTCAATTATTAGAAAATAACAATACTATTGTGTTTTTAAGCAAGCAATTTCCGAAAGAGAAATATTGTCGGAATTTTTAGTATGAGTTTGTATTAGCAAAATAATAATTAATATCAACTGAAACCGATTAATTTTAATCGACTCAATTTTTCGATTAAATATTTTTGATCGATTCATCTTACAACAAAAATTGATCGATTGTATTATATTGTATTTATTAACATTCCATGGTATTCATACATTGCTTACAGCTAGAATATGGAACAAGTCAAAAAACTTAATACTAAATAAAATCTTAATTTATAGTCACAGTCTAGATGAAATATATACAGACGAGATTTACAATATAGTCTACTAGTACAACACAAAGTTTTAGTATCAATTTCATGAAGTGTTATTGAATGTCTTGAATAGAAGGCGTGAGAAATTAGGTACTTCTTCAATTTGGCCCTAAATAATTTTATGTTTTGAGTTTCATTTTTTATCTCGATAGGGAGGCTATTAAAAATGTTTACTGCCATATAACGCACTCCTTTTTGATAGCACGATAGACTTTCCGATGGAGTATGAAAGTAATTTCTTGACGTGTATTTATGCTATGAACTGTTGAATTAGTACAAAGTTTTCATGATTACATACGAGGAAGATTATTAATGAAAAGATATACTGACAAGCCATGGGCATTATTTGTAGTTTTTTGAAAATAGTCCTATACAATTCCCTAGATTTGGCATCTACTATTATTCTAATTACTCTTTTTTGTAATAGAAATATAGTTACTATCTGTGGAATTTCCCCAGAATATTATTCAAAAACACCATTACCGATTAATCTATTAAATCCCACAACACTAATATTCACCCATTATTTTCATTTCACAAAATTGTGCCACCAAGACAGTGACATTTAAAATATAAAAAGCGGCCATAAATCGAACAAGGCGACTGGTAATTACATTAACACAAAAATTTTGTCAGCAATAATTAACATAATAACCGCACACTGCGAGCAAGTGCGAACCTCGTTCACTGCAAATTACACAGATTCCGTAATAATAACATTATGAAACGATCAATAATTATGAAACAGTGGCCACTCACAGTGGGGTTATTATAGGTAAAGTATATGTGACAACCACAGTTGCTCTATTAAAGTGATTAAATTTGTATACAGTCTTCAAGTCGTTGTCCTTGTGGCCAGAGTAAATCACTGATCCCGCTAGAGATTGCAACCATCATTCACAGAGATAAGCGGCATCGATGTGAAAGTCTTTGTACCTCTTGCGGTGAGTGATTGGGAATTTTACAATTTCAGTAATGTCAAGGCAAGCATTCTTTATTCAAATGCCACATTATTAGATATTCTACGGCAATCATTTATAAGTAGCAGATAAAATCTGCATTGACATGAATGGTCAGATTCCCAGCAGCTTCATACCCACGTCACTGCGAAACTGAACAAAACACAACTGTAAATATTCGAATCTTAAATCTATTAATACTCTGTAATACGCTATTAAGGGGGGAAGTACACCATTGGCATACAAAAATTTAGTGAAATTTATTTTTCTATATCTCCGCTAGTAGGCTATGAAAGCTAAATGAACAAAACTTTTCATAATACGAAATATTTATTTTCAGTCAATGACTTTACTTTCTATATATGTGAGGTGCAAGTCCTTACATTACATAATTTTAATATTGTATGAACGTTTTCGTCGGTTTCATACCAACATCATCAGACACAACAATTTTTATACAGCAATGTCATCTCTAGTAAGTACATAATGTCTCTACAACCAAAATACAATATATATTAATGAGCATATGTACTTACTAGAGATGATATTGCTGTATACAAAATGTTGTATCTGATGATGTTGGTATGAAACCGACGAAAACGTTCATACAATACCTATTAAAATTATGTAATGTGAAGACTTGCACCTCAGATATATAGAAAGTAAAGTCATTGACTGAAAATAAATATTTCCTATTATATCATAGACTTTTCTGAAAATTAATCGAAATGAATTGCAAAAAAAAAAAAAAAAAAAAAAAACTTTTCAAGCTTAACATACCCATACATGCATTGCACTTTATAAACATTATTTAGAATGATAATACGAAATTATTTAGAATCTTAAAATTGCTAATAATTACCTGTAAAAATATCACATTTGCATTTATTATTTTTACAACCGTAAAGTATTTCGCATTGTCTGCAATGAGGCAATAGTAGCGATCCTAGTGGTTAGCAACTATCTATGGATGCATATTTACTACGTATTGAGCTTCGTGACAGTCACGAAGCTTGAGTTTATGAGGGTACTAGGAACAATACACTGTACAGGTACTATTTCGCATTGTCTGTAATGAGGCAATAGTAGCGATCCTAGTGGTTAGCAACTATCTATGGATGCATATTTACTACGTATAGAGCTTCGTGACAGTCACGAAGCTTGAGTTTATGAGGGTACTAGGAACAATACACTGTACAGGTACTATTTCGCATTGTCTGTAATGAGGCAATAGTAGCGATCCTAGTGGTTAGCAACTATCTATGGATGCATATTTACTACGTATAGAGCTTCGTGACAGTCACGAAGCTTGAGTTTATGAGGGTACTAGGAACAATAGACTGTGCAGGTACTATTTCGCATTGTCTGTAATGAGGCAATAGTAGCGATCCTAGTGGTTAGCAACTACCTATGGATGCATATTTACTACGTATTGAGCTTCGTGACAATCACGAAGCTTGAGATTATGAGGGTACTAGGAACAATACACTGTGCAGGTACTATTTCGCATTGTCTGTAATGAGGCAATAGTAGCGATCCTAGTGGTTAGCAACTACCTATGGATGCATATTTACTACGTATTGAGCTTCGTGACAATCACGAAGCTTGAGATTATGAGGGTACTAGGAACAATACACTGTGCAGATACTATTTCGCATTGTCTGTAATGAGGCAATAGTAGCGATCCTAGTGGTTAGCAACTACCTATGGATGCATATTTACTACGTATTGAGCTTCGTGACAGTCACGAAGCTTGAGATTATGAGGGTACTAGGAACAATAGACTGTGCAGGTACTATTTCGCATTGCCTGTAATGAGGGAATGGTAGCGATCCTAGTGGTTAGCAACTATCTATGGATGCATATTTACTACATATTGACCTTCGTGACTGTATATACTAGACTGTGCTACAATACAGACGCTCCATCGTCAATGTTGTATATGTAAAACACCAAGTTACGACTAATTGTGATCTGATTCTCTTACTGAGTAAGTTGTATTTTCATTCAGACTTTTGTGTTAAAATTATTTTGAATTATTTTAATTTATCAAACTATGTTACATTGTATTTCATTTCGATCTGGATTTTTTAAAATAATTTTGTAATTGGGCTCATCTCTGAACATTCCTGATAATGTGAAACAAACACTTAAAAGTGTACTCCATAAAAACCCTGGCTATTCTGAAATGAGTGACATCAAAGGTACTATAACTTCCAATAAGATAGATTAAATAAGGTCATTAAAGAACAATGATGCAATGTATTATAAATATGACCCCGTAACGTCATGTGACTTTGAACATTCTCTCAGTTTAAACAAATTTTATAAGACGTTCGTAAAATATTTGTATTTCATAACCTCAGAATGTGTTTTCGTTCACTGCAACGGGATAGGATTTTGATAAATGAATTACTGTATACAGGGTTAGTTAAAAGTCCCGCACCACCTAAATAACTTTTGAAGCATGTGGTTCAGTGACATGAAACTTGGTATGTGGGGATAACCATATACTAAGAACTCAACAATGGTATTACCGAGTTTTTTCTACTTCCGGTTTAACCGGAAGTAACTCCAACTCTCTTATTTTAAATGGAACACCCAATATATATATTTTTTTTATTTTTGAATAAAGCTCATTAAGAGCTTTTCAAAAATTACCCACACTGATACTTCTGTACAAATTCAGTATTGCTAAATAATAATGGAAGTGGTGCAAGATATTCCTAAAGCCTGGTTAAATCATCTCCTTAAATGGTTTCTATGATCGAGTGACACATTGTAAAGCAGCTGAGGGCTACCAATTTGAACACATAATTTAGAAGGTGAGCTAGCTTTGTTTTGTTTTTATTAAGGAAAGAGTATTTTATTATTTTAATATTCGATACACTTTTCTGTTTTCTTGACTTAGCAACACTGAATTTGTAAAGAAGTATCGAGTGTGGGTACTTTTTCAAAAGCTCTTAATGAGCACTATTCAAAAATAAAAAAAATTATTGAGTGTTCCATTCAAAATAAGAGAGTTGGAGTTACTTCCGGTTAAACCGGAAGTAGAAAAACTCGGTAATACCATTATTGAGTTCTTAGCATATGGTTATCCTCACATACCAAGTTTCATGTCACTAAACCGTATGCTTCAAAAGTTATTTAGGTGGTGCGGGACGTTTAACTAAGCCTGTATATTGTGTCCCTGTAACGTCGTGTGGCGTAGGAAGAACATTTCTTAGATTAAACAAATTTTTACTGGCAATTATGGTAAAATATATTAATTTCATAATTTCTGAATATATTATGTTTTTGTTCACCGTGACAGAATTGATTTTGTTAAATGAATCAATTGTACATAGAGTATATACAGTTAATGTATATAATATTTACTATTGTTTTGTAATATACAGGGTGTTTCAAAAATAGGGGGCATAATTTCAGGTATGTATTTCCCACATGTAGACAATCAAAATAGTTCATTACAACATGTGTCCGGAAATGCTTCATTTCCGAGTTATGGCCTTCACAACATTGAAATTCACCGGAACCTTTTTCTTTCCGCAGGTCGTTGTCATTACAGAAGATGTTCAAAATGTCCATCTCCTGCTTGAATACAGACCTCACATCGTTGTCTCACTGACCTGCGAACACGATCCCAAACTCCAGAAGTATTGCGTATGTTCTCAGAACATGCCACAATTCGATTCCGAAGGGATTCCAAATCAGGCACCGGAGACGAATAAACCAATGATTTTAAATGGCCCCCATATAGAAATCGAGAGGGTTCAGATCAGGTGAGCGTGGAGGCCAAGCAATTGGGCCATCTCTACCTATCCATCGATCAGGAAACCTTCGATCCAAGTACCGGCGAGCCGTACGACTGAAGTGTGCAGGAGCGCCATCATGCAAGAAGTGAATGTGTTGACGATTGATCAGTGGAGTGTTTTCTAAAACATGAGGTATGGTGTTTTCCAGGAAGTTTGTGTACGCCTGCCCGTAAGTCTGTTTACAAGTACATGGGGTCCAACTAATCGATCACCAATGATACCGGCCCACATGTTGAGGGAGAACCGCACCTGGTGATGAGATGGAACAGTTGCACGTGGGTTTTCATACGCCCATTTACATGCTGATTGTGGAAATTTGTTATGCCATCTCGTGTGAACTGTGCTTCATCTGTAAATAATAATAAGGCAGGAAAGTTCGGATTTACACCACACTGCTGCAAGAACCACTGACAGAACCTAACTCGTGCAGGGTAATCTGCTGGTGACAGGGCCTGTACACGTTGCAAATGATAAGGATACAATTGATACTCTTTCAACAGTCTCCAGACAGTCGTATGAGGAACATTGACTTGCAACGCTACCCTTCGTGTGCTGATAGAAGGAGTCATGTTCACAGCCTCCAGAATCTCCTCCTGTACTTCTGGAGTTGTAGATCTTTGTCGTCCCCTTCCCAAACCAGGAGAGTTAAATTTTCCATACTCGCACAGACGGTAATGGAGACGTACAAATGTCTTCCGATCTGGACATTGTCGCTGTGGGTACCTCTCCTGGTACAAACGACAAGCCAGCGCAGCATTGCCGTCCGCCTTACCGTACATGAAGTGTATCTCTGCCAGCTCTTGATTTGAATACATGTCGCACAGTCTAACGCCTACACAACACTGAATGTAACATTCGCCTCGGAATGAACTGTCAGAGTGCCCTCTTAATGTCCCCTTTGACGCAAACGACCTGCGGAAAGAAAAACGTTCCGTTGAATTTCAAAGTTGTGAAGGCTATAACTCGGAAATAAAGCATTTCCGGACACATGCTGTAATGAACTATTTTGATTGCCTACATGTGGGAAATACATACCTGAAATTATGCCCCGTATTTTTGAAACACCCTGTATATTCTATGTACAGTACTAGTTCAGTATTATTAACGATCTAATTATATTTTTTGTCATATGTAGCATTAATATTTTATAGAACGATAGTTTTGAAGTGTTAGTGCATTTATGGAGTTAAAAAGTAGCTGGACAGACCATTTCAATTTATTAGCATTCTCACTTACAGTTGTCATAATTCATTATCATGTTCCGAACTATACATTTCATACCGTTCTGCCGTAAGCATTTGGAATCAGAGTTTGAACACTGCTACATATGACAAAAAATATAATTATTAGATCGATAATAATACTTAACTAGCATATAGAATATATATTATAAAACATAATAGTACATATGATATACATTAACTGTATATATACCAAGAAGGCATCACTCATGAGGCAACTACGGCAGGAGACAATAGGATAGAATGACCAGTTCCTTTTCCCTTAACACTGCGTTAAAAGAAAAGTATTAAGTTGTCACTGAGACGTGAGATAAACAGGAGTATGATTTAACGCAAACTCAATGTACTATGGGACGCAAAGCATATAGACATATAAAGCCGTAACAGACTCATAAACATTACACTTCTTCATTCGGGCCGCAAGTTCGTCGCCTATACAAAAATCCTTGTGAAGAGACAAGGTCGAAGTAATTACCCATAATAACAGTATTATGTAAGAGCAAGTATTGCAGATCGCCGCCCGCACGTGCTGACATCTGTCGCTCTTCTCCAAACACACTCGGAGCGGGTTGCGGCGACTCCTTCAGCGTAACAGTTCGTTGCCTATCTTCACACAAAAACACAGGTACGGTAGTTACACGTCATCCTATTAACCGACTGTCTTTTTTTCCCTCCCCTTTTTTTTTTCTTTTCCTACAAAACAAATATGAAGTTCTGTAAATTGTTAGTACGTATTTTTTTTATATAGATGGTTATTACAAGCCTTTATCATTACTAAAGGGCGGATTTCTACATTTTTTCCTATGGGATTGTTTCGGTTTTCAGACCGATTTAAACTTGATTCCATGCCTTCTGAAGAATATGGAAGCGTTTTTATTGGACATAAAAATGCATATTAATATTATATTTTGGGAATAACTGTATGCATATTTAGGCATTTTTAAAAAGCTTTATAGCATATTTTGTAAAAATTCGCGTCATAATGTTATATTTGCGCATTTCTCATACTTAATACATACATTCAAACCATAACGAGCCGTGGTAAAAATGTAACACTATGAAAGGTTTCCAGGATAGCTATAAAAATACCTATATTTTCGGAGAAATGTAATACTATGAAAGTTTTTCAGGGTAGCTCTAAAAATACCTATATTTTCGGATAAATGTAATACTATGAAAGTTTTTCAGGATAGCTATAAAAATACCTATATTTTCGGAGAAATGTAATACTATGAAAGTTTTTCAGGGTAGCTCTAAAAAAATCTATATTTTCGGAGAAATTTAATACTATGAGAGTTTTTCAGGATAGCTCTAAAAATATCTATATTTTCGGAGAAATGTAATACTATGAAAGTTTTTCAGGGTAGCTCTAAAAATACCTATATTTTCGGAGAAATGTAATACTAAGAAAGTTTTTCAGGATAGCTATAAAAATACCTATATTTTCGGAGAAATGTAATACTATGAAAGTTTTTCAGGGTAGCTCTAAAAATCTATATTTTCGGAGAAATTTAATACTATGAGAGTTTTTCAGGATAGCTCTAAAAATATCTATATTTTCGCAGAAATGTAATACTATGAAAGTTTTTCAGGGTAGCTCTAAAAATCTATATTTTCGGAGAAATTTAATACTATGAAAGTTTTTAAGGGTAGCTATAAAAATACCTATATTTTCGAAGAAATGTAATACTATGAACTTTTTTCAGGGTAGCTCTAAAAAAATCTATATTTTCGGAGAAATTTAAAACTATGAGAGTTTTTCAGGATAGCTCTAAAAATATCTATATTTTCGGAGAAATGTACTACTATGAAAGTTTTTCAGGATAGCTCTATAAATACCTATATTTTCGGAGAAATGTAATACTACGAGAGTTTTTCAGGATAGCTCTAAAATACCTATAGTTTCGACAAAATAGGGTTTCCTTACAATTTTCAAGTGTTCGTAACGTTCTCCTCCCTCTCGGTCACTCCTTGTTTCTTTCCAATATGCTATTCTAAAGACAGAGGACATTTGAAATAATTTTCTTCAATATAACATCCAACTGGTTAGACATTGTATTTTAATCAACGTATAATGCCGAGAATTAAAAAAATCTAGCATACATGTGTTACTGATAAAGTCAAATTTCGAATTTTATTGGTCATATTTTTATGTTTTTAGGTCATAAATGCATGCATTTGTTCTATTTTTTAGGTCATAGAAATCCGCTCTCTAATCATTACAAAATATGTACAGTAGTGGCAAAAAAACTGGACCGACCACTGTAGCCTATTTAAGAGCCTTGTTCACTCTAGAGCACGATAGACTGGTAAGTAAGACTTTCGTGGTTCGAATCCTGCCTGGGAAGGAAACTCTTTTTTTGTTCCTTATTCAAATTTATTCCCAATACTTTTCGATTGCTGGTAAAATTCATGTTCTGGGAATAATAAGTTAATTAAGTAGTAAAATATCGCTGCAATCGAAAAGTGTTGGCAATAAATTTGAATAAGGAACAAAAAAAAAGTTTCCTTCCCAGGCAGGATTCGAACCATGAAAGTCTTAGTTACCAGTCTATCGTGCTCTGGAGTAAACAAGGCTCTGAGATCAGCTACAAGGGTCGGTCCGATTTTTTTTTTTTTTGCCACTACTGTACACTGCTCAAAGGATAAAAGTAGTCACTATTTAAATCTATACTAATAATAAATCTCTAACCGAAATTTTTCTGGTAATTTTCGATTTTCCAAAAATAATTGGTCCTAACATATATAATTAACCACCCTGAAACCGAAAATCGCATTTTTCAAATTTTTGTTTGTATGTCTGTCTGTCTGTCTGTCTGCATGTTTGTTACCTTTTCACGCGATAATGGTTGAACGGATTTCGATGAAATTTGGAATATAAATTAAGTTCGTTGTAACTTAGATTTTAGGCTATATGGCATTCAAAATACATTATTTAAAAGGGGGGTTATAAGGGGTCCTGAATTAAATAAATCGAAATATCTCGCTTATTATTGATTTTTGTGAAAAATGTTACATAAAAAACCTTTCTTTAAAAATAATTTTTGATAAGTTTTATTCCTTGCAAAATTTTTATAGGACTGATATTTAATGAGATAAATGAGTTTTAAAATTAAAATAACTGCCATCTAAGGCCGTATAATGAAATAAAAAACAAATGACTTCGTATATAAGGGGCCTTGGACAGCAACAATCGAAAGCTATGAAAGATAACCTACAGACAATGTTTCTGTGTTTGTATGAAGTGATATCGGAAGCTAAATTAACCGATTTGTATAATTAATTATTATTTCACCATTGGAAAGTATAGTTTCTCTAGATGGACATAATGCTATAATGTTATTACAGTAACTTCTGATATAATATAATATAATATAATATAATATAATATAATATAATATAATATAATATAATATAATATAATATAATATAATATAATATAATATAATATAATACGTAATATTATATAATTTAAGTTATTTGAAGGGTTCAGAACCATAGTGGGCCAAACGCCATTTACTGAATACGTAGAAAAGAAGGGTTAAAATTAAGTTATTACCATAATTCAATGGAAACATATAGCAAGTAAAATAAAGTACGAGTATAGACATTAAATCTAAATGATGTCAATGTTCATTAAACTATGGTTGCATGTAATAAGAATTAAGAAACATGTTAAAGGAATTGTCATTGCACCAAATGAGTGCTCTCTGGACCGAAATGATCGCATTTTAATTATTTAAACACAATTTAAATTAAGTAACATATTAAACGATTTATCCTTCTATCAAACACGAATGTTCCCTGGATCATATGTCCTATTTTAATTATGTAATTACTTTATATTTATTTCTAACGGGTGCAGCGGAGCGCACGGGTACGGCTAGTGATAAAAAAAATAGAGTATAAGAAAAAAATTACAAGAAAATGGCTACCGCTAAATTAATATGTTGTTTCTTATATTATGAAAGTGCCATCGCGATTGTTTTGTTTTTCATTGTCGAAGCCACCTGAAAGCTTCACATAGTATAAATCAGATTGTGTGTTAGGATTTGGCTGATTGTATGGCTGATTTAATCGTAATTTAATTGTTTTTAACACAACGGCTGATCGCGAGCGCGAAGAAAGCACCGAGGAAAGCAACTACCAAACGAAGCTACACGTGGAGTTACACTTCTGGAAGAGGGCCATTCGAAGAGATATGTTACAAGAATGATAGGTGTTGTACCGGACACGATATGGAAAATTGGGAAACGCGTCCAAGAGAATGCAGCAGTATCTAGACGTCGTGGAACTGGCCTCCAGAGGAAAACAACCGCTGCAAAGGACCGTCTTGAGCGTCTACAAGCATTACGGAACCAAAAAGTCACAGAACGAGAGCTACAGATAAACATACAGCAGGCTACAGGAATGAGAATCAGTGATCAGACCATCAGAAACAGGCTCATAGAGGGTGGTTTAAGATCCCGACGACGCGTTGAAGTTCCATTGTTTGAAAGATACATCGTGGAATGAGACTGCAGTTCGCCAAAGAACATGTTCACTAGCAGTTATACTGGTGACAGACTACAGTCACTAATCGCGATTATCGACCTAATCGCGATCGGGTTTGTAGTGTGTCACCGTCCCGATCGCGATCAGGAGCTAAATCCTGTTTCCAGAACAAGATAATCGTGCTGAAGCACGGCCCAGTGGACGAAAGTAACATTTTAGTAATCTTTGGTTTCGAATCACCTTGTTTTATATTATTTAGGAAGTCGTGATAGCTTCTGCTGTGGAATTTTGTTACCCCTTCCATTGTATTATATGAAATAGAAACGAAAATGAATGGCTAGAAAATGAATTTGGCTACTATTAGACGTAGTGGAGAAATTTAATGCAGATGTGAGAAAAGTAAAAAGAAATATATTGACAAATGACAGACGAATTATTCATATTTCATATATATATATAGAGAGAGAGAGAGAGAGAGAGCAATAGAAGGCTGCTGAAAGATGTTCCATTTCAATAAATAATGGATTACAAACTGGATCTGGTTTCTTTTTCAGATTTTCAATTTCAGTCTCCATTACGACGCTATCGTTGAGGTTAAGGTTGATTTTAAAAATGTTTTATTACAAAATAATATAAATTTTTGGCATGATATAAATTTTATAGGTTATAAAATCTCTTTTCAAAATAATATAAATAGTAATGATATAAATTGTATCAGTTTACATTGTAAAGCATATAACAATTTTAACAAATACTGTAAATTCCCATATCAAGCTGCAAGAAACAACAAAAAAAAGGGGGGGAAAAAACAATGAACAAACATCGAAAGAAAGTATGAACTTTAGGTATTCTCCAGGAAGGAAACAAACATATACGTATATACATAGAGAAAATTCTTTCCTCTATGGTAATTCAGCTGTTGACCAGACGGGACGTAGTGTGTCACCACATTTTCGGTAATCGCGATCGGGCCTGATCGCGATAAGTGCTAATCGCGATTACTACTGTAGTCTGTCACCAGTATTACTACATTGGCGACCTGTCCTATTCTCTGATGAGTCTAGGTTTTGCTTGCATGGATTAACATTAATTGTTACCATAACAGATATATTCTGTAGGACCAAAAAATAATAATAATCTTTACGTAGATTTGCTTGTATGGGTCAGATGGTATTAAACTATTACCTAAAATATCAAACATTTTCGTGCACCATACACCAAAATGTATTCTACAAGACATTGTATTAGAAAAGTAAGCTAAGTAAATGTAACATTTTAAAGGTCGAACAGACCTAAACAAATTGAAATTTTACACCCAAATTAAATCTTTTCGACGTATCTGGAGGGTTCCAGGATGATTGGTCCACTACAGTTATGACCATTTTTAATAAAGTCCAAAGAAAAAATGTTCATAATTATGTTATGTTCACAAGAGTTTTGTCCACTGAACATAACGTTCATAAAAAACAAATATGTCCACAAGAAATTTTGTCCCTATACATTATAATATACAATGACTTTTACTGTCACTTAATTATAATGTCCATAATACATCTTACAGAACAGAAATAAAAGAAAGTCTTTTCCACTTGTCAGGCCATTTGGCGTCATGTTGTTCAACTTGGATTAAAGGCTGCTTACAATAACAGGGAAAATGACAGAGTAAGAATTGACATCCGAAAGTTAATGTCCATACTTTTCATACCACTGGATCATATTGTGAATACATTTTATGAAGTTTCTGATGGTGTAGAGGAATCAGTATTAGATTTATTATTATACATAGAAAAGACCTTCGTAAGAGAGATACCTGCCGGAGGTAGAAGACGAGAGGTGCCGCCTACCTTTCCTCCGCATGTCTGGAATGTTTATAACCTAGTCTTGAATGAGACTCAAAGGACAATCAATGCAATAGAAGGATGGCACTTCAAATTTAAAAAATGTATGGTAACTCACTATGCCAACATATGGAAGTTCATCGAAAATTTGCAAAAGGACCAAAATGACAATCAGTTATTAATAAATCAATTAAGATTATAAAATAATGTACACCTGGTTGACTGTATTATTTCCATCATATTAAAAGCAGGCTGATGATTTTTTAAGTTGGTTATTACTTCAGATTTGTGATCTTTTAAATTATGGACAAACCATCTGTGGACACAGCTACAAATGGACCTGTAATGTAGTGGACTTTAAATAACTGAACCTATAAATTAATGGACTTTAATGTAAATGACAGAAGAAACTGGACATTTGGACTGTGGACATTTTGTCTGTGGACATATCATCCGTGTATCATCTGCAGACGACGAAGAGAGCGATTCCATTCTGAAGCAGTAAAACCTATTGTTGCATATGGAGGTGAATCCGTTATGGTCTGGACAGTTATAAAAACGTAGCTCATCATGGTTAGAAATGGAACCTTAACTGCGACACGTTACATTAATGAGATCGTAGAGCCTCATGTTATCCCTCAACTGAGGCAACTTGGGGAAAATGTATTGTTTATACATGCCAATGCCAGAGCACATGTTGCCAACGATGTGCAGGAATTCATGCAGGAGCACGATTTGCAAGTAATGGAGTGGCCATCCAGGAGTCCAGACTTAAATCCTACAGAACAAGTCTGGCATAAACTGGAACAACGCATTCGACGGCGAAATGTACCTCCGCAGACACTCCGAGCCCTTGAGAAAGCCTAGTGGAAGAATGGAGACTTCTACGACAAGATTTAAGCGATTCAATTTTCGAGACCTAAGCCTTCAACAGAAACCTCGCTCATGAGGAAGACCGCCTATTCTAGAGAATGAGGCTACCGGTAAATCTACAGAACTCGAGGAATAACCACTGTCCTGTAGGAATGAATTGCCTGAAAGTCTTGGTGTTTCCAAAACCGCAGTTTATCGTCAACTCCAGCAATTATTTGGCTCTGTGCCTAAAGCGGCGAGGATTACATCCGTATGAATTCACCGAACCACAGTTACAGGGAAGAACTTCTAAGACGATCTAATATATCCCACATTTAGAAACATGGTCCTTTTATAATCAGTAAATCTACGAATGAAGCGATGCTAGAGATTTTATCACCATTAAAATTCCTAGAGATTTTATCAACAGTAATCTCACTAGACGTTTTGATTTATCTAGAGAAAATCAAAACTCGAGTGGGATTTAATTGACTATTACACGATTAGAAGAAAGTATATAAAGATTAGAAGTAACGAAGTACTCCAATACAATAAAATATTAATTGACTTACGAAAATACCACTGTCTTCAAATGTATTATTCATTACGCTAGATGCATGCTAGATGGCAGTAATGAGCAATGCCTTCTCGTCGAGAAGTTCTCGATCTATACACATTGGCAATGTTACTAGTCAAGAAGACTTTGTTGATTCAGTTTCATTTTTATTATTAAAACAGTTGCATTCCACTTCAATTATCCGAATCCCAGTAATCAACGTCACTTGACAGATGATTTTCAATAAATCTTAATATTAAACAATCTCTGATACGTGACTATCCATAATATCATATACCAGAAGCTATAACATAACCTAACTAATATACTGTACACAAGTGTTAGAAAAGTTTTAATTAACGACGACATAAAAAATAAACATGAATAATTTTAAAAGGAATAATTATTGAATGTACAATTTTCAAATTTGAATGTGGTTGGCGGTTCAATTGATGTTATATTGGACGTGTGCGTAATAGAAGTGGAACTCGTTGATTTAGGCCTACATGGTGTATTCAACTTATTCAGGATTTCCGAATGGTGCTCTTCATTTATTTGTAAATCGGATTTCAGAAGATGCATAGGTATGATCAGTGATTTTTATTAATTCTTGTTCTTGAATGCCAATGCGAGTCATATCTGAAACTGCTGTGCATCGACTGGAGTGGTTTGTAATTATATATATATATATATATATATATATATATATATATATATATATATATATATATATTTGACGTCCAGATCAGCGCAGTTTCAAATGTTGGCAAACAAAGAAACAAATGCTAGAGACGCGATAAAATTAAACAAATACTAGGGACGCGAAAAAATTAAACAAATGCTAGGGACGCGATAAAATTGTGCGATAAGCAGCCATGATTGGTTGAAATACGTCCTTTCGTACCGTTTTATTGGTCAAAAGTAGTATGACGTAGTAAGAGAGTAATAGTCACCATTAAAATTCCTAGAGATTTTATCACCATTAAAATTCCAAGAGATTTTTCACTATTAAAATTCCATCTCCCACGGCTGGATTTGAAATCATGATCCTTAGTAGGTATATAACCACTAGAGCACTGATAGCGACACACCTCACCATATATTCCACAAATATCTACCAAACTTCGTCGTCGTCGTCGTCATCATCATCATCATCGTCGTCGTCCTAACAAGTATTGGGCCTAATGGCCCGTTATGGTCTCAAGCCTTCTATCAAACTTTTCTATCAAAATGCGATTCAAATGGGTATCATTATTGATCAAAATTTAAAATGGTCTGATCACATTACTTATCTTTGTAAGAGACTTCGTAAAACAACTTATAAATTCGTTAATCTTCGATGCTACTTACTCATTAGAGTTCTACGAAATGTTTATTTTGCCATTTTCAGTCTATCATTCAATATGGGGTGGAAGTACAAAAATTAATCTTAGTCCGATAAATTTACTACAAAAACGAATAATTAAAATTTGTTTGAAGAAACGTTTTGATTATCCAACTAAATTAATTTATTCTGAATTTAATGTATTTAATATTGAACAAATTTATAAATATACTCTGTTGAAATTTTGTCATAAAAATCGTAATAAGTTTATATTACAGGCACATAATCCTGACACAAGACGAAATAATAATTCAACATTAGTAGAACCTAAATGTTTCACATTTGCTGGTCTAAAGCACAGCATTAACTTTGGCCCTCGGTTGTACAATGCTTTAGCTAAATTAAACCCAGAACTTCTAACATGTAACCCATTAACGTATAACAAGAAAATTAGAAACGTGTTAATGTCTTCAATTTGATTAAATAAATTTATAGTCTAAGTGTATGAATTAATCAGCCTATATATTTGTATTCTATAATTTTGGAATATATATATTTTTCATAAATTGTCCTACTTTATTCACGCACGATATTATTCTTCTCTATGTTAATATTATATTATATAATTTCATTGCCGTTGTAATTTTAATTTTAGTTCCTATTTTATTTTATTTTCTATATTCCTCTTATATTAATAATATATCCGAAGTGCGAGCGAACACGAGCGCTGCTCATTCGGTCTTCAAATTTTGTTAATATTACTGTATCTCCTTTTTTATATTGATTGTATTATTTTATTTCTATTTCTCTTGTTTGTAATTATATTCTGTACTCTGTATATTTAAATTTAAATAATAATAAATAAATAATAATAACTCAGATATCGGACATTATGAAAATGATGACAATTTACTGGGCTGTTCAATGTTTCATATTATTACCTTATGATAGATACACATCGAAGACATGAGTGGTAATATGCAGTGAAATTTCTGTTAGAAAAAGTAGTTACTGCAACATTTTCTCCAAGTGTTTACACATCCCCTGCCATGAACCCAATATTATACGTACATGTATTCACGTGTATCAGTAGTGACTAGGAATTAAAATCTTCCGGAAAACATGTTTCATTAGCCTTATGTGTCGTTTGGGTGTTAAGCCCGTCAACTCGCTAAACTTCTGTCTCTGGAAAAATTTCAAGAGTTTGGTGTACGAAATGTCAGTCAAGCGATATGAAGGTCTCATCCAGCATACATATCATTGCGACTTACGATGCCATTAACAAATTAATACTCCAGGCATTTTTGAGAGTTCGACATTCTCTACAGACACTGCACGTCATGTTCTGACGTCGAAGGACGTCAATTTAAACATTTCTGTCATGATCAAAGGAAAAATAAAACTGCATTCCTGACGATAATATCGTCACGTAACGCTTAAAATTCAGTTTTTTAATAAGAAATCTTTATTCAGCAGTGCTCAGAATCTATAAATCGTACGCTACTTTACGACATATTTTAGTAAAGGACGTGCAGTTTTCGGTTACGATCTTTTAGTAATAATGTACTGAAATATCTCAAATTAACACATTTAAGAATTAAATTAACACGTTTAATTTTTTCTGACGTTAGTAATGCAAGTGAAAATTTATGTACAACAGAAAATACGTAAATTTCGTAAGTACCGTTATTGGATAAAGTGAAGGAAATAATGGAATATCTGTATTACCGATATTATTATTATTATTATTATTATTATTATTATTATTATTATTATTATTATTATTATTATTATTATTGCAGGGAGATGCACTATCACCTTTACTTTTTAACTTCGCTCTAGAATATGCCATTAGGAAAGTTCAGGATAACACAGAGGGTTTGGAATTGAACGGGTTACATCGGCTTCTTGTTTATGCGGATGACGTGAATATGTTAGGAGAAAATCCACAAACGATTAGGGAAAACGTGGAAATTCTAGTTGAAGCAAGTAAAGCGATAGGGTTGGAAGTAAATCCCGAAAAGACTAAGTATATGATTATGTCTCGTGACCAGAATATTGTACGAAATGGAACTATAAAAATTGGAGATTTATCCTTCGAAAAGGTGGAAAAATTCAAATATCTTGGAGCAACAGTAACAAATATAAATGACACTCGGGAGGAAATTAAACACAGAATAAATATGGGAAATGCGTGTTATTATTCGGTTGAGAAGCTTTTGTCATCTAGTCTTCTGTCAAAAAATCTGAAAGTTAGAATTTATAAAACTGTTATATTACCGGTTGTTCTGTATGGTTGTGAAACTTGGACTCTCACTTTGAGAGAGGAACAGAGATTAAGGGTGTTTGAGAATAAGGCTCTTAGGAAAAGATTTGGGGCTAAGGAGGATGAAGTTACAGGAGAATGGAGAAAGTTATACAACGCAGAGCTGCACGCATTGTATTCTTCACCTGACATAATTAGGAACATAAAATCCAGACGTTTGAAATGGGCAGGACATGTAGCACGTATGGGCGAATCCAGAAATGAATATAGAATGTTAGTTGGGAGGCCGGAGGGAAAAATACCTTTGGGGAGGCCGAGACGTAGATGGGAAGATAATATTAAAATGGATTTGAGGGAGGTAGGATATGACGGTAGAGACTGGATTAATCTTGCTCAGGATAGGGACCGCTGGCGGGCTTATGTGAGGGCGGCAATGAACCTATAGGTTCCTTAAAAGCCAGTATGTAAGTAAGTAAGTAAGTAAGTAAGTAAGTAAGTAAGTATTATTATTATTACAACTGTAACTTTGTGCTTTTAGCGCTTCTTTCTGCGTAGGATGAGGAGCTGGCCTATCTCTGCAACCCCCAACATGAAGGACCAGGTAATTTTTTGTCGTTTTCTTCCTTCAGCCTTAGATGATCAAACAGGAAATTGGAAGGCAGCAGTGTCTGCAGTCCCAGAATGGAGTCCCACAGGGTAATATCAGCCAAGGGAAGGTGCGAAATACTGCTATTATTGAAACCGTTGATGTGAAGAGGAACATTTTAGAGATAACAGAAGAACGACGGCTAAGATGGTGTGGACACATTAAAAGAACGTCAGACAAAAGAATACCTAAGAAGATTTTAACCTGGAAAGAAGAAAAAAAGATCCTAGGAAAATTTTCTGTCAGCGCAGTATATTTATTTCCTTATAAGTGTGTTTTATCTAACAAAGTAACACTGGATGAAAACTTAGTGATGATCCTGACACTACTCTGCAAATTATAGATGAAAGTTCAGATGATGGTGCTGAAGGCAATATAGGGATTGAATCTGAAGCTTGTGACAGTGACGAGGATCCAAAATACATACCGGATGAAGTTGCAACTCAAGGAGAAAAAAGTTAATGGTAGATATAGTAGGAAGGATTGAGGATAATTGAGGGGGTCCCGGTAAGAAAGTGCCAAGCTACATTTTTGGCCAAATTGAACTAATCGTGCCATCTTAAGGGAAATAATACATTTAAAATTATGGAGTCAGGAGTTTCTGCAGAAAACCTAACAGATGGCTCTATTATCCGTTGTATGTTCTTACCCTAATACTTCATGCATCTTCTATAACTGCAAGACAATGTCAAGCAACAAAGGTAGTTTGGAGAGAATGGTGCATAGGAGGAAGCTGAAGTTTTCTAATGAATCAAATGAAGGAAGTAATTCCAGCTCTGATTCTGAATATTTGCCACTTTCTGAAGTAGAATTAACATTAAAAACTGAAATATAGTTAAGTGTTGCTTGGCATTATATTGCCCCACAGAATGTTAAATGTAGGTGTGTTGCTTGGACAAAGTACGCATTTCATTTCATAAAAGATGTTTCTAATTGCTTTTTCATTATTTATTTAAAGTAATAATACTGTCCATTAATGTCTAACGTTTTGTTCTTTTTATTACCTTATGTGAGTCAAGATATTCTTAAATTTAAAATTGTTGCTTGGCATTTTCTTGCCCTAAATTTTTGCAATATGTTGCTTGGCATTCTCTTGTCCTAAATATTTAATATTTATATGAGTGCATTATTATATTATTAAATTGCCATCAAGTAGATTCCTGAGTAGTATAAACATATGAACGAATTTGACTTTTATAATACGGTATTTTATTTCTGGAAGAAAAAATTCATTATTAAAATATTGTTTCAACTATATCAGTAATACATTTCCCTCAAGATGACCATAGAACTATCTTGCCACGAGAAGAAGAAAAAGAGTTAGCTCATGGCAGATCTTCATTCAATAGTCCTGAAAAACAACCTACATTGAGGAAGCGGGTATCTCTTCGGCAGTATTGAGGCCGGTCATATAAAGCGAAGGTATAAGAATTCCCCAGAAAATTTCTACAAACAATATACTTTTATTTTCAGAGTTAAAATTAATGGAAGGTCAGTGAGAGTTTGTAAAAAAATCATTTATAAGCATTGACGGTCTTCAAACTCGTTCTTTAAGGTAACCCCACAACCAAAAGTCGGCCGGATTAAAATCTGGAGAACGCGGAGGCCACATTGTTGGAAAGTGCCTACTGATGATACGATCGCCAAAAATCTGCGTAATTAACTGTATTTCAGGGACAAAGATGAGTGGAGCGCCATTTTGCATGAAGATTGTTTTCCATATCGTGATTCCTTAGTCTAGGGATGACGAAGTTCTGTAACATGCTGTAGTAGCGCTCCCCGTTTACTGTAAGTCTGTCTTATTCCATTATTGTCCACACCTGTGAAGTAACGGTTAGCGCGTCTGGCCAGGAAACTAGGTGGTCCGGGTTCGATTCCCAGTAGGGGCAAGTTATCTGGTTGAGGTTTTTCCGGGGTTTTCCTTCAACCCAATATGAGAAAATGCTGGGTAACTGTCGGTGCTGGACCCCGGACTCATTTCACTAGCATTATCACCTACATTTCATTCAGACGCTAAATAACCTAAGATGTTGATAAAGCGTCCTAAAATAACCTACTAAAAATTAATGGTGAAGTTAACACGCGTAACTGAGGTTCGTTTTCCGACCAAAGTCGTCAGTAGGCACTTCCCATAAATGTGGCCTCCGCGTTCTCCAGATTTCAATACGACCGACTTTTGGTTGTGGGATTACCTTAAAGAACGAGTTTTCCTGACACATCCAACAACCCTACTGAAACTGAAAGATGCCATCTCGTAAGAAATTGCCAATATTCCAAGACATTATCTGCAAAATGCTGTGCATGGTGTCGCAGACAGAATGCTGTACGTTGAACAAGAGAACGGCGGACATCTTCCCAATGTTTTGTAAACCCCGTTGTTTGCCTAGCACTGTGATGTTTTTGTTTTTTCCTATCTAAAATATTATAATATTTATAGGGTGTTAATGTTTGAACTGACTTTTGAAATACCCTATATTTTGGGTTACTGTTTGTCTTTTGAGAAGTAACGAAATTAATATCAAGTTTGTTTGTCTTAAAAATTGTAAATAATAGTTGAAAATATAGCATTTCTAATGTCAATAAAACTTCACACTATATAATTAGTAATTCTTTTGACCAAGACAGTGTCAAAGCCACAGAACAGTATACATTATACATTAAAATATAAATTTTGTAATATAAAATAATAAAAAATATGTATAATATATTTCATATTTTCATTAAAAATATATCAGGGAAATTAATTATATCTATAGAATCAAAATTTAACTTTTCCTGTGATTTGAGGATTTGATCAAACATTCAACTTGCATTATCTCAAAAGTGTAAAAATGTGGCTTGGCACTTTCTTGCCCAGACCCCCTCAATTGTAGAAAACAAGAGAATGGAGAAAGAAGAAAAAGAAGCAAGAAAACAAGAAACGGAAAACTCACCATGTACTCATATTACTCTACAATTGTATTCCGAAATATTTCCTTATAGTTAGATTTATATGGTATTTTTCTTTCCTATAAATTTAGAAACAAAAACAAATAGGGTAAAGGTTGGTAATATTGTGATACTAATAATATTATGGTAGTTCTTTTAGAATATTTTATAATTTTACTGAGCGAGAAGAAGATTGGTTTTTTTGCGTCAACGTATTGAGGGAATGTTCGTGGACAAAACCGGTCCTTCTCTCGCTCAGTAAAATTGTAAAAAATTTCTCAAAAAGTACTATCATAATATTATTAGTATCACAATATCACCAACCTTTACCCTAAAACTAAAGAAACAATATAAAATTTATATCCATAAATATTTTCTTGTAGTTAGATCTACATGATTTTATATTTCATGTAAGTTTATTTTCATGAAAATAACAATTAGAAATAAACTCAAAAACACTCTTATGCCATTGTTACGTATCAACGGGAATACAGTACTACTAAATGACGATAGTAATCTAGGGTTAAAACTAATTCTTGAATTATTTTGCGAGTGTAAAAAAATTGTCGAACACATATACAGTTTGATTTGTTAGATAAGATATTGTCAATTTAATAACCAAGAAAGGTTTACATGACAGAGACTATATATTTTCTCTATTATCCTTTTGTAGTAGTAGTTTGCAATGACCTAGTTTGCACAGTTTCGGTTGCGTCTTATGTCTCTGCTGGTAGATAATCATACTGTGCCTGCTTTATACAGAAATGTCATTACCGGGAGTCTCTAGGGCGGGAAGAGATCAACGGAGGTAGCTAAGAAGTTGGGATCTCCAGACCTCTGTTATTTGTCTATGCTCCAGACCTATCTCCTAGCTTCTATTGTGAGAATCGAAGGTTTTTCTTTAGGTCATATAGACAAAACAGCGGGTACGATGTCATTCCTGAATAGAGGTACTGGTCTACCAAGATCTGAACCATCTACGCTACTATTACAACCTGATATTTGGTTATTATTATTATTATTATTATTATTATTATTATTATCATTATTATCATCATCATCATCACTTTCAGAGAGGAACAGCGGTTAAGGGAGTTTGAAAATAAGATGTTTAGGAAAATATATGGGGCTAAGAGGGACGAAGTTACAGGAGAATGGAGAAAGTTACACAACACAGAACTACACGCATTGTATTCTTCACCTGACATAATATTAGGAACATTAAATCTAGACGTTTGAGATGGGCAGGACATGCAGCACGTATAGGCGAATCCATAAATGCACATAGAGTGTTAGTTGGGAGGCCAGAGGGAAAAAGACTTTTGGGGAGGCCAAGACGTAGATGGGAGGATAGTATTAAAATGGATTTGAGGAGGTGGGTTATGATGATGGAGACTGGATTAATCTTGCTCAGGATAGGGACCGATGGCGGACTTATGTGAGGGTGGCAATGAACCTCCGGGTTCCTTAAAAGCCGTAAGTAACTACACTATCTGAAAATATATAATTACGGACATGTGAACTAAGAGTCTAGGTTACGTTTGTTGGTTTTTAAAGTAATTATATGCGTTATGCGGATACTAAATATTTAATTGAGATTTAAAATATGAAAAAAGTCGACCTTTTAAAATACTCAATTTCATAACAAGTAAGAACAAATAAGATATAGGCGTTCTAGAGTTATTCTTGAATTAGTACTTTATTGAAAATCATACAAATCAACGAACAAAATAGATAATACAGTGAAACCTTGGTAAGACGCTCTTCAAAGGACCGCATAAAAGTAGCGTATTACACGGGACCGCGTATTAGCGAGATTTTTTAAATTTTGACACAAAGGTATGAATCAGCATAAACATTTGTTGAAGAAATTTAAGAATTAAATACTGTAATTATGTAGGATAAAAGGTTATTTTATTTTCTTTCCTTCCAGAAAATGTCAGAATAAATACACTGTATTATAAATTAAAGTGCCCCTTTATTATTAAAAAAGTAAAAAATTGTTTTCTGTCTTCACTTGATCCAGTACTATGAATAAACTGCATTTTCCACACGATTTAAATCGGAAGTGACATCAGTAGGCCTAATTTGACTAGTAGAAACATTAACGAATCTACGAATCACAGATACCGCGGCAAGGGTTTCGTTGCGAGAGGATTTGGAATGTCTACCGTTTCCTCTTCCTCTTCAAGTCTTCATTGACAATGCGATTGAAAACTGCCAGCAAGAAGTACAGGCTCTAAATACAGTAGTCTTGAAGGTACTCAAGATTGTATTCACCAAAGAAAGATTTCTACAAATCCTTAAATATGCGGGCGCTAGCGGTAAATGTAGAAGTCCAAGAAAATTTTCTCAGTATCCTTTAAAGTACTACAGTTTAGAATTTTCAACACATGAAATAGTGTATTAAACGGGATGATGAGCGCATTAAGCGGTGGATTTTACATGGTTTTATATAGGGAGATCAGGGGACCGGACGAAAAGAGCGTGTAATGCGGGATAGCGTAACAAACGGGCGTGTGTTATCGGGGTTTGGCTGTAATAATAAATGAAATAAAAAGAGGAAAATATCATGAATGATAAAGAGAAATCAGTCTTTTCACTTGGGATATACTGTTTTTCAGTAATCGTACGTTGCATTGCTATCTGTAGGCGTGCTCAAAAGTTAGTTCTTCATAAAATGCCATATGCTGACTTGGGGTGTACGGCTTCATGTTTTTCAAGTCTTCTATTTTTTGTTTCATTGGTACTGTTCCTGCTGGGTAGATGAGCTTGTTGGTGGAGGAAAAGATTCTCGCTGAAGTGCCATGAAGAATGTGAGGCTTACCAATCCATTGATATTACTGGATCCTTTTGATGTATCCAACTCTGCCATGTGTGTAATAAAAGTGGAATAGGTTACAGATTCCAAAATTGATCCTCTCATGTCTTTGTTTCTTCAGGAACAACAGCCTTTTTTTTATTTCTTCTATTTTCAGCTGTTCCCACTCAACCATTATTGACAGTTGAATAGTTTTAAAGCAGCGCATATCAATGACCACCGCCCATTTAAAACAAAATGTGATTTTAACTTGCCTCTAACAGGCTAACGAATAATGTTATGGCGTCTTTTCAAACAAAAAGATGCGTTTATCCCTGTCAAAAATGATAACTTACGCCCTTTCTACTCAAATCATATATTTTTGTATTTACATACTCATAGGCGGAGTTATGGGGGGTTATGGGAGGGCAATGCCCCCTCCCCAAACTTGTCTGAACTCTTTTTATTTTATTGCCGTTAGAAAATATTGAATTCAAAAGATCTTTTTTGCTTTTGTTTATGATTAAGTTTCTGTGCTTAAATTGACGAATTATAGTCTTCAGATCATGTGTCTGGACTATAATATTTATTTTTAATTTCTGAATGTATAAGAATTTCTATACCTCATTTTGAGGAATGGAAGCACTATAATGTTTCTTTTGTAACAGCCTGTACTCATGTGTCAGAAGTAGAGATGGCCGATATTTCACAAACCGATATTTTGTCACAGGTATTTTTTTGTCACAGATAAACCTGTGACTGATGACGCGAAATATCTGTGACAAAATATCGCTATCGAAATCTGCTCCGTATTCAGTACTCTGTGACTGATATTTTCTCCTCTACGTCGTAGGTTTGCGCGTGCGCATGATACAATAACAGCAATCTGGCGGTAGTTTCTCCATCTTATTATAAATGATGTAGTTATTACACGATTTAAATAATAACATCATTGGTTACCAGTAATTAATCTTGTGTAAAGTCCTGTCTGAACAACTGTTTTGTTTTGTAATTATTTTCCAATGTTTTTCCGAATACTTATGTTTCATTAATTGTTATTCTATGACTCAGTATTATAATGTTAATGCACAACTTAAAATAATTTATCCATTATATTATATACAATAAAAAGGATCAATTTTTAAAACGATTAGAAGAATCATATAACCTCAATTTCTCCATACCCAACTACATTTAAAAATGATCAACTGGTTCAATACCTATAATATAACCTCTTGGTACATGAGGTTAACTTTTGACATGTTACTGTTCAGTCAGGTAAATATTTATTTGTTAATGGTACAGTACATGTACATAATTTCTTTGTTGGATTTTCCCATATAAATTACTGATGAGTGGTGTTTATAGAGAAATCGTGTTCATATTGCACTGCTCTACAATATTTCCTGTTAATTTTTATCGGTGTGACAAAATATCTGTGTAGTTCATGCTACCTATCGATATAAAATATCGGTGTGACAAAATCACAGATAAAAGTCACAAATATTTAATTGTAACAGTCACAGTTGTCACAGATACTTGAAAATATCGTTTAAGCTCATCTCTAGTCAGAAGTCTGCAGTGTTCAGGCCGTCACTTGGAGAAATATGAATAACACACTGCACAACAATGCAGAAAGAAAACTGATCCCGGTATAGGCGGTATAATATGTAAACTTGAAGACGAGATTAAATAAAATAATTAGAGTTTATCTTTCATATTATGATATCTTCAGGAAAGCTTAATATAAGAACGTTTGTGTTAGTACTGTTGCATAGTTTTATTGATGTACAGTATACTCGTATGCGTTGGCGAATTTTTTGATCGTAAAATCTCTTTGTAATTGTTCTTGGCTTATCTGACCTTGTCTACACATACTGTTCTTAGACATGTAATATAAGCTATTAAACTATTCTGTACGAGAGACAAAAAGAGGAATTGTTTTAAATTATGCCCTATTATAATTTGTGTTCTACAGTTCAAGCCTATACAATTCGATGCGAATATGGCTGTAACATTGTAAGAAACATGCCACCCCGAAAATACCTTTATTAAATGATCATATTCCGATATACTATACTGTACCACGGTCAAGCTATAACGGGGGGAGGAGGTAAATTATGTCCCCCATAATTCTGTTATATGGGGATTCTATGGTTTTGCTTTGCCCCCCCCCAAGGAAACGATTCTCTCTCCGCCTATGTACATACTATAGTCCCGTCGCTCTAATTTCCGGCAGCCAATCGCGTTGCAGGTCGGTTACATTTAAACGTGTGCGTCTTGTGATTCGCTGATTCATTTCTTAAGGCTCGATAAATACTTAATATAATCGCCCGCCATTTTAGCTCTTTCGTTGGCGTTCGCAGAAAGCACACGAAGACGTTATTTGCCGCTCAATTATTTGCTGAATTACAGTGCGTTTGATTTATTATCATAGGAGCTACGACATGATAATGTTTAACGGTGTGGCAAATAGATTCCTCGTATGGTAGCTCGGCAACGTAAGAACAAAAATGGCGAACGATACTAACTACCTAGACTTTATAGAGCCTTCACTTTCTAAGACGTAAGCAAAGAGGCGGAGTCACGCCGGAAATAACAGCGTCGGGACTATAACAGTAAACTTTTCATCGCTTTTATTAGTTGTACTGTAGTATGATACTTTTTTTCAACAAAATGTTCCACATGTTCCCTATCATGATGTAACAAAGGTTTTTTCGAATTCGGACTGGGTGGTGCAGTCGGTAGAGTGCTGGCCTTCTGTGCTCGACGTTGCGGGTTCGATCCCGGTCGAGGTCAATGACATTTTAGTATGCTTAAATGCGACAGTCAGTATATTTATTGGCATGTAAAAGAACTCCTGCGGGACAAAATTCCGGCACACCGGCGACGCTGATATAACCTCGGCAGTTGCGAGCGTCGTTAAATAAAACATAATTTACAATTTTTCGAATTCGCAATATGTATAACGGGACGGTATGTGTCATTTAGTGAAATATTTTTTGTGTCTGATTTTTTATTCGAGAACTTATTTATTTACGTGTATAGTAACCATATACATAGATGTAAATTTTAATTGAATAATGTTAGAAAATAATTGTATAACGGGACACAATGCACTGTCAACTCATACGCTGTAATTGGATTACCGGTGCCTCATTAGATGGAGAATTCCTTTGTCTTTAATAATGCATAATTTATATCTTTAAGCATATACCCTGTAAAGCAAAGCGTAATTATTGTCGCTATACGCTGCATCAAAGCAGAATGCAGTCCAGTTAGAGGGCATTTTCTTTATTCACGCTGCTGTAAGTGACAGAATATCTCAGTGATGTTGACGCTTCAGAAAGGTCGTCACAGTTGATTTATGGATTACGTCTTATATCATCTTGGTTTTTATTATAAAATGTTGTGAACAGGAAATTACAATCCTGATAAGATTGTTACGACAGCCTCACAAGAAATCGAAGTACAGTGTTGATTTTCTCTTCCTTGAAACTTATCATGTGACATTGCGACTTTCATGAACAACAACGAAATCTATCTTTAAAGAACGAAATGTGTCTGTTCTATGTTAAATGCAACACCTGCAACAACTTCTACATAGGCTAGACAGGCAGATCATTTCAAACCCGTTACAAAGAACACATCACAGCCATAACAAAACTACAAAAAAAAAACTTACACATATGCAGAACACATCACAAATGCTAACCACACCTACAGAGACATCAACACAGACATGGAAATTCTATATATTCAACCAAAAAGCCAGAAACTAAACACACTAGAACAATATGAAATATATAGACACACAAAAATATAGCCAAATGAAATTCTCAACAAACAACTTAATTTCAGAACACACACACACTCTTTGACTCCACATTACACTACACAAACACACCCCACAGGAAATACAAAAAGGCGCCAAGACCAGCAACAGCCAGTTCTGAAGATGGCCGATAACAGGCGGAAACATGTTAACGAGGTAATGTAAAATTTAACACGAGAAAGACACATAATATGTTTTCGGAAAAAATAAATTGTGTAATTTGCATGACCTCCCATCAGAATCCACCAGTTGTAATGAACATTAATGTCAGATAGATAGTGTGATTTATTCAGTGTTATGTTTATAGCAAGAATTACGAGCATGTATAGGTACGTAATTAAAATTAGTTTTACATACTGTTGGGTAAAAAAGTTAAAGAATTACGTTGATAGACATGTTAAATGCACTCTTTATGCAAATTGACCGTAACTGAAACAATTTCGCTTGTAAGTGAACTTTTTTTAGACTAACCTTTCACATCAATCAAGCAGAAAAATGCCACTTTAAGAGAATTGATTTTTCATCTCACTCCTTTACCATAAGACGATCAGAAACAGGTTTTATTAAACAGAACAGCTCTTCAAAAGAACCTACAAAAAGAAGTTACAATAGGATGTCATTAATTGTGTTGTAAAATGTCTGCAAAAGATCAAGACTGTTGACAAAATGAATCACCGACTAGAAATACTGTATCCATAATTGTTACATATTCAGTATCGACTGAAGGTAACGTATCATTTATTTCCTATCTTCAACAATTTTGTATCACTTTTGTAATATCACATAAAACAGTTATGTGGTTCAGAGAAACTATATTAACAAAATAAAGGAACATTTGTAACATAACCTGAAAGGTCATTCATTACTCTTTACTCAATGCCAAGGCCAGGCGCGACTAATCGATACGAACATATGAAGACAATTTGTCAGCTATGGATCCCGAATTTAATTTATTTTATAATTTCTTTCCTACAATTCATAATTCCCACTATCATTTGTGCGACAAACATTCACTCATGCCATAATCATCAAGATTATCCACTTGTTGCATAAATTACTATTATAATCATCTGTAATAACAATTGAGAATGTTTCTGTCACAGTGTTGAGATTGAATTTGTCGGATAAATTGAAAATTTTACTAAAAGTAGTGGCCGTACGTTGAAAATTATCATAGACTTCTCTTATTTGAAGGAAGTAAAAATTCGTCACATTTTAGAATCTAAATAAACGTAATTCTTTTCCACGGCACTAGCTGAGGTGTCGAAAAACAACATTTGGTCTTATATTTCAAGAAAAGAAATACCCATTCGGAATTGGCAGTGTGTGACAGCAATGATGTAAGAAAACATGAAAGACCTTGCCATAAACAATGCCGGATTAATGTCTCTGTGGAATGAGAATCTGGAAGCATTTCACGCAAGTTAACTTTTCCCGTCACGATACGACAGTTTAAAATAATGAAAAAGGAGTTTTTATCTTCGACTATTACGTACGGTCACACACCACGTTTTGTTATAAACTGTGTTATATCACCATCTCAGTCTTCACGAATGTTGGTCAGACCGGGTGGTCCGTTTCAGCTACTAAATGGATGTCGTCTGTCAAACACCTTCTGAGGTCTTTCTACTTATCTCCTTCTTTGGCTGATATTCAACAATTTGTAGAGATATTATGTAAGGCAGACGTCTCCAAAAGCATACCCGCGAGTAAGCCCCTGAACGGAACCAAGTCAGTACGTAACGAGCTCGTTCCGCCTCACCCATCCCACCTGTACTGTACTCAATATTTATGCGCAAACGAAGAGCAGTGGCGGACTGCCATTATCATTGTGTTGGTCGGAGTGTTCCACCGTTTCACAATATCTTCTAATCATGGACGTAGCAGATTCAAGGATGAATAGGAAGAGAAATATTTTTGTGTTAGTGGAGAGAATGTGAAATGCTTAATTTGTTCGAAAAATTTTAAGGGTGTGTTAAAATTCAACATGCGACGACAATACTCGACTTTTCAAAAAGAATATCATACAATTACAGGCATGTTGGACATGTGAAAATAATTTATTTTTGGGGCTGTCTGTATACTGTTGGCTATACATAATAATCAGTATATTACAAAAAGTTTACACTCAGTTCCCCATGACAAACATATAGTTTTTCGTTTAATTTTAGGTGAAGTGCGTAGGCCTACAAATATTTTGAAATATGTAAAATAAGAAAATACAAACACAAATCACACACGTGTCCTTAGACTTAAACAAAAAAAGCTTCTTGCTAGCTATGTTCTAGCTTGGAATATTGGAAAATCAATGAAGCCCTTTACATAAGCATCATTTGTAAAATCGTGCATGCAGGACGTTACTAAAAAACTGTGTCCAGAACAAAGTCAAAGTTTAAGAAAATTAAAATGTTTCCAATTACAGTTCAGAGAAGGAATTTCAAGATTGTAAATGCAATTTAATCGCAAGTCGAAACCACAATTAACCAGTTTGTAGCTTACTCACTTGCATTGGACGAAAGCCAGATAGAAATGACAAAGCTCACCTAGCCATTTTCATCCGAGGAGTTAATGAACATTTTACTGTGTCTGAATGTCTTCTAGATGTAATTACAAAATACAACTGGAGAAGATCTTTTCCAGGCACTGGAAGGCACCATAGAACAGAAGAGGTTGAATTTGCAATGGCTTGTGTCAATAGCAACAGACGGGGCTCCAGCTTCATAGTATGTCAAAATAATATACAAACGTATGACATTTCTCATTATTTTGATGTTATTATTTGTGAACATAAGCAGACCGTTGCCGCGATCCCCCACTGATCGCTCCCATCTGTTGAGGTACGAGTCTCTCCTCCTTCTCTGGCGTTACAGCACACTGTTCGGCGGGCAGCATCGAGAGCACGAAAGACGATACGCTTTTTGGAGACCTCTGATGTAAGGCATTCATTTCTTTTTGTGAAATGTCAAATCGAATCCAATTAAGGGCACTAAGTAGCAATTCTATTGTACTCTCTGGCTAAAAACGTATCATTTTTTAAATTTAATATTTTCACTTCTATTATACACCGTGTCCCGCTTAGCGGGATCGAGAAATAAGTGCTAATTTTAAGCATAAATAATGGTTTTATAACATAACTCTTTGTACAATTTGATGTAAAAGCTCTCCGAGTTTCGGAGAATGGTCAGTGCAACTCGATGTGTGCGCCTCGAGCTACCCTGAAGACATCCAAAAGGTACTCAACCTTCTGCCAAGTGTTCCATAACATTTGCATTTATAATGCGTTGTCTCAGTTTTTCCAAAGTGTCAACTGTACCACGTTGGTACACAACATTCGTCATAAAGCTCCAGAAAGAGATGAATGGGCGTCAAGTCGGGTGACCTAGGTGGCCAGGCAAGGGTTCTCCTTGTTGAAAAATCGATCCTGAGGGAGTTGATCAACAACAAAAGTTCTTCACATGTCCAGAAACACATTCCCTATGATTGTCGCCTCGATGAAGAAGAATGGTCCAATGACGGAATGTTCTACTGAATGGCGCCAGGCTTGTTTCCACGATAAACGTTAGTGCGCATGCGCATGAACATGCAACTGTTTTTAAACCATTGGTGCATAAACTTGGACAGTTTCTGCATCTTATGAGATGTAAATCAAAACAATATCTTCATCTAATTTTAAATGGTGAACATTTATTTCTCGATCCCTCTAAACGGGACACGGTATATAGATAGGACCCTGAAACTTTTATCAGCTATTAAACACACCTTTTTAATTTAAAAATTTTAAATGAATCCTTTGGTTATGTTTGTTTATGATCAGCAGATTTTTAAATTATGAAGTGCACAGAGCAAAAGATTTCAACATAATTATATAGGTATCATTATCTCAAAAATATTAAAGGTAGAGTGATAGACGTTTGCAAGCCTATACATTTTATGGGGCTCTACAGAGCCAGTGAAGACTTATCACAGTATTTTGTAAAATTGATGAATTGAAAGAAATACTGAATGAAAAAAATAGCATAAAAATTGAGATGTAAACCATACTTTTATATTTAATCGGAATACAAAAGTAACAAAAAGACACCGACATGAAAATACTACACATCCAGCCCCCCCCCCAAAAAAAAAACAGAAACTTAACGCTCTACAACAATATGAAATTTACAAACACACAAAAACACACCCACAACGTATCCTGAACACTCAACTGAATTTCAAAACACACATCCTTTACGACACAATCATGAACACACCCCACCACAACAAGAAACCAGATGATAGCGCTGGAATTCACTAGGCTTTGGAGAATGACGCAAACCACGTCGAAACTAGTCGGCCAGGTAATTTATCACAAGATTTTATATGGTATTAACACAGTAACGCAGTTATTACTTGTTCAATAACGTTATTTCTGTCGTCGATGTGCAAAAGGGGACACTTCCAAAATAATAAAGTGTTAGGAAATCACAAAAAAACCGTAACAGACTTAAAAAATTAAAATGTTTTCATGGATCCTAACTGTACGTATGTATATCCAATTTTAATTCACTTTATTTATTACAGAAGAAAATAATTAAAATATGTCTTCATAAACCTATTGATTTTCCAACTCAAAAATTGTATTTAATGTTCTTAAAATAAGACAAATTTATTATATTTTATTAATAAAATTCATACATAAAATTCGAAATAATTTTGAATTGCATTCTCATAGTTATGAAACAAAAGATATGAATTCTTTAAGATTGTTTGAACCAAAATGGAACACTGCTACAGTATTTAATCATAGTAGTCATTTTGGTCCAAAAATATATAACAAATTTATATTTAAATATCCTAATCTTGTCAATTATAATAGTTTTAGTATTAAATTTTTAAAAAGTTATGTATGGATTTTATAAAAAAAATTAAAAATTGTAAATTTAAATTTATATATTCTTATTGCGTAGTAGACATAAGACAAATTGTATTATGTACTCTTAATTTCAATTCAGGAATCCGCCCCTGAGCACGAGTTCTACTCTTTCAGGGACGAGCTAAAGTTTTTCTGATGATGGATGAGTGGAACAGAGAAAAATTCTCTCCGGCACCGGAATTTGAACCAGAGTTTTCAGCTTTACGTGCTGACGCTCTATCCACTAAGCCACACCGAATTCCCATCCCGATGTCGGATTGAATCCTCTCAGTTTAGGTTCCACGACTTGGGTTCCCTCTAGTGGCGTATCCTCATGCACTGCGTCATAGATGTATGACAGTGGCACATTGTCCACACATGTGCAGAGGTGCTCTCGTTGTGACTAAGTGGTCGGGATCCGACGGAATAAGCTCCGTCTTAAATCAGTAATAGTGATTATTTTTCGCGCATCATATATTATTACGATGTACCGAAGTACATATGATATTTCCATGCAGAAATTCTGCGTCATCATATGATGATGGATGAATGGAACAGAGAAAAATCCCGGTGCCGGAGAGAATTTATCTCTGTTCCACTCATCCATCAAAGGCTTTACCAACAACCAAAATTGCATTTAAAAATAGGCTTAAGGACTTTACTAATAGATGGTAATTATACACAGTATTTAAAGGGTGTAAATGATATTTTGTTATTGAAGTGTTGTATCAGTGAAGAATTATGTTGTGTCAGTGAAATGTGTTGTATCAGTAAAGAAGTATGTCGTGTCAGTGAAGTTTGTTGTGTAAGTGAAACGTGTTCCTGTCAGTGAAGCTTTATAGTTTATAGTGGCAGTGCAAAGTATTTGAACAGTGAAATGTTTTTGAAGTGTTAGTGAAATCAGGATAGAATCAGTGAAATGTGTCGTGTTTCCAGTGCACTGAGTGAGTTGACAGCGAAATGAGTGTAATGTGGAAAGGTACTTGTGCAGATATGAACATATCATACTCGTAGGCTTTAGTTCGAACTTAGGTTTAAGATACAAATTAGATTTATTTCAAATGTTATTTTAAGTGCTCGTTTCACTTAATTTAGGATATTTCCTGTTATTATTATTATTATTATTATTATTATTATTATTATTATTATTATTATTATTATTATTATTATTATTAATTATTGTTAGTATTAATTATTAGTATTATTATTAATTGTATTTTTAATTAATAAGTTTATTATTGTCATTATTTTGTGTAATTAGTTACCACTGCCACCGGGTATATACCCATTGCAGTGTGAATAAATAAATACATATATACATATGATGACGCAGAATTTCTGCATGGAAATATCATATGTACATCGTAATAATATATAAAGTTTTTCTGTTTATATTATATTTTATGTTACAATTATTAGCAAAATAAATAAATAAATAAATAAATAAATATGTAAATAAATAAATAAATAAATAAATAGTGAACTAATTAGAAAGAAAATGAACAATTTAATTTGTTAACTTAGTGATAATTTTTGGATATTTTAGATATGTCCCCTTTTTCAAATCGACGACAGAACTAGTGACCAAACACAGTTAATTCACAATTGCTTATATTACATAATAATTTTTGTAAGGATTTTTTTTGCGTAAAGTAGGGATATTTTATACGGGTAGTAGAGATTTTATGTTACAGGAAGCTGGCAACATTGGCCACATCAGCTTTTCAGGAACCAATCTTACGTGAACTCAACTATACTGCAGGAAAACATTCTCGTCACAAATTTTACTTGGAATTGCCAAGATTTGAACCTTGATGTTTAGCTGAAGTTAAGTGAACACAGAGTGTGCTTGACATTAAATATCTGCGTGCAGAAATGCGTGTTTCCACGTGGCTGTCTTAATCTCCGTGGCGTAAAGGAGTAACAAAGGCACGGGAAACCTGCAAGGGTAATCAGACGGGCTGTTAGATAAGCAGCTGTCGCAGTGCTACGTAATCGCATTCCGCTCCGAGCGGCCTTCATACCACTGCCCCATAAACCCGCCTTCCGCAACGAGTTGACCGTGTGAATAGATAATACCAGAGGCCAAAGGCCAAAATCTAAGAGGTGCGCCAGCCTCTGCAGGTATTCATTATCCAGTGCATACCTATGCAGAGGAGACATTACCGACAGCGTTACAACGCACGAACATGTACTGGTCCATGAATAATCGACAGCAAAGATTGTATCTCTTCCAGACGCGAAACTTGATTGCTTGTGGAAGAGAGCCACGGTTCAGGATCTGACGAATAAAAATTTCACTTTAATAGTAGTGTAAATATGTTTCGACGTGACGCATCAATTTTATTGTCCACGCCCAAACATGACACTAATGGATAGCATAGATGAATAGAACATAAGCTTCATGAAGCTGTTTGTACAAATTAACATTTTGTAACAGGACTAGCAAGTGGATCTCGAATAAATTAAAAGCAGTTATCGCTAAGTTTATCTTCCGTAACACATAGTTTTTTTAAGCAATTTTTATTACTGCACAAATCGATACGAAAATTACCGGAAATTATTATTATTATTATTTATCATTATTATCATTATTATTATAACACATACTATTGTTATTATTGTTGTTGAACTTGCGAATGATACGTCAGAGTTTGACGTCAGACTCCGGAAGTAATAGCGGCACCAATGGTTAAATTTGAGATGGGTAGTGGGAACTGTTTTTTAAAATCAAGTGGATACGCTTCGTGAGATGAATTAACAAGTCGGGTTGCGTGAGGGTTGCGTGCTGGGGGTTGATGTCATACGATGGGGCAGGACTTCTGGAACGCATCCACGGGCGGTTTACGGCAGAAGTCTACAAACACAATTTGGCAAATGTAATGGTCTCTTCCGCCCGAAAACGATATCGAGAAGGAACACTTTTCTTCCAGCAGGATAATCATCCGATACACACCGCCAACCGAATTCAAAGATGGTTTACGAGGAGGCGTGATGTGTTTCTTCAATGTAACTGTGTGTAACATATACAGGGACATCATTTTATTTTTACTAACATTTCTAATATTAACCTGGCTATACCTTGTTGAGAACCGAAAACACCGTTTGCTACCCGCTTCCACGACTGGAGTTCGATGATACTGGCGTAATATACAAACAAATCACTTTACCAGGTATAGGAGGGAAGAAAAGTAGTTCATCCATTTACGTAAACTAAGAAATGTCACGCTTTTGAGTTTGATAATTTCCATTAGGTTTTTTGTTTAATCAAAATACAGTACAGTATTAACAATAAGTGTTTTTACTCACGAACTGAGCTGTCCATGTGGACGTATTCATTATGCAGTGTATATTATAATGCCTACAGTACATTAGCGTACACTATAGAGAATGAAGTTAAATTGAAAAATTATCATAATATGGATATTTAAACACATTTTTGAAAATGGTGGCCGTTCATTTCAATACAGGCTTCAGTTCTAATGTGCATATTATCGCACTATAGACTATTATACCTAATTCCAATTACCAGATTCGTCCTTCGTACCAGTAACTCATGTTGAAATAATTCTGTACGTACTCTATTAAAGAGTACCTTACGTATTGTAAATTCAATCTTCACTTCTGCCCAATCCGAAAAGATAAAATTACTCAGACATTCTATCTACTGTCCGTCCAAGTGGTTATGTCGCAGGGTCGTAGAAAGAGGACGGGGGAAATCACGTGACAGTTAATTACTTAACGAAGCCCTTTTATTCAAGTTATTTTAAGCAGTTGTATGGGTATAATATTACGTAGACGTCCAATTCCTAACAGAAATTAATGTTCTCAGAAAAGCGCTAAGACAGCCCAGCCACTAGCGTTTACAGAGAGGCGAATAGAAGCTGGTGGGGGAAACCGGGATGCGACGTAGGCAAATGGACGACAGTACCTGGGCGAAAATGATTCAATATTGAATGCCCTTTCGTCACTGGAAAACGCGAACATATTTTTGGAACGTACTGTTTACTATGACCGTATGACTACTGTGACTGTATATGCTGTCTTGGATTTGTGTGGAGGACGGTTGAACTTCATTAGTAGAAGGGGTGGGAGTGAAGTACATTCAAAAACTCAGGTACAATAAAAATTGAAGTAAAAATGATGTCCCTGTATAATGCAAATTTCCATGAACACAAGGCTATTGTTCTCACTTGGTATCTGTTGTTGTCGTTTAACTTTTATTACTGCAAAAAATTTGTTTCATTACTGCACATATTATGTATGACTGCACACTAAAAAAAACTCTGCCTTAACAAACTTATAACCTTTAACAAGAGAAACTTTCAAATCAGCGAAATTTCTCAATAGTAGGCACCTCCGGGAATTAAATAAAATGTCCGTTATTGAGAAGTGTCGCTACTGGGAAAGTAACATAAAATGGAACTAGGGAGCGACGGGGTAACTTGGGTATAGTGAGGTAATTTGGGTTTAAGTTACAATTTATTGAATAAAACTTTACCTAATCTTTAAACACTTATGAAATATAAAAAGTCTGAAATCCCATAACGGCAATGGCCTCCTACAGGAGTGTAGGGTGAGCTGAAAGTCTACTACACTTGGGGAGCCAGTCCAAGAGAGCTTACACTGTACTTACAAACTAAACATATAAATTATACAAACTAAGCACGAAAAACTATACAAACTAAACATAAATTAAACAAACTAAACACACATAAATAATACACGAATTGAACACATAAATTACATAGTCTTAACACACAAAAACTATACAAACTGAACACACAAGTTACACAGTGTAAACACACAAATTATCCAAACTAAACACACAAACAACTATACAATTTAAACAGATAAGTTTTATCAACCAAACACACAAACAACCCAAATTAAACATACAAACTATTCACACAAAACATACAAAAAACTATACAACTAAACACGCAAACAAACTATCCAAACTAGCACACACAAAAAGAACTATAGAAAAAGAACATATAACTAATATATACAGTTTACAAGGTGTTCGTAATTTCTTCCAGTTTTTTTATGCCTGCCTGTCCATCGCTGTTCTCGTCCATTGCGCTCCAGTCTCTCTCCGGAAAGCATATATATTGTCTATTTCACAATTGTCTATCATGAAGTGTTAACAGTTGGTGTTGAACACACTGATACTGTCTCGTAAAAACAACCTATGTGTAGATTACACATGTTTAGAACATGTTTCTAATAAAAATGTAATAATATATCATTAATAGTTTGTTAGTAAATTACAATTTATAAACGTGGGGTAATTTGGGTATAATTACAGGTCAACTGATAACTAACCTTGTTTCCGTTCCAGATCATGCCACGTACATAAATTATGGATTGGTGAAAGATTAATACATATCCAAAGTGTTTTCTGTCCCTGATTTTAATGGGGGATTTTTAAGTTTACAAAACAACCCTTATTAAGAACTTAAGTATTGGATGATTTTTTTTAACTTGTTAGATCTAATTAAAATTTTAAATGCCTACCTAACCTCCGCATTCTGTTCTAGCATGCATACACAAAACTATGGTTGAGATAATTTGTTTTTATAAGGACTTTAAAACATGTTTTACTTCAATAATACACATTATACCCAAAAATGATCCCATTCATGGGGTAAATTGAGTATAGTTAAACTTAGGATTATTATTATGATAAGGAGAGGCCAACATACTTGAAAATGCAAAAGAATCATTCTAGAAGGTCACAGTGCTAACATAAAATCTGACTGGAAAATTTTATCATGGTAACAGGTTATGGGTCTCTATATTTAAAAAAGGTTGTTTCTGTACCCAAATTACCCCAACTCTCCATATCGTACTTTCACATACGTCTTATTTATATTGAATTTCTTATTAATCATGATAATTTTAATACAGAATTTGCATATAGTAGTATTGGGTATTTCAAAAGTCAGTTCAAACATTAAACCGCTATAAATATTATAATATTTGAGACAAGGAAAAAACAAAAACATCACAATATTGGACAAACAACGGGGTTTACAAAACATTGGGAAGATGTTCGCCGTTCTCTTGTTCAATGTGAAGCATTCTGTCTGCGACATCATGCACAGCATTTTGCAGATAATGTCTTGGAATATTGGCAAATTTCTTGCGAGATGGCATCTTTCAGTTGCAGTAGGATTGTTGGATGTGTCAGGAAAACTCGTTCTTTAACTAACCCCACAACCAAAAGTCGGCCGGATTGAAATCCGGAGATCGCGGAAGCCATATTGTTGGAAAGTGCCTACTAATGACTTTGGTCGAAAAACGAACCTTAATTACGCGTGTTAACTCCACCATTAATAATTTTTAGTAGGTTATTTTACGACGCTTTATCAATATCCTAGGTTATTTAGCGTCTGAATGAGATGAAAGTGATAATGCCGGTGAAATGAGTCCGGAGTCCAGCACCGAAAGTTATCCAGCATTTTCTCATATTGGGTTGAGGGAAAACCCAGGAAAAAACCTCAACCAGGTAACTTGCCCCGACCGGGAATCGAATCCGGGCCACCTGGTTTATCGGCCAGACGCGCTAACCGTTACTCCACCACAGGTGTGGACAATAATGGAATCACACAGACTGTTAGAGTAAAGGGGGAGGGCTACTGCAGCATGTTACAGAACTTCGTCATCCCTAGGCTGAGGAATCACGATATGGAAAACGTGAGAAGATTTGCATCGATGATTTCATACTGGAGCAAGTCAACTGCTTCAGATATTTAGGCGACTCAGTAACATACTCTTACCAGTACGAGGAAGTGTAAAGATGATGGCACAGCAAGGAGAAGACAACAGTGATGCGTTCATGCAGCGTAAGCGGATTCCTAGTCTACATACGATGCGGTAAGGTTAGCGCACTCCAGAAGGAATGCTGACCATAACGGAACAAACAACACGGGTGCTAGAAAAAAGGCGAGGGGTGATAAAAAGAGAAACCAAGAGTCAGGAAGTGATAGGGAAGAAAGTAGTGAAACGAATAAGGGTGCAAGTGCAAGTGGAAATCTAGGATGTGAAAGTGAAAGCGTGGGGGGAAATAAAAGAGGAATAGAAGAAGAAATAAATAGAAAGAAAGACAGAGACAGAAATAAGACAGAGACGAACAGTGAAGAAAGGTCAGAGAACCTGCGACAGCTGAGGATACCGCAGAGATATTTGATACGTTTAAAAAACAATGTGAGGATGTGATCAAAAGTGCAAGTAAAGTGAAATTGTAAATGATCGAGAAGTATAGGGGAGAGAGAAAGTGTATAAGCTGATGTGTAGAGATAAATATAAGTATTTATAGGAAGTTAGAATAGTGACAATGGATTAGGTGTAAGCAGAATAGTGAGAAAGTGAAAGTGAGCGCAAATAGGAATGAGTGAAAATAGTGAGAAAGGGTTAAGAGAAGTGAACAAGTGACAGCAAGAAATTAGTACTAACATTTGAACGTTGGAACAGTAAATGAATAAAAGGTAAAAGAACAAATAGGACAAATAATTCAATATAATAATATACAGAGAAAAATTGAAATTGAGATTTTAGTGAAAAGTAGTTAGAGGAAAAGGGGGGTGAGAAAGAAGTATATAATATTAGATATATTAGGATTAATGAACAAATAGAGAATAGCAAATGAAATGTAGGAGAAATACTGAAGGGGAGATTGAACAAGAAATAAAAAAGGTACACAGTGTAATTGGGAGTTTTGGTGTAGACGTGTACTGCAAATAATGTGTTATTCTAATAATATGTTAATGGTGGCACCGGATACAGAAATGTGAGGTACACCATTACATGTAAAGAAGTGCTGTGAACAAAATATATGTATCATATATATTGTGACAGCGACGTGAGAATCGAACTCACGACCAGCGTCCCGCAAGAAAGCAGATCGCACGGGCTCCACGGAACATTGAGTGACGTCGCGCGGTGGAGAGAAGGGTGAGAGGGTGTATTACGTCACGCGACGAGTCTGCGCGCGCAGCTGCTACGCAGTGGATGTGGAACGACCTTCCTGATTATTCCAGACGTCTGTCGATGTAGAGATATTGAGATAATTCTCTACACACCTGTAGAAGGTTCTCGCAACTATGATTTTGCTATAAAAGAGCAGGCGCCAGCGAACTAGACAGAGTCTTCAGAGTTTTCAGTTATTCAGTCAGTGAGAAAGCCAGAGCAAGCAAGCCAGCCGGAGTTCGACTCGAGTGTGCGTCCGCATCTGCGTCAGCATCCGAAGGCCTGAGTTCGAGTGCAGTGGACCGCAGTTGGAGGGACCCGAGTTCGAGTACAGTGAACTGTCTCTGAAGGTCTGTGGTTCGAGATACCGTGAACTCGAGTGACTGAGATAGAAGAACTGTGAACTGAGAACTGGTAGTTCTGATTTGTAAATAGTACTGTGTAAATATTAGTTAAGTTTAACAGTTCATTGTTGTGCGTAATAGTCCAAGTAAGTTGTCATTGTCGTCGGTGGAGTGCTATAACGAATACTGTGTTGAGTGAAGATCCAATTGTTGACGAGAGCGTTTAAGGTGGATTGTAGAAAGGAATTGTTGTGAGGAATAAATTACATTGTAACTAATAAAATTCACATTGGTGTCAGAACCGGGATATTATCGACAATGGAGAACCTACAGCAGATCCTGCAAGCCATCGCAGAAATGAAAGCAGAAATGAACAAGCACATCAGTGAGGTTAAGAACGACATAAGTGAAGTGAAGGGCGACATAAGTGAAGTGAAAACGGAGATGAAAAGTGACATAAGCGAAGTGAAAACAGAGATGAAAAGTGACATAAGCGGAGTGAAAGGCGACATAAGCGGAGTGAAAGATGACGTCACTACACAAATCGAAAGTGTTTCGGCCCACGTAGATGGAATTGTCGCCATTGTGAAAGACGAACTTAAGGCCGATCTGGATAAATTAAACCAGAATTTTACAACTATAAACGAGACAGTAGCCGAGTTGAGACAGGAGGTAGACCATTTCGACGGAAAAATCTGCGATCTCGAGCGTCGTCAAGAGCAGACGAGTGAGGTGATGGACCGACATGCTGAAGAAAACAAGCACATTCTCGAGTTGGTGGATCGCCAGGCTAGAGAACATAAACAGATAGTTGCCGAGGAAGTTCGACGTGCCATGCAAGAAGCGGCCACAGAGTTGAGGACTCCATATAGTGGCCCTGCGGAATCATCGCCTTCAGCGAGACATAACAACGTCAAGACGCCGAAGTTCGACGGAACGACGTCCTGGGCGATATTCCGTCGCCAGTTCGAGGCCACCGCGGCACATAATGGGTGGACGCCAGCGGAGAAGACTACCCAGCTGTTGACCGCGCTTCAGGGACAGGCTTCAGAGATTCTTCACAGCGTTCCAGAAGATGGGACAGCCGCTGAGATAATGGCGGCCTTGGAGGGACGTTATGGTGACCATCAACTTGCTGCAGCATTCAGGACCCAACTGAAAACGAGGGTCCAACAGTCAGGCGAGTCCCTGCAAGAATTCGCGATGGCGGTGGAACAACTGGCCCATAAGGCGCTCAGGGGCCTACCTAATGACTTCATCGCTGGAGAGGCGGCCTACACCTTCGGCAGCGGAGTTCGAGACCCGGAAATAAAGCAACAGCTACTCCTGGCAGAGCATCGCACCATCAATGCAGCTCTGGCGGCGGCCCTCAGGATGGAGGCAGCCAAGTTGACGGCGAACGTCTCGGCATCGCACCGGATTAGGAGCGTCGCGGCGGCCGACGTCGAGGAACGTCAACCGAAATCACCCGAGCGACGAAGACGAGGAGTGCCCACCTGCTGGTCCTGCGGCGAGCCTGGACACCTGAGGAGGGACTGTGACCGATCTGGTCACAAACAGGAAAACTAAAAGGGGCCGATGCGACGAGGGGCACGTCGGCGCCGTCATCACCATCCCCTCGGCTGATCTTGAAGACGGTTAACAGAAGATGCGACGATGGGCTGATTGCTGACGGATGGATAAGAGGCCGCCCATGCAGAGTACTGGTAGACACCGGAGCGTCGCTCACTATCGCCAGACCGGAAGTCGTGCGTGGCCTACCTGGGAGGACGCCGCTGCGCCGGTATGAGCTACGTACTGCCTCAGGCGAGAACCTGCCCATCCAAAAGGAGGTTTTCCTGGATCTGACATTGGGAAAGAGGAGACTGGAGATGTGGGTGTTCGTCGCCAACATCACTGAAGACGTCATCCTGGGACTCGACGCCATGCGGATCTTCGATGCAACGGTGGACGTCAGGCGCCGTATCCTGCGTTTTGGTCAGGATGAAGTGTTCCTGAGGGACGTCGAAGACCAACCCATGGCCAGCAGACTCACCCTGGAGAATCATGTGACAATCCCGGCAGGCTGCGAGATGGTGGTGACGGCAAGACTGGACGGACAACCTAAGAGAAACCTGCTCCTCGATTCGCAAACAACTCCGATAGATGGGGTTTATGTGGCCAGATCCCTACTCCCGAATCAGAAGGTGGTACCGGTGAGGGTCCTGAATGTCACCAATCGGGACAAGGAGGTGCCTAGTGGAACTGTACTAGGTAGCGTCGAGCCGGTGGTGTCTGTGACGTCGCTGGCAGAAAACGAGGAGTGTCACCGACCACATCCAGATCTAGACCCATCACTGAAAGAGCTGGCTCGAGAATTGCCGGCGAATTTAAGCAAAAGAGAAAGAAGACAAGTCCACGATCTACTGACAGAATTTAAGGACGTGTTCAGTCTGTCTGAAAATGACTACGGGAGAACGGAGAAAGTTCAGCACCGCATCGACACCGGAAATGCTCGCCCAATCAGACAACCTCCTCGACGCGTCCCTCTAGCTAAACAGAGGGAGATTGACAGCCAACTGGAGGGCATGAAAGCAAGAGGGGTCATCGAGGAATCCGACAGCCCTTGGTCATCACCTGTGGTGCTGGTGAAGAAGAAGAATGGGGACCTGCGCTTCTGCGTGGACTACAGAAGACTGAATGACGTCACCAAGAAGGACTGCTTTCCCCTTCCACGAATTGACGACACCTTGGACACCCTGGCCGGAGCAGAGTGGTTCTCGACGTTGGATCTCAAGTCAGGATACTGGCAGGTGGCGCTACATCCGGAGGATAAGGAGAAAACGGCATTCTCTACAGGCCAGGGACTATGGCAGTTCACCGTTATGCCGTTCGGCCTCTGCAACGCCCCGGCTACATTCCAGAGACTAATGGAGTCCGTAATGAGAGGCCTGACATACGACACCTGTTTGCTGTACCTTGATGACGTCATCGTGGTGGGCAAGACTTTCGGCGAACAGCTGATGAACCTGAGGAAAGTGTTCGAGAGACTGCGACAAGCCAGACTGAAGTTGAACCCGAAGAAATGTCATCTATTCCAGAAGAAGGTCAACTACTTGGGACACGTAGTAGGGACCAACGGAGTGGCCACGGACCCGGAGAAGCTACAAGCCGTCAGAGGATGGCCGAGACCGAGGGACAAGCAGGAGCTGCGCCGCTTTCTCGGCCTCTGCACTTATTACAGAAGGTTCGTAGCTGGGTACGCCAACATCGCTAAGCCTCTAACCCAGCTGACCGAGGAGAAACGACAATTCCAGTGGACAGACGAGGCGGAGTCATCCTTCCAGTCGCTGAAAGAGGCGCTCTGCACTGCTCCTGTACTGGGATATCCCATCCCTGGAAGGAAGTTCACGCTCGACACGGACGCTAGCGACGTAGGCATCGGCGGAGTACTCTCAGGAACAGGACGGGCAAGAGAGGGTGATTGCCTACTTCAGCCGAACATTGTCCAAGGCTGAGAGAAACTACTGCGTGACCCGTAGAGAACTTCTTGCTATTGTGGAAGCCCTGAAGCATTTCCACAAATATTTGTATGGCCAGGAGTTCCATCTGAGGACAGACCATTCTGCACTCACCTGGCTATTGGGCTTCAAGAATCTGGAGGGGCAGACCGCCCGTTGGGTTCAACGACTGCAGGAGTACAACTTCACCTCCGAACACCGACAAGGGAAGAAACATTCCAACGCTGATGCCCTGTCACGACGTCCGTGCCCGGATGGCTGCAAACACTGCCTGAAAGTAGAAGAGCGGGATGGCGCCCACGCAGTCAGAGCAATTGCCGCCCAGCCGAGCCCAGGATGGGATAACGCCGCCATAAGGAGGGAGCAGCTGGAGGACCCAAACATTGGACAGCTACTGCGTGATGTGGAGTCCGGCCAGAGACCAGTATGGGCCGATATCGCCAACCGTAGCACCACTTACAAGAGCTACTGGGCCCAGTGGGAATCCTTCACTGTCAAGGACGGTATCCTGAAGAGGATTTGGGAGTCGGCCGATGGAAGGACCCGCATAGAACAACTTGTCCTGCCCAGGAGCAAGGTGAAGGAAGTGCTGGAGGAGACTCATGCTGGAGTGACTGGAGGCCACCTGGGAGCCAACAGGACGCTGGACAAGTTAAGGCAGAGGTTCTATTGGTTGCATCAGAGGACCGACACGGAACAATGGTGCCGAAGATGCGACACCTGTGCAGCCAGTCGCGGACCAAGGACCCGCAGCAGGGGAGCCATGCAGCAGTACAACGTGGGAGCTCCTTTTGAGAGGATCGCCATCGACGTTGCTGGACCGTTCCCGGTCACGGATCGCGGGAACCGCTACCTGCTAGTCGCCATGGATTACTTCACAAAATGGCCAGAGGTGTACGCGATTCCCAACCAAGAGGCTTCGACGGTGGCCGACGCGCTGCTTGACAACTTCATCTGCCGATTCGGGGTGCCCCGGGAATTGCATAGCGATCAGGGGCGCAACTTCGAATCCAACCTGATGGGAGAATTGTTCGAGCGTCTGGGGGTGCATAAAACCAGGACCACTCCCCTCCACCCACAGTCCGATGGTATGGTGGAACGCTACATCAAAACCTTGGAAGAGCATCTGCGGAAGGTGGTGTCCAACCATCAACGAGACTGGGATGCCAGAGTCCCACTGTTCCTCTTGGCCTACAGAGCTTCGGTCCACGATACAACAGGGATGACACCGGCAAACATGGTCTTCGGGAGAGAGCTGCGCCTGCCCTGTGATCTGCTGTTTGGCACGCCACCCAGCGCCGACCAGCCAGCGACTGACTATGTGGCAGAACTCACCGAGAAGTTGAATGGAATTCACCAACTGGCCAGAGAGCACCTCAAGATGGCCAGCGACAGGATGAAGGTGCGCTACGACAGATTAGCCAACTCTGCAGGATTCCAGGAGGGCGACCTGGTGTGGCTGTATCGACCTACCAGGACCAAAGGGAAATCACCAAAGCTGCAGCGTGCCTGGGATGGACCATACCGCGTGGTGACCCGGATCAACGACGTGGTGTACCGGATCCAGCGACAACCTCGAGGGAAGATGATGGTGGTGCATCTGGACCGATTAGCAGCCTACCAAGGGACTGCCCGGGACGAGCAGCCCTAAGGAGGGGGCAATGTGACAGCGACGTGAGAATCGAACTCACGACCAGCGTCCCGCAAGAAAGCAGATCGCACGGGCTCCACGGAACATTGAGTGACGTCGCGCGGTGGAGAGAAGGGAGAGAGGGTGTATTACGTCACGCGACGAGTCTGCGCGCGCAGCTGCTACGCAGTGGATGTGGAACGACCTTCCTGATTATTCCAGACGTCTGTCGATGTAGAGATATTGAGATAATTCTCTACACACCTGTAGAAGGTTCTCGCAACTATGATTTTGCTATAAAAGAGCAGGCGCCAGCGAACTAGACAGAGTCTTCAGAGTTTTCAGTTATTCAGTCAGTGAGAAAGCCAGAGCAAGCAAGCCAGCCGGAGTTCGACTCGAGTGTGCGTCCGCATCTGCGTCAGCATCCGAAGGCCTGAGTTCGAGTGCAGTGGACCGCAGTTGGAGGGACCCGAGTTCGAGTACAGTGAACTGTCTCTGAAGGTCTGTGGTTCGAGATACCGTGAACTCGAGTGACTGAGATAGAAGAACTGTGAACTGAGAACTGGTAGTTCTGATTTGTAAATAGTACTGTGTAAATATTAGTTAAGTTTAACAGTTCATTGTTGTGCGTAATAGTCCAAGTAAGTTGTCATTGTCGTCGGTGGAGTGCTATAACGAATACTGTGTTGAGTGAAGATCCAATTGTTGACGAGAGCGTTTAAGGTGGATTGTAGAAAGGAATTGTTGTGAGGAATAAATTACATTGTAACTAATAAAATTCACAATATCATACTCTTACCTAGAAGATTCTGATATTTCTAATAAAATCCAAAATTATAATAAGTCTTTGAGAATCATTGAGACTGGTAGCACGTCGATATTTAAGGTGTGGGACGGTTGTGGCTTGTCGTTTAGGCAGTCACTCCGGCACAAAGGCACAGAGTCTCTCCCTAGTACTATTAGTATATAGACCCTATTATTACATGCTGAATTATTTTACCATTTATTAATGTTATGTGCTCAATGAACTCTCTTAATTTTGTGATACATTTTGTATAACTGATCTGAACTGCGCCCGAGCACGAGCTTCTGCTCTTTCGGGCTGCAATGCCTAATGCAGCTCAAGTGTAAAGTATTAAATAAATTAATTAAATTAAATTACCTAGTAGGAAGTCTGCCTAAGGACTGAGGACGGCTAGGGGTCTCCTCAAGAGAGGACCCAATCCCCGACCAGGATCCACCTGGCCTAGGGAAGATTAGTGCGCGCAGCCCTCCGTGGGCACGGGAACCAATAGGGATATCTTATGCGAAGTTTTACTGTTAGATGGCAAGAGCGTTCCATGCGGCACAACATGTTGTAGGGCTATATTATGTCATATGCTACAGTTGATTACGTTCTCCTGCTTGTTGGTTTTCTGTGCGTGTCAAAATTATATTTATAATTATTTTGTATAACCTAGTATATTTGAATATAATTCAGCATTTTCTTACATCATAATTTAATTTAAATTACAATAAATAATAGCGTAAACTTGTACAATACTGAGCGATTCCCCTTAAGAGATGGATGGAGAAATCTGCAGTATGCAGAATATAGATATGAGTAAATTGAATATTCATGAACATAAACCAGAACTTTGAGAACGAGGTGCACGAATAAAATAAATAGGAACTTTGTCGAAGATGAATAGCTATTACCTCTTTAATCATTAGTATTGTAAAAACAGGATATGCAGCCACCAATGTGTTTTTTATAGGGAAGGGACTATCGAGATTTAATTCCTCGTATTTTTTTCTCTAGTTGCAGAAGATCAAATGCAATGTTTGATAAAATGATATAATATGATGGCAGTAGTATCAAGATTATTCGGTGTTTTATAGGTTAAAGACATGCACTTTTCAATACTATGTAGGATGATTTTGAAAATTTGAATAAAAACATGGTTTTAATTACTTTACAGCACATTAAAAGCATTATTCACGAAATGGATTTCACTATGGATCGTCCTGGATAGTAAACATCCCAGTTAATCGAGAGTTTACTGCAGGCGTAAAATGCTGGCGTAAACTTCGGAGACTTCTAGAAGTACTGAATGTAAGCTAAGCTAACATAGCTCGCTGTTGACGTTGCATATGTTTTTATTAATTATTATTTTCCCTCTTCCAAAATGAAACTGTAGCCAGCAATTCCTTACTTGAATTAGTTTAATTAGGCGCAGTTTAATTGGTTAAATTTTTTTAAGGTTTAAAGCATATATTCAGAATATTTCGGGACCTAAATGAAGACAAAAGGCTTTCCTTGGTTTTTAAATATAGGAACACAACAAAAATTTGGCATTTTGAGTTGTTTTAAGAGTATTTATTGTACTAATACACTACGTAAATCCTCAGTGTTTATATACCGGAAAACAAATGCACACGCAAAGCGCATCCCTCAAAGTACACGCGCGCTATCTGTTGGTGCTAGTTCGGGATATCCCTATAGGCTGCTCTTTAAAAAGTGCCGATTCATAAGGATAACTCTTAACCCCACGTTCGAAAAAAAAATGGACTTGGCCGTCTTTGTAACTAGCTACTCACATATTCCATTCCTGTATATACGAGTATACATTTAAGGGGAGAAAATATTTGCGAATCATACTAAAGAGATCCTTATTCCGAAGCTTCAGGTTCAAAATGAAAGTGATATAAAAGTGAAAATTAAAAATAACTATATACAGTATATACCTATAATCTTTTCGCTGTAAGAAAAATCCTAATGTAAACAATAGCACGTGACTGAAGTGAGGCTTCATTGGCCGCTGTTTGGCGCCATAGATACTCAGTACGTGTTCCCGCCTACTGTTGTACATTCTGTTTCATGTTAAACATTTCCCGTTACTCATTAAGTAGACCTAACCTCACTACTATGCATTCGTTTGCTTAGAAAACATTTACTTTATAATTACTGAAATTAAATTATTTATAAGTCTTATGTCTTCACAATGGACAGTTGAGGATGCAGAAGCCATACTTGAGTACCACGTGCTTACGTGAACAACTACGAGCTCAAGTGATGCTAACTTGTTACAAGAACAGACTACCTGGGTATTACCGTTGGTATTCATCCGCGTTCATAGTACATAACAAAATATAAAAGTAGCTTTTCTTTTACATAGCGTTTCACACATGAGTGAAGTTAAATGTTTCATCGTATTTAACAACTAGAATTCAGTTTTTTATTTTCAAATAGTACAAGATTGTGGTTTCCAAATACGAACTATATTTTCCTGCGTCATGTGAGTGTTTCGACGGGTATGACAGCAACGTGCTTATGTTTTACATTAGGATTTTTCTTACAGCGAAAACTGTATAGGAGAAAGTACAATGGCTAAGGGTAAAACCCCCGAAAGGATATGAAGGCCCTCTATAAATACGTATTAATAGAAGTTATACATGCGGTAGAAATGTTGTCCTTCGAGAGCCGCTGTCCGATCGTAACTACTAGGAGGCTGCGTTCGTTCTAACAATGAGGTGAGAGAGGTCGCGTGTTGTTTTCTCGAGGTGGTTTACCTGGCGTTGAGTTACGTACAATCCACGGCCCACTCGCCGCTTTACCAGTTCGCCGTGAACGGCACTACATTGCTCTTGCAAACGAGAATTATTTATTAATACAATAGAGCAGCATTGCATTCCTCGCAAGTTTGATTTATGCCTGATAGTTTCCTTGGCTTCTTTCGCTCTTGTTACATTTCGCTCTGAGCTGTCTCCACTATCTGAAGTTTGTGTCGTTGGTTTGATAAGACGCGCTGAATACGACTTCTAGGAATGTGTTATTTTGAAATGTGGATGAAAATCTTCGGCAATTGAATAAAATTTCCTTGACTGTTACGAGTAGACCTATTTGGCATAAATCGTTTTATAATTCTAACTCATAATTCAAGCTCGAACATTGCCCATTTTGCCTACTTTATTCCTTTGTGCATAAGTTAAGGAACTTACTTACTTATTTAATGACTGGCTTTTAAGGAACCCGGTGGTTCATTGCCGCCCTCACATAAACCCGTCATTGGTCCCTATCCTGGGCAAGATTAATCCATTCTCTTATTTGAAGGATTCCTAACAAGCTGTTTTTTACGGTGATGGGTTGTTAGCCCTTCGCCCAACCCTCAAGCTGGAGGACCACCCCTCATCGGCTGTCTGCGACTGCTTATTCAATATATTCACAGCTACCCTCCATATCTGGAGGCCGTCTACTCGATACGCAACCTGAGGACGCGCCATGCCGTGGTGATAGGGACCCCCAATACATGGATAAGTTACGGAACTTAATTCAAAATGCATGTTATACTCATTTAAAAGCGACTGTCCAAGTTTTATGGTGGTAGTAATTGCTTATTTTAGAAATAATAGCCTATTTAGGAATACGACCCTATTATCCCTTATTAAAAAAGTGTTACTTCGCCCTTCACAATTTCCCTTTCATTTGGGGCCTAAGCCGACTGGTCGGTCTGGGCTCTTAAGGGCTTAACGCCACGGATTATGATGATGATGATTATTATTATTATTGATTATTATTATTTATTATATACACGGTGTTTCCGAGGTGGTGTTACAAACTTTCAGGGATGATGGCGAAGGGCACATGTATCAATTTGAGATAAGGAACCATGGTCCGGAAATGACTGAGTCGAAAGTTATAAGCAAAAATAATTGTGTGGAAATGAAATAACTTTATTCCTCTGTACACCTTATTTGTGTATATTTATCTATACATCTTACACATACTGTATTCATCTGACGTTTACGTTTTCTACTTACAGTATTCCATTCAGTGTGCTGTCTGAGGGATGGGGACAGGAAACTACACTAAAGCAATGCAGATAGTATAATGTGTAACGGACGGTCGGTCCTCATATGCACGTCTGTAGACAGCAGTGTATGTGTACAAGTTGCAGTGTCCAGTCGATCAGTCCTAGTGAAATGGAGGAGTACACGAGAGCGGAATAAGCAGACCTGATTTTCGAATACGGATGAGCCAATGGGAACAGTAGACAAGCTCACAGATTGTATCGGGTGTAAGTGCCCACGTAGGAGACATCCGGCCCATATCATTTTTCCACGACTGTTCCAAAAGTGAAGGGAAGAAGGGCACGTGGTGCCAAATTACAATTACATTTCAACACAACTATTTTTGTTTATAACTTTCGACTCAGTAATTTCCGGACCAGGGTTCCTTATCTCAAATTGATACATGTGCCCTTCGCCATCATCCCTGAAAGTTTGTAACACCACCTCAGAAACACTCTGTATATACATACTTATGGCTTTTAAGGAACCCGGAGGTTCACTGCCGCCCTCACATAAGCCCGCCATCGGTCCCTATCCTGAGCAAGATTAATCCAGTCCCTATCATCATATCCCACCTCCCTCAAATCCATTTTTATATTATCCCACAATCTACGTCTCGGCCTCCCCAAAGGTCTTTTTCCCTTCGGCCTCTCACTCTATATGCATTTCTGAATTCGTCCATACGTGCTACATGCCCTGCCCATCTCAAACGTCTGGATTTAATGTGCCTAATTATGTCAGGTGAATAATAAAATGCGTGCAGTTCTGCGTTATGTAACTTATTCCATTCTTCTATAACTTCATTCCTCTTAGCCCCATATATTTTCTTAAGCACCTTATTCTCAAACACCCTTACTCTTTCTCTCTCTCTCTCTCTGTTCCTCTCTCAAAGTGAGAGTTCAAGTTTCACAACCATACAGAAGCACCGGTGTACAATATATACTATAGTTAGTAAATACACGTCGGAGCTGTCATAATGACACTAAGCGAGAATTAAACCTACGTAAAACTGCAAGAATAAGTTACCTCCAGACGCCAATTATGTCGGTAAGTGTTCTGTTTGTCTGAATATATTCAATCAACTTTCATATGCCTTCCAGGCTATTCCTATATCGGTATACACTAACCTTCTACTCAGAACGAAGCTAAAAAGCACACTGCATACCTTCGATATATTATTGTTATCCATACTGCCGTGATAAAGCAGAAAAATCAATTTGAATTTCTACATTCGTATTCCTACAGCTTTAGGACAGACCACCAGACCCATGGTCGCTAATTCGTACTCTTTTTAGGCCCCAAGGACGCCCACAATGAGTTTAATCGTCAAACACGTAATCAGTTTTTTTATTGATACCAGCCTCTTTTATACATATCTAAAAAATAAAAAAACAGATTATATGTTCTGAGTCGATCCCTGCATTAACCGACTCCAAATATCTCTAGTAAACACAGCCAGACTTCATCTCTATTCGAAGAGGTCAACGTTGCCAATTCGTGCAGTGAGAGCACGTGGTAGACAGTACATGACGAGAGATGAATTTGCCTTTTTCTACAGCGCACGATGTACAATTTTCCCAATCTAGGTGGACAAAAATCAAATTTCGACTAGTTTAGTTAGGCATAGATGAATATCAATTCATGTTCTTTAGCATTTGAAGAATGTTGTGAGGAATAGCTTTTACCGTTTTATTAGCAGCAAGCTCTTTTCAGAAGAGTATGAACAATGGAATGTTTCTAATACTTTTCGCTCCGGTTCAGTCGTAGACAGACAGGCTTTTTATATAATAATAATAATAATAATAATAATAATAATAATAATAATAATAATAATAATAATAATAATAATGATTTATTTTAGATGGCAGAGTTAAGGCCGTATGAACTTACAAAGAATTCAAAAATTTGATTTAGATACGAATTACAAGTATATAAGAGTTATTTACGAATTAAACAACAAAATACTATGAACTATTAATTAAACACTGAAATACATAGAATGTTAATATATTTCAAATAATGTTAGATAATAGAAAGAGATTATTATGAGACAATTTTGAAAATAGAGCACTATCAGGATGCAGGTCTAAAGGAAGGAGTAACAATGTAGTCAGTGATAGTTTAAGTCAGTATGATTGGAATGAAATGCTAAGAAGGTTATCTTTTAAGCTGTTTTTAAAAGTGTTTATTGTCTTGCAGCCCCTAATACTTTGTGACAGGGAATTCCATTGTCGCGAGGTGGCTACTGTAAAAGATGATGAATAACGAGATGTTCTATGAAGAGGTATACTTAAAGCGCCACAGATAAGTGATCTGGTATTTACGTCGTGGTTAGAGTATAGATAAGAGAAACGAGACGAAAGGTAATTTGGTGTTGAAGTGTGCAGAATTCGAAAGAGTAAAGACAAAGAGTGTAAATTTCTGCGTTCTTTAAGTCGGAGCCACGAAAGACTTGCGAAGGATGGTGATATGTGATCATATCGTCGGATGTTGCATACGTATCTGACGCACATATTCTGAACTTATATAGGTGAAAAAGTGAAAATTGTTAATGATTTATTGTGTTGTGAGACATGGAATCTGTTCAGGAAGGTACGTTCTTACTGTAGTCCGTTAGGCCAGTTGATAGATTCTGCCCGCGTCAAATTTTAAACCGTAGTCACGTGACGCGGTAATAATAGGAGAAGAACCACACGATGCTTCAAAACTATGACAACCAGAAGAACTTCTGCAGACGGATTAGGCTATAAAATTTGTTTTACAGAAATTAGAAGTCATTGCAAAGGTGCAGCAGAGTCCAGAAACTTGCCAAATATAGTATAGTGTAACTTCAATTTCAAGTCTGTCAAGAATTTTTCTTCTTATAGTACGGTTTAAATATTACAACAGAATTTTTTTTTTCAAATTTCTCCAAAAATAATGCGAGTCTTAATATAGCCGGTCACATCCGGTTACAATTCTTTTACCATTTAATACAGCATCATATAGAGTGTTGACAGACAACTACATCCAACTTTGGAAACCATGTTAAGTGCACATGACAAAATGGAGTCTAAATTTCTCTCAAAATACACTTTTTACATTCTCATTTGGATTTCTTTCCTCCTATCCTTGGAGCGGTAAGCGGCGAGCATAGGGAAAGATTTCATCAAGAAATATCTCAAATGGAACGGCAATGTAAAGGAAGATCATCATACAGCATGTTTGCAGACTATTGTTGGTTTCTTGTAAAAGACAGTCCCAGGTCTAGTTATAAACGGAATTCATCCAGAAAATCCTTTTAAAAGTTAAGTCCAAATTCTGAGATTTTTCTCATTATAAGTATAAAATATTTTTACTTGTTGTGTTTTGTGTGTTTTAAACTATGTAAAATCATTTTTGTATCCAGTACACATTTCTTAAGTATTCTTTTTCTCTCGCTGTAAGTTATACTCGCTTTAACATCTTTGGTCATATCGCGAGTGTTAAGTATCATAACTAGACAGTGGATGCGGGATGAGTTATCGTTGAATGTAAGTGCACATTTACTATATGTTACATTTCAGACCATTGGCTGAACAGGTTTTAAACGTAAACAGACGACGTCAATATGCTACTTATAGATAAGTTAAGTAGGCTAGGAATAGATAAAAGAGTGGTGCTATGGATCCAAGAATTCTTAAAAGGTAGAACCCAGAGAGTTAGAGTAGGTTATGACATATCGGAAATTGGAAATATAAGTTCAGGGGTGCCACAGGGCAGCGTTCTGGGCCCATTACTCTTTATAATATACGTAAATGACCTATACCAGAATATTACATCAAATGTGAGGCTATTTGCAGATGACTGCATTATCTATAGAAAGATTAGAAATAATTCAGATGTAGATGCTATTCAAACAGACTTGAATAAAATTTATAACTGGGCGTTAATGCATAGGATGAAAGTAAATGGTTCTAAAAGTAAATCTATAACATTTTGTAAAACCCGAGAGGAAACTAGTCTTAATTACGAATTCAGTGGTGTTGTAATTCTGCAAGAACAATTTTGTAAATACCTAGGAGTGTATTTAAACTCCAAACTTTCTTGGGGAGAGCATGTTGATAATGTTACGGGTAGAGCATGGAGGGCACTTCACTTTATTATGAGAATCTTGAGAAAGGCTAGCCCCAAATCAAGGAAAATAGCATATCTAACGTTAGTGCGACCGTTAATGGAATACGGAACTACATGTTGGGATCCCTATAGAATATATCAGATAAACTCCTTAGAAAGAATCCAGTATAGGGCAGCTAAATTTGTTAAAGGTAAAAGAGAAGATGGGAACGATACGATAAAAGAATTTAAATGGGAAACTTTGGAAAACAGACGTAGGAAACCTAGAATAACATCATTGTATAGAGCACATCTAGGTCAGAAAGCATGGGTAGACATAACGGCTCAGTTAGAAAAGCCAACGTACTATGGTAGGAACGATCATGATTTTAAAATCAAATGTAGGAAACAGAAAACGGATGTAGGTAAATTCTCATTTTTAAATAGAACTATAAATGATTGGAATGACTTACCTGCAGCGGTCTTTGAGGGCTGTCCTTCCTTAAGGAGATTCAAGAATAATTTAAAAAGTTGTGTATAAAGTGCAAATTAAAATTAAGGCGACATTTAACATTTAATTTTTAAGGTGACATGTATTTAATTAGCCTGACGAGTTACTTCCTTGGTTTGAATTGTAAATTATTTAAAAATAGCGTGTAAGTGGGTCTTAGACTAGAAATGTTTAGTTTAAATGTAGTTCTGTTTATAAGTACAGTATGCATAAGGGTGTAATTATTTGACTTATTTGAACTGTTGTATCAGTGAAGCGAGGTGAGTCAGTGAAGTTGTGGTTTTACAGTGCAGTGAATAGTTCCGATCAGTGATAATTTATAGCGTCAATGAAATGTGTTCTATAGTGTCAATGAAATGTGTGCTAAAGTGTCAGTGAAATGCGTCATAGTGCCACTACAGTGAGTGAGATGAGAGTAAAGTGAAAGACTATTGAAACTTATGTAGTGCCTGTACATAATAATGTAGGTTGTAATGTAAAATTAGGTATTTTATTTATGTTTTATTATTGTGTTAAATTATATTGTGTATTCTTATTATATTGTGTATAAAATTGTAGGCCTATTGTGTATTGTATAATTGTATTGTGTATTGTAAATATTGTTTATCATTTCTTTATTGTGTATTGTTTATATTGTGTATACCACTGCCACCGGGTGCATGCCCACTTGCAGTGTAAATAAATACATACATACAAATCTCCGTACAGTCAGAAGAAAAAGAAAAATAACGTACTGTAGTACATACCTTGCAAGGTTCAGTCCTCGTCATCATTGATGCAATTACCAGCGTTGCAGTAAACGACGATATATTCTCGTAAGTTGTCGAAGCTGAATCGTCTTCGCCTATCGCTTAAACAGTTTTTGTATCGAGAGAATTTCTGAAGAAAACCTCTAAAATGGGGATCACTCAATTTCTTTAGAGGAATATTTGTACTGAGCATCATGTTGCACGTGTCGTTAGACCCGCACAACTAAATGATGATGATGATGATGTAGATGGTTCCTCAGATTTCATTTCAACGCATATCCTGTGCGATGTACTGTTGCAATGTTTCTTTATAGCCTGAGTTGTTCTGGTTTTTATTTCAATTTTACATATATTACACACTATATTGTCTTCGTTAATACATAAAATGTTATTCTCATACTTCTTAATTGCATTTCGTATCCCTGAGCGAATTTAACGTTTTTCCATTATGAATGGATCAGCACAACATATTCAACGCTACTAAATACTTGAGCAGAATAACACAACTGCACACATTGCGTTGCAATTTTACTATTAACGGATCGGGGTTCCTTCGTTCTGTACGCTGCTGTACTCGCCAGGTACACAAAAGACGGACGACGCGGCACGTGCCATATACTCTGAAACGAAACAACTTCACTTTTCCTTAAGTCATACCGCATCCATTGTCTAATTATGAGGCATTTTGAATACCTAGTATGTTGTAGTTTTATCAGTAGCAGTGAAAATAAAAAAGAAGAATTTTTTCATTAAAAATTCAATTCACTTTCCCCGGAAAACGGTACGTGATGGAGCAAGATTTAGGGCACACATATTAGTAATATTCACCTACTTTTATTTCGGAGCAAGACGAAAAGTAAAAATTTGTTGTTCAGTGTAATTTTATCCAACTCAAAGTTTTTCTGCGCTGTAAACATGAGGCCTCTGGTTTAATTTCGCATCCGAAACTAGGTGAGTGGTGCTAGTACAAGAGCCACAAAGAGCTACGGTACGTATCATTTCTCTCTTGCTAGCAATAAGACGCTCAATAAATAAATAAGTACAAAGTGAGACAGACGAGCGGTGTTAACACATGGCCGTGACGTGCACAGCGGCTCGTGACTCAGTGCATTGCATCAATCCTTGGATGATCCGCCTCTGTGTGGGATTAACCCGCGTCACGACCGGATCCGCCTCGAGTGCTGCAGCTTCCATGCCCATGCAAGAGCCACTCGTCTTCAAGTGAACGAGGGCTCTTCGTCTGTACTACAATGACAGATGTTTTTGTTACTCTTGTTATCCAAACTTCAGCTATTCAGCGATAAATGGTATATTATGAAACTAGTCTATAATGACATACTCACAGGCGGATGTAGAACTACGTACTTCCTTGGGAGGGGGCATAATAGCATGATGAAGTAAGTTAATGCACAAATACGTATTCGGTAATTATGTACTAAGCATCGGCTAGGCTGCCATCTTCCCGCAAAAGAGGTCCAGAGCACATACTTTTCCGTTAGAGTTCGAGTGTACAGTACCTGGCCACATTTTTACTATATTTTTACATATTACTTCCTCATTTGAACTCTGGTTTCCTTTCTTAAGCAGAATTCACATTACATATTTAATTTTCAAACAATATTAAGTATAATTACAATTATAACAATGTTAATTCAAGAAATATTGATAAATAACCAACCACACCTCATTTTTACAGAAATTTCAGTATTTCGTACGACCTCCTTTGGCTTTAATTACAACTTCAGTTCTCTTTGGCATGCTTACAATACACTTCTGTATTATTTCCTGGATCCTCTCATTGTGATTCCAAACATGTATCAGCCTCTCAATAAGTCGAACTCTGGTACGTAGTAATAAATTCTTTTGCCATCTCTCTTTTTACGAGTTCCCAGACGTTTTCAATGGGATTCAAATCCGGTGAGTTTCCTGGCCATGGCAAAAGTGGAATGTTTTTGGAAGCCAGAAACGTTTTGACTCTCCTAGCAGTGTGGCAAGATGCACCATCTTGCATAAAAATATATTTCTCCCCATTTGGGAACCATTCGTTCAGCCTGTTTTCCAATACCTGGATATATTGATCTTGTTTCATTGTTCCCTGAACAATGTAGAGTCATCCTGAACATTTTCCTGATATCACAGACCATATCATGACTGATATCGGGTGTTTAACTGTGTTAACCAGGCATCCAGGAGCAAACTTTTCTCCCTTTCGTCGACGAACAAACATTGCTTTGTCCATCAAACACTGAAAGGTTGATTCATCGGAGAAGCAAACCTGAAATTGTCAAGGAAACTGATAAAAACTCTAAATTAAATACTGTATTTAATACTTAAAGACTAAATATTGTTTAAAAATTAAATATGTAATGTGAATTCTGCTTAAGAAAGGAAACCAGAGTTCAAATGAGGAAGTAATATGTAAAATATAATAAAAATGTGAGTGATTATAATAATGTGGCCAGGTACTGTAAAAGAGACAGAAAATATGTCAAGCATAAGAAAAAGTCCAAAATTTAACCCTTTCTGACCTGAATTTGTCTCTGTGGAGACACCATGGAAAAACAAAAAGCAAAGCAATCCTCTTCCTAATAACAGCAGGCCAAGGAACTGGCGGGTGCTACAATCTATCGATAAAGAACGAAACTACTTCTGAGGATACCATATGGAATGATCAGGCAAATCATGAGTCAGAGATTACAGAAATGTTAGTGATTCCAAATGGAATCATATATACAGTATATTAGTCAGTTTACAATGCTTTTTGACATTTTCTGACAGCCAAATATTAATTTACAGTCACTGATAAATGTATCGCACTGCAAGCTACCACTCCCCTCTATCTCTCCATAGGTACTCTCCTAATTGTCTTTGCATAGCTTCCAGAATGCCCTTTTTCCATGTTGTCATAGGTCTTCCTCTTTTTCTTCTTCTTGATGGGGTCCAATCATATGCTAACCTTGGTAATCCTTCCGTATTCATTCGCATCATATGCCCATTCCATATTAGTTGTTTTGTGAAATTATCCTCTACAATATCATTCTTAACTTGCATTTTCTCTCTGATTATATCGTTTCTAATTTTATCTCTTCTTGAAATTCCTGCTGATCGTCTCCAATAATCCATTTCTAAGGCCAAAAAATTATTTTTGAATACGTTTTGCAATTGCCAAGTTTCTGCCTCATATAAAGTTGTACCTCTCACAACTGATTTATAAATTTTATGTTAAGTTTCAATTCTGATTTTATTATCCCATAATACTTGATTAAGAGTGGATATTGCATATTTTTCTTTCTTCAAGCGTTCTTTCATTTATACATGGTTCCTTCCAACATCTGTGATTGTAACACCTAAATATTTGTATTTATTACTATATTTAATAACACCTTTATTTTCAAGTATCAGATTCTAATGGAATCATTCGAGCGGAAAAGGCTAATGAATGTGTGTATAAACAGGATGTATTTAAATTCAACCAAAAAACTTCCAGGATTTCTAGAGGACATCCAAGTAAACAAATTGAGGTCAGAAATCAATTATTCACAAGATACGGTGTTAACATTATTTGAAAACTACATATGCGTTATTAGTTTACTTTTAATTTTACTTGTAGCACAATTTTAATTTATAATTTTAACAAACCATAATTAGTTAGCAAAAATCGAATTCATATTCTAAAACTGCACATCCAAAAGCAAAAATTAGCACTAGGATGCAATTGCATAATCAACTAACAAAAACAAATTACAGCAGATTTCCTTCAAAGTGTGGTCCACTTGATTCGATACAGGCTCTCCAACTTATAATTATTGATTACTTGGCCATTTCAAACATATCACGAATTTCTCTTAATTTACGGGCTGCAGGAACGACCCGTGCTACAAGATCTTCGGCTGAAGCAACCGGAATACGATAAACTTCGGTCCCCACACAAACCAAACATTTAACTGGCTTAGATCAGGTGACCTAATAGGCCAGAATACTGGACCACCACTCCCAATCCATCTATCACGAAAACTGCTGTCAAGGTATTCCAAACCATTGCACTTTTTGGATAGTCGATTTGTAAACAGAATGCCTTACATTGTAATGAGTTGTACAGTGTGAGCGACTATGTACTACAGGAAGTAATTTTATCATCGGATTCTTCCCTGGACACTTCCGCGCCCTGTTGCTAACATAAGAAACAAAATTTTTCCGTCATGTGGGTTACTAATTCAAAATACTTCAAATAATGTTTCCTATCAGTCCTCACAGTTTGTCGTTTGAATTTACTTTCATCCTGTATAGTCTATTTGGTTATGTATGTGTCCTGGAGCTCTGCTCTGTTCCGCACTCTGCTAACCTGACACAAAACATTATCCACGAGTTGAGTTGGGAAGTCATTCCCTACCCACCTTATTCACCTGAACTTGTGCCACAGATTTTCACCTTTTCCGCTCTCTATCGAACAACCTTCAAGGAACTTCCTTTCCGGATGAAAATGCGTTCCGAACATGGTTTGACGAATTCTTTAACTCAAAACCACGCAATTTCTACAGGCGTGGAATCGAAAAATTACTCCAACGTTGGCAGACTGTTGTAAATAGTGACGGAGAATATATTGTTGATGATTAACTTCTCTCTTATGTGTATCTGATGCGTTTAATAAACTTATGAAAAATCGCTACGGAATTATATATGAATGGTGAATTTGCAAAACGACTTAAGTCCCTAGAAGTAATTTTGAGAAAATTAAAGAAAACTGTTTTTTAGCCTGGCTGAACCATATATTGTTACAATATAGTTTTTTTATATGTAAGAGAAATAGTTTTATTATAAAAAAATCATACTTTTGTGTTCTTCTTCAGGTCGTAAAAAATTTAATTATCTTCAGGACTTAGGTTGTTACGCAAATTAACTTCAATCCTGCATTATAATTATTAGGTTACTGACACATAATCATGTTTAACTAAATGTATTTATACCAAAATCATAAAATAACCTTATTGCAATTGTTGAACAACATTATTTTGAACAATTTGTTAATCACAAGAGCACAGACAACTCTTAGGAGTGTTATAACGAGACCACAGCTTAGTTTCATCTTTCAATTCTTTGTTGTCTCCCATGCTATAATGTTTTCGTAAAATGTATTCACGTCTTCTTCAACACGAATGTACTTAAGCATTTTACGAATATCTTGAATTTTGGTTTCATTGATCGGGGATAAACCACTGTGTTGGAAAGTATGGAGAAAGAATGATGCTGAAAATGATCAAGAAGTAGAAAGGGAATTGGTTGTGTCACTGGCTGAATAGAACTGCCTACTGAAGGATGCACTGGAAGGAATGGTAAACGTGAGATAAGTTCGGAAAGAATTACCAATGACAACAGACAAAAAACAATTTGTCAGCTGAGTGTACGATTAAAATTACATAGGCTATTATGTAAGTTTCTTCAGTACTTGACAGAAAAACAACTTAAGTCCACGACTGCCTTTAATATTCTGCTGGTAATAAAAACTATACAAAAGTCATGGATTAAAGTCATTCTGCTACTAAACGATGCCCCTTGTACACAGTAACATAATCATGCTCTCAACTCAAAACCCCCAAAATGTGGACTGAAGTCCTTCTGCAAATTCACCATTCATATAATATCGATCTTTGGATAAATGACTGTACACTTATCGACGGAGAACGAGTCAATCCTAAAAATTACTTATTTTACTAGCAAATATGTTGAAAAGTGCATTTTCGTTAAAGTCCCACGCCAATCTTTCGGGGCGTCGTAATACTTCCTACATTCCTTATACGAAATAAAGTCTTCGAATAAACTAGTCACTTTTTCCGTAACAATTTTTATGGCGTACGCAAATTTGTCTGACAATTCCACACACAAGACCACAGGACTTCAATACTATTGGGCTGGTGCATAAGTTCGTAGCGTTTTTGTTTCGCGTATTGGTACTTCGGTTGCTATGGGTTTATTTATCGCCGCTCGACGCTCTAGTGATATTTGCTATAAACATTAATCTCGGTATTTCCCGTAGTGAATAAATTGCTCACATCACATTAATAGCAACTATCAACGTTACACATAAAATGAAGAGCGGAAGTTTTTATTTGACTGTCAGTAATACATCCAAGGTCGCCAAGTGGTGAAGGACAGTTACATAACTGCCAAACTATAATCTACGTGGAACCACTATTATAATTTTCACCACCATCATCATCTACATACATCAAATGGGAGAACATAGTCTTTTCGGTCTCTGTTCCAGTCATAACTACGAACAAAAATTAGCCGTTTATAAGCAGGCCTACGTACAGTACTCTCATATCATACGCTCAGACTAGCACAAGACCACCGTTTAAGATAACAATCGACGAACGCATTACAAGGGAGACACACTCTATTCCTCTAGGAATGAGAGACACTTTTCTTGCCGACTGGGAATCGGTCGTAAGTTCGCTAGATTTTTATATAGGAACATTAGCGGTCATTTTAATTTTAATTTTTAAATTACAAAAGGGGCAAGATAAAACTACAATAACAACAAAAATGATTCAATTGGCTTAATCTCCTACATAATTACTCTATAGTAATAATAATAATAATAATAATAATAATAATAATAATAATAATAATACTCGGGAGGAAATTAAACGCAGAATAAATATGGGAAATGCCTGTTATTATTCGGTTGAGAAGCTTTTGTCATCTAGTCTGCTGTCAAAAAATCTGAAAGTTAGAATTTATAAAACAGTTATATTACCGGTTGTTCTGTATGGCTGTGAAACTTGGACTCTCACTTTGAGAGAGGAACAGCGATTGAGGGTTTTTGAGAATAAGGTTCTTAGGAAAATATTTAGGGCTAAAAGGGATGAAGTTACAGGAGAATGGAGAAAGTTACACAACGCAGAGCTGCACGCATTGTATTCTTCACCTGACATAATTAGGAACATTAAATCCAGACGTTTGAGATGGCAGGGCATGTAGCACGTATGGACGAATCCAGAAATGCATATAGAGCGTTAGTTGGGAGGCCAGAGGGGAAAAGACCTTTGGGGAGGCCGAGACGTAGATGGGAAGATAATATTAAAATGGATTTGAGGGAAGTGTAAGCGCTGATAGCTACGTGTTCAGTAGCTGGGAAGGAATGAAGGGCGGGGGTTTGTTTCGCTGGAGTGGAGGTACTGCTGCCTAATGCACTGCCTAATTATCTTAAAGATTTGAAGAACAACGAGAAAAGGTTCAGAAAAGATTTAACCAAATTTCTACATACTCAAACCTTCTACACAATTGATGAATTGTTTATGCTTGTGAATTAAATTATTCTACTTAAATGACATGTACAATTTTATATAGTTCAACTAAAATATGTTTTTATATTGACTTAATCTGTTTACTATGAATTGTATTTTTTTGTTTAGCATAACTGATGAATTGTATATACTGTAAATTGAATAGTATACTGTATAGGTCAACTGATGAATTGTTTAAGCTTATAAATTGAATTAATCTACTTCATATGAATTGTATAGCTTAACGAAAATAAGTTTCTAAATTGAACTAATTTGATTGTATATGTTTGTATAGTTTGGCTGATGAATTGTATATGTTCTTAAAATGATTACTAGTCTGTGTAGCTCTACTGATGAATTGTATATAGACGTACTGTAAATTGAATGGTAATATGTATAGCTCAACTGATGAATTGTTTATGATTATAAATTGAATTAACCTACTTGATATTAATTGCACAAATTTGTATAGCTTAATGAAAGTATGCTACTTTGTATTGTATATATTTGTATAGTTTTGGCCGATAAATTGTATATGCTTTAAATTGAATAGTAATCTATATAGCTCTACTGATAAATTGTTTGTGTTTGTAATTTGAAGTAGTTTGCATGATATGTATTATCAATTTCTGTATATCACAACTGCTTGAATTGTTTATGCCTTAAATTTAATTAAATTGTTTTGTATTATAATGTAGGTCAACTTATGAATGATCGTTTGCGTTTGTAAATTTAATAATCTGATTGGCTATGTATTGTATACTTTTAGTAGAGCCATCGATGTAGCTCAGTCGGCAGACTCGCTGGGCTGCTGATCCGGAGCTGCGTTCGGGCTTGGGTTGGATCCCCCTTTGGACTTTGGTTTCTTCGGAGGTTTTCCCCAGCCGTGGGACTGAAGCCGGATGGTCTATGGCGAGTCCTTGGCATCAACCCCTTTGATTTGATTACCCCCTTTGATTTGATTACCTGGTTGGGTTTTTCCGAGGTTTCCCCCACCGAAAAGGCAAATGCCGGGTAATATTTTGGCGAATCCTCGGACCTCATTTCATCTCACTACATCTCGCCAAAATGTAAAAAAATTGTACAAAATTGTAAAAATTGTAGAAAATTACTAAATTGTAAAACTATAAAAATTTGTAAAAATTGTAATTGTAATATTGTAAAATGTTGACATGTTCCACATCTTAAAGCTTCATTGCTCATGTAAGATCTATGGAATAAAATAAATGAATGAATGAATGAATGAATGAATGAATGAATGAACGAATGAATGAATGAATGAATGAATGAATGAATGAATGAATGAATGAATGAATGAATGAATGAATGAGTCTGCTAAAGTGCGATGTAGCTTACGAAAACGAATGGACTATACACAGAAGTTACTAAAACCTTAAAAATGAAGTTGGAAATTTACCTCAAATCTGGTCCGACTCTTGGCGGATGAAGAGTTGGAGTTCTGTGAAGTGCGGTCGACACGAGGCCTGGTCTCCACCTAAGACAACAGATATCATCACATTGGTAATACATAAACATTCATGCTGTATGCAGGACTTAAAATCAGGATACTGGCGTCTACAGGAAGACAAGATTGCGTCTCAACTTCACGCTCCTAGTTAAACATAAATATCCGTCTTCCGTAACAGATGCGTAACATCATTCTACAAAGCTTTCAATTTCATAACGTAACCTCAACACACAGACTTGCTACTTACAAAAAGTGAACCTACCTTATATTTCATAGCATGTAACACAAGTGATCTGTGTACAATTTATGGAAGCAAATGCACAGTATCACTGTTAATAAAGATAGGAATTTACCCGCAGAGACTACCGGTATGCATAAAGTATTCGTTGTAAGCACGAGAAACGTATCCCCATTCAATTTCTGCGATACAAAACACATTTCAGTTGTAACCTGGCCATACAGTACCTCAGCCTTCATGTCATTAAGGGTATATGTACGTGAACGACCACCAGTATTATCAGGTCCACACCTGTGGAGTAACGGTTAGCACGTTTAGCCGCGAAACCAGGTGGCCCAGGTTCGATTCCCGGTCGGGACAAGTTACCTGGTTGAGGTTTTTTCCGGGGTTTTCCCTCAACCCAATATGAGCAAATGCTAGGTAACTTTCGGTGTTGGACCCCGGACTCATTTCACCGGCATTATCACCTTCAGACGCTAAATAACCCAGATGTTGATAAAGCGTCGTAAAATAATCTACTAAAAAAAAGTATTATCAGAAAATGCAGGCTCTAAATTTTTAAAATTTTATAAGAAAATGCACTCACAATTGGACAAAAATTACAAGGTACCACAACAAGACTTATTAGAACTTAAATATCTGATAAAAGTATAAAAAAAAGGTTACTAATAATATTTTTCAAACCAGTTTTATCAGAGTAGTAAGGAAAAAAAAAAGAATTCTGCAGTTACATTATATGGTCTCTCTGACATCTTTAATATTTCGCCTGCATGTAATAAACACTTATTTCTGAAAAGTAGAATACCCTTAGAAATGCAGAGTTGTTAATTTTAATATAATTAATTTTTTGTTTGTCCTGTATAAAATATATTAAAATTCACATAATATTTGTGACCTAATTATTCTATTTTCATAGAAATGGGCATTATTGTAGTCTACTTTTTACACAGACTGATGTTAAATCGGTGTACAAAATTTCAGAATTCTATCTCTAATGGTTGTGGAGTTATGAAATAATGTGTGAAAATGTTTAACTTTTGGAAAATTTAATTTAAAGTAAAAAGTGAATTTCTTAAAAATATTATTAATAACTTTTTTTAAATAATTTTATAAGATGTTTAAGTTCTAACAAGTCTTGTTGTGGTACCTTGTAATTTTTGTCCAATTGTGAGTTCATTTTCTTATAAAATTTTACAAATTTAGAGCCTACATTTTCTGATAACATTTGTAGTCGTTTACGTTCGTATACCCTTAATGATGTAACGACAGTGTTGGGTGAGTAAATTGCCTGTACGAATTTTACGTGTAGTTTAAATGTAAAATACATACAGTCTTACTAATAAACCGTGTATTGTGCTTATACGAGACTTATGCAGAGTTCAGACAGAAAACGTTACTAATAAACCATGCATAAGCGATGGACGTATAAACAGGCTGTAACTATACAATGGGAAATGCTTTGCAGTAGTTATATACACGAAACCCCTTGTTTAAGCGTTGTATATAGAGAAAAAATGGCCGCCCCTCTAACAGCTGTTCCTATCGACTGTCATTTTATGATGATGATTACCTTGTAACCACAGAAGAACAAACCAAAGAGCACAGAAAAATTAGAATAATATTGCTGCAGCTTGTACTCTTTGACCAAAATATAGTGTGGTAATCGATTAGAGCCAGTTGTACTATCGATACTTAACACGCCACACTAGAGCGCTCTACCGGATGCAATAGAGAATCTCAGATATTCTATTATCTTTCGTAACGAAGTAGTGACGAAACTATGACGTAGATGTGTAACAGTTATACTGTTATACACGACGTATGTAGTGATTATTAGTAAGGAATTCACACACGACGTATAAACGAGCTACTCATTGTATAAGTATAAGACAGTTAAACGTCTGTATATAGAGTTTTTATTAGTAAGACCGATAATGTAGAAAACAGTCTTATACACGGAGTAATAAACTAACATTTATCGATTTTGACAATGTAAACATCAATTACTTCATTTCTTTTAAGTCCTGATAAGAAAAATGACTGTTGCAGCTGATTTTATACTGCAGTTTTCACACAGAATATAACATTTGTTAATATTTACTTTAATTCTCCCTATACTTAGAAAAATAGCAATGCTTTGCTTACTTTCAGTTTGTTGGAAAAACCCCATAATATCCTAACGAGTTACCTGCACTTTGCTTACGTTTTCACTGTGCCTAAACAACACGGTCTACTGCAGTCATGCCAATTGATGCCCGTAGGAGCAAGCGCGCGCTTTAGAGCTCAGGAGAGCCTGAGCGCTTTACAGCGGAAAGGAAAGAGACAGACGAAAGAGCTGGTATATGCCGCTTGCTCGAGCTATATTCAGGGATGGCCAGAATTGATTCAATGGATAAAGGGAAGAGAACTTATTAAAACTGTATCCATGTTAATTTTAAGATGTGTCTGAGTAGTATAAGTGCATTATAAGAATGTAAGTTTTAATTTTAATGCTCATTTTTCAAAAGTTTGATTTTTTTATTCAAAATAAATATTTTCTCAACGTTTTTATAGAAAAGTGAAATTTTCAGATATAGGTCTATTTATTTAGTAGTCTTACAGAATGTTTTCGTAAATATAATATACCGTAAATACGTATTACTACAGATAGTGTATTGGAAATTTTGAAAATATTCGCATGGAAATTGATTGTAAGGAAATGAATTAAAGGAACTGCTGTTACATCATAAGCAAAAGATACGTGCCCATGTGTTGTAAAATGTCAGCTCTGTAGCTTCAGCACATTTCGAGAAAATAATTTAATATTCTGATGATAGGAAGTTGCTCACCAATATCACCTTAAAACCATAATGCGATAAGAGTTTTGTTATGGAATATTAGTTACAGTTAAAACATATACACCACCTAGGTAACTTTGCTTTGTACTGTAATATTGTTTTGATTGGTTTATTGATTACTTTTATAAGGCTAAAGATACCATCAATATCAATTCCAACTTATCATGTCATACTCAGTCTCTTTTTTCGGGATATCACTTTCTTCATGAATGATGTGTTTCATTCATTTAGTACAGTATAGTTGTACTGCTATGGAATTTATTTGAATATTCCTTCTTAACTCTTCATTATGTTATTAACGTTTAAAACATAATGTAATATTAAGAAATTGGTGTTAGTACTTTTGTTTTAAAGACAATATAGAAAATATCAAACAGAAAGAAGCCATATAAAAATAACGACATAAAATTTCACGTTCCGTTTGAAGTTTGTGCACCACTGTTTTCTTAATCCAACTGGCTGCTTATTCCTCCTTCCAAACCTAGCGCTTGATGCCCGCGCACGACGTCCAGGTCAGAAAAATGCGCTTGCTTTGACATCACTGGTGTACTGTATCTCCACAACGTCTATTTTATCAGATACACATGCAATTAAAGGTACTCTCCTCTGTTCTTCATTCACTTCCTGTGCAATGGACTTCAGATTTTCAGGTTCAATAGATCTAATAAGGTTGCTCCGGGTTACGTTCCGCCCTATATTTTAAAATTCTCAGTTTTAACGGTTCTTTTATAGAATAAACTAAAATTAATTTAGACTTGCAATAGCTGTAATGCCGATTTTTCTTACAAATGACGAACAATTAAACGTGATTAGCCTACAGACGTTCTTGAAATACTCTGTCTAGACAGACTGAAAGGTTGCCGTGTGAACTTATGATTACAGCAGAAACGTTTTTCCAGTTATACACGCCATCACGCCCATGTTTCCACGAGTGTGCATAAAGCGAATGAATGAACTTCTCTGGCCAAGGACTTGAAGGGTTTGCTCGAGAAGAAGACAATGCGGTGGCTGAGTGTTCGGACCTTCAGACTAACACGAAGGCGGTCCAGGTTCGAATCCTTGTCTGTCCTGGGATTTTTCATTAAAAATGCATAGTGGCACATATGGCACTCAAGAAAATATGTTAGTACTGTGCATGATTAGGCTGTATTCGGAGCAGTTGCTTGCGTGCTTTCATTCGGAGGCCTCCGGGTTACCACAGTTTAGTACAGCGGTGGCGAAAATGTAATCGTACGCCGAGCCACTGTGTAACATGCAACGTGCATAGCACCTATGGAGGGAGGCGGACACCCGAAGGGGAAGTGAAGCAACTGTCTGACTTATTAACGGATATTTTCATTTTCCTTACGTCAAGCACTTAAATATAATTTTATACAGTACAAGGTTACAAACTAATGTTTAGTACGTGTAACGAAGAAATAAATGAACAATATCACAACCTAAAATTAACTGTCTTCAGAATACTCTGCGACAAAGTTTCAAAATCAGGAATTATGTCACTTACTGCCAGTCGTAGTTGATCACGAAGGTATTTGTCTGTCAGTCATGATCTAAATTTGGTTTTTACTATTTTAATTGTTGAAAATAATTTTTCACAAACGTGAGTTGCAGCGAATATGGCTTCAACAGATCAAGCGAAAGAACGAAGCTTCGGATATTTATTTTTTGGCAAAGATTAGAAAGTTCAACATCTGTCAAGTCCTTACATCTAGCTTTCATTTGACATCACATTGTAAATCAGTGAGTTCAAATTGAAGAGCTAACCGCATTATTCGTAAATCTGCTGAAAAAGGGTCGACGTATAGAGATGATGATGATGATGATGATGATAACAACAATAACACTTAACCTTTTAATGTTTCATCAGTGACATGTAGTATAATGCCGTTTTATGTTATACAACCGTTTTCCTCGTAATACTTGTGAACAAATCATACATTTAATATTCTCATCATATTGACAGCAAAAAAATGCGTCCTCCCATCCTACTTGGAACTTCGTACATGGTTTCGAGAGAGACATGCCTATGCCACTCGCAGGTCAGAGACAAATACAAATGGAACGGAGTTTGACTCCAGAGAGTGAGAGGGTGGGGGTTGGCGGTGGTTAGAAGCAAGCGAAATGCACAACTACCACTGCGAGCCACAATGTCTCGCGAGTCACGTTCTCGCCACGGCTGGTCTAATATATATATATATATATATATATATATATATATATATACAGTCACGAAGCTTGAGTTGTGAGGGTGCTAGGAACAATAGACTGTGCCGGTACTATTTCGCATTGTCTGCGATGAGGCGATGGTAGCGATCCTAGTGGTTAGCAACTATCTATGGATGCATATTTACTATGTATTGAGCTTCGTGACTGTGGGATTATCTCCGATTGGTGCCGCGCAGCGCAGGTTGTATATGCGCGTGGCGCAGATATACACTTTCCGCTGAGCATTCCTTTATTCGGATCATGTAGTCCGAATCCGAGTATTTTTTCAATAAATGTGTAATTTTTTGTTTATTCTCTCATTTTTTTACTCTCTTTCTCTCTTTTTTTTTTTGCTTGAAGTGCTACTTTAGCCGACAGATTTTTTCTACATTTCAAATTAATATAATTTATGGAAAAGCGTGTGAGTGTTATGTTATTGATCAAATTAATGTCATTAAATTAACGTTAGGAAATCACATTTAAGAAACCGTCAATTGTTATATTACAAAAAAAAACATTTCAGCACATAAAAATTCACCAGTGTTAAAAATGTGTTCAAATTTCAATGAAATATGTAAAACATGGGATCTAGATTTCAGCATTTCTTACATGAAATATAAACATTTTCTTATTAATATACGGAAGGTAGTTGATTTTAAATAATATTGCTATGTATTTGTTACTCTGTAATTTGCCAGTTATAGCTACATTTTAAATTTTTGGCTATGATATCTATACTCATCTATTTTTCATTTATTTTTATTTTGTGTTTTTAATTTATATCTATATCTGTGTCTTTTATTTAGGTAGTATCTCTTTGTCTGTTTTTTTTTATTTTTCGTTTTTAATGTCTTTGTAGTTTTAATTTATATCTATATCTGTGTCCTTTATTTAGGTAGTATCTCTTTGTCTATTTTTTTTTCATTTTCAATTTCTTTGTAGTTTTAATTTATATCTATATCTGTGTCCTTTATTTAGGTAGTATCTCTTTGTCTATTTTTTTTTCATTTTCAATTTCTTTGTAGTTTTAATTTATATCTATATCTGTGTCCTTTATTTAGGTAGTATCTCTTTGTCTATTTTTTTTCATTTTCAATTTCTTTGTAGTTTTAATTTATATCTATATCTGTGTCCTTTATTTAGGTAGTATCTCTTTGTCTATTTTTTTTTTCATTTTCAATTTCTTTGTAGTTTTAATTTATATCTATATCTGTGTCCTTTATTTAGGTAGTATCTCTTTGTCTATTTTTTTTTCATTTTCAATTTCTTTGTAGTTTTAATTTATATCTATATCTGTGTCCTTTATTTAGGTAGTATCTCTTTGTCTATTTTTTTTTTTTTTTCATTTTCAATTTCTTTGTAGTTTTAATTTATATCTATATATGTGTCCTTCATTTAGGTAGTATCTCTTTGTCTATTTTTTTTTTCATTTTCAATTTCTTTGTAGTTTTAATTTATATCTATATCTGTGTCCTTCATTTAGGTAGTATCTCTTTGTCTATTTTTTTTTTTCATTTTCAATTTCTTTGTAGTTTTAATTTATATCTATATCTGTGTCCTTTATTTAGGTAGTATCTCTTTGTCTATTTTTTTTTCATTTTCAATTTCTTTGTAGTTTTAATTTATATCTATATCTGTGTCCTTTATTTAGGTAGTATCTCTTTGTCTATTTTTTTTTCATTTTCAATTTCTTTGTAGTTTTAATTTATATCTATATCTGTGTCCTTTATTTAGGTCGTATCTCTTTGTCTATTTTTTTTCATTTGTATTTACACTTGTAGACTATCTTGCATTTGTATCTGTTTTTATACCCTTTTCATGTTATCTGCAATTCTGTGTTTTAAGCAAATATCTGTACTGTGTATTGTAATTGGGGCTTTACCCTGTTCTATAACAAACAAACAAATAAATAAAATAAATTAATTAAATAAATTCATTAAATAAATACATAAATAAATGCATAAATAAATAAAATAAATAAATAAATAAAATAAATAAATACATAAATAAATAAATAAATAAATAAAATAAATAAATACATACATTAATAAATAAATACACAAATAAATAAAGAAATAAATAAATAAAATAAATTAATTAATTAAATAAATACATAAATAAATAAATAAAATAAATAATTACATAAATAAATAAAATAAATAAATACATAAATAAATAAAATAAATAAATACATAAATAAAATAAATATATAAATAAATAAAATAAATAAATACATAAATAAATAAAATAAACAAATAAATCAAAATGAAAAATTATTGCGAAATCTACAGCAAAAGTAAAGATTTGCAGTAGCTAATATAAACAATTATAGTTCTTCTAGAAACATTCCTCGAATTAAAGGCTTTTACAGGAACTAATTCCAGCCGTGAATTCCGTCGTTTTAATTTATGGTGCCATGATCCCGTCCAATCTGCTCATGCAATTAAAACCTGGGTTATCATCTTCGAGGAAAGTAGTTCGGCACTGAAGAAAAAACCTCTAGGAAGAAGAAGAACCATGCGTACCCCAGACAACATTGCTGCGCCACTCTAAGGACTACGTACAGTCTTAGAAAAAAAATTTTGTCGCACAAATGTCGCAGAAAGAAGGCAGTTCACATGATCAGAGGGCGAGCGACCTGGTTCACAAGATGACTAGTTGACGTAAGTTAATAAAATCAGTTTTGTTTCGTTGTATGTCTGATCATGCGCACTACTTCCTTTCTCGGACCTATTATAAAGTATCTGTGCGACGAAACTTTTTTCTAAGACTGTACGTAGGAGATGTGAAGAGAGTGTAGACGAGAATGGTAGTCACTTGAAGGGCTTCCTTTTCAAGAAATAAATGGCAAACTATGAACTTTGTGATCTCATATACATTATTTTGAAAAAAAAAATCTTAAGTAAATAACCAACTATTATAAACGTCCGTTCCTCTACCGGACTCTGTACAGTATACGTATAGTAAAACTTAAATACTAAAACGCAGTGAACTCCAAAGAACTTTCAACAATAAATGCAGGGTCGAATTCACAGTCGTCACTTATAAAATAAGAAAACACTTAAGTAATGAGCGTTTCCTTAGCAATTATTTTAGATCGTATAGCAGAGACGCTACTGTTTCATATGCACTGAACATTCCGTTGACATCGAAATAAATATGGCAACATGGCTAGACGTGAGCGCTTTCGCACATTCAATTGATTTCCAGCACCTTCAAATTATTGTTAATTCGGCATTATTATCAAATACCTTACTATTATAATAATACCGGACAGCTAACAGTTTTTCGCGCGAACGACGCTGGTGCTGCTACCTAGGCGGCCGGTGTGGAGATACTCTCGAAACAAGCTGTAATCAACTGCAATGTATATTGTTGCTGGGCTAGTTAATAGTTTTATTAATTAGTGCTCTGTTAAAATGTCAGGGTGTATACGTGCTGTTTATAATTGCTACAATTACAGCATTACAAACTGCTCCAAATCGTACTTTCGATTTCCGAGAGTTCATAAAACGTGAGTCAACAAGATTCTTCATTATTCCTAATGCCTTTGTCTCTGCGTTGTATAAAAATTAGCTTTTTTATTTAGGCCTAATAAATGAATATTGGAATAAATATATTGGAAATTTTAAGTTTAGCAAATTAAGTTTTATTGTTGTCCACATGCCTTTACTTTAAAAGCATCAGATTACTATCAATTTTATCTTTGCAGTTGTCAGCAATGGGTATATAAAGCGTTATTGTAAATTCATTCTAATGTCAGAATATAATTTTGACTCACTAAAGTAAAGAATAAAATACGCAACAAATAATTGAGGGCTTTGCCGGAAGAAAGGCGGATAGACCTATACGCCCTTCTTCGGGAAAACGGTTTAAAATGTAGTGAATAATTATAGTAGCGAAATTTTGTTTTGATTGTACTGTACATACCTGCAGGACAGGGCTGCGTGCGTGTATAACATTTTAATCAGGTGCGTTTTAAAATCTTAGATTGCATGTATCTCAATTCGCCATATTGACGTATACGCCCTTTTTCCGGCAAAACCCTCAATTATGAAAAATAATATGAAGTATGCAATATTTCTCATAATATACAGCTGTAATATGAAATAATGTTACATGAAATACGGTACTATTCAACATTTCTTAAGTGTCTCGTATATTATTATTCCACATTAGTACCTCACGTTTTAAACAATAGTCCGATTTCCGCTATGTTAATATTTGTATTTGTGGACGTAATTCCACGCCTCTCCGCCAGATGTCAAGTCCGCAATATTTCGCACTCACGTCAATGCTGCTAGTATACAGCTGTCCGGTATTATTATAGTAAGGTATTTGTTATTATCGTAAACAAATACAAAAGTAAATACTATAGAGCTAAAAATTATACAAAATGTCGAAGAAGCATTTTATAGAAGAAGAAAGAAGTGAGCTAAGAGAACTAGTTGTGAAATACAAATAAATATAGACCTAAATATAAATCTGCACAAACCAACTGCAAAATGATAATAAAACCAGAATACCTTTATGAGTTGCCAAAATATATTATTACATTATTATAAGCTATTACTTGACTGAAATGATGCTGCAGATAAAATTTCAAAGCATTTTCAAAGTATTTTCAGCAGTGGTGAAATCGGTAAGCCTCTCATAGTTGTATCACAGTCTAGTATATACAGTCACGAAGCTCAATACATAGTAAATATGCATCCATAGATAGCTGCTAACCACTAGGATCGCTACTATCGCCTCATTACAGAAAATGCGAAATAGTACCTGCACAGTCTATTGTTCCTATACTTGTTTTTTTGAAAGATGGGCCATGACAGGAGCGCTGCGATCGGAAAAACAACTGAATGTCACATAGCGTGGTAGACCTGTTGTTATGGTAACAACAGTTGAGTTGCCAACCTTAGTTTCCACGTGGTGAGTGCTTCATAGCTCTCTCGGCGACATTTATTGTGCTTACAATGTTAGCATTGCTACGTTTCGTCTTTGATTCTCTGTCGATTTTTGTACTGTTTCCTTACCTTCGCGTCAATTGTCAATGAATGTTTTAACGTCAGTCATCTCAATGACAACTGCTAGCTTCCATCAGCTGGCAGCGTGGTAATCCATACTGGCAACATGGCACTGTAGTTCCTAGCTCGGCCGCTTAACTGTCATGTCCCATCTTTCAAAAAAACAAGTATAGTATCCTCATAAACTCAAACTTCGTGACTGTATTGTCTATACTATATTATATCCGCTTAAAGAACGACTCTGACAGTTGCGTGCGGCGTTGTCAATATGCACCGGTCGAAGCTACGGAGCTGCTCGCCTCGCGCGGCGAGACAATCGAAAGTGTTTCGTTTACTATTACCACCACCCACGCCTGGACGCCTGGCAACTGACCACGTTGTTCTGTTCCGAGAGACATGACAAACCAAGCCGTTACCATGGAGACGTTTACAAATCCCCGTAACGGGATAGGCCAGCTCAAGTTGATTCATCTCTCTCGTTTCCCCTCTCCCTTCCACATGAGAACTGTCAGAGTCGTTCTTTAAGCGGATATAGTATAGACCAGCCGTGGCGAAAAGGCCATGGTGCGCCGAGCCACTGTGTAAGCTGCAACGTGCATAGCACCTATGGAGGGAGGCGGACAACCGAAGGGCAAGTTAATGTTTAGGACGTGTAACGAAGAAAGAAATGAACAAGAAAACATAGAACACATTATCACAACCTAAAATTAACTATCTTCAGAATGTCTCTGGGACAAAGTTTCAAAATCAGGAATTATGTCACTTACTGCCAATCGTAGTTGATCACGAAGGTATTTGTCTGTCAGTCATGATCTAAATTTGATTTTTACTATTTTCATTGTTGAAAATAATTTTTCACAAACGTAACAGCGAACATGGCTTCAACAGATCAAGCAAAGGAACGAAGCTTCAAATATTTATTTTTTTCCAAAGATTTAAAAAGTTCAATATCTGTCAAGTCCTTACATCTAGCTTTCATTTAACGTCACATTGTAAATCTGTGAGTTTAAATTGAAAATCTAACCGCATTATTCGTACATCTGCTGTAAAAGAATCGACGTACAGAGATGATGATGATGATGATGATAATAATAATAATAATAATAATAATAATAATAATAATAATAATAATAATAATAATAATAATAATAATAACAACACTTAACCTTTTAATGTTTCATCAGTAACATGTAGCAACTTATAATGCCGTTTTATGTTATACAACCGTTTTCCTAGTAATATTTGTGAACAAATCATACATTTAATATTTTCATCATATTGTAAGCAAAAGAATGCATCCTTCCATCCTACTTGAAACTTTCGTTTTTTATAGAGGTACATGGTTTCGAGAGAGATATTGCGACGATACGCCACTCGCATATCCGAGACAAATACAAATAGAACGGAGTTTGACTCCAGTGAGTGAGAGGGTGGGGGTTGTATGTAGGAAGCGAGAGAAAAGCACTGCGAGCCACAATGTGCTCGTGAGTCGCATTTTCGCCGCGGCTGGTATAGACTGTGGTTGTATTGTGATTTTCAATAAGAGGCACCAGAATATCCACAACAGTGTTCTTGTCGAAATTGTTGGTCATTGTACATCTCTAAAGATTTTTACATCTCCCTGATATATATTTTGTTTTGTTAAACACGTTTTCATTTTCGTTTTCATTATACAACTCAATAAACTCATAATCATCATTCATTTTATACCGAATCAGCTGATTACAATGCATATGAGGAAACACTTGAGTAAGCTGACAAGCTATCTTATTTGAATAAGTGTTCACTTCAGTGGTATTTATGAATTGGAAATTATGATAAGCAACTGCTTAAGGGTTTCCTTGCGATAAGTGTTGACTATGAATAATTCAGCCAGTAGATAATATTAGAAAGAGGAGATACAGATTTAAAGATTAAAAAATGCGATTTTTGTTTATTTATTTATTTATATTTTGAATGGACTTTCCTCCTACTATCAGTGAAAGAATTATGCGGATGTCTACATTATTCTTCGAGTTATGACAAAAATAATGTGCAGTACCTTCACCTAAGGCTTCTTAGGGTCGAATTCATAGTCGTCACTTACAAAATGAGGAAACACTTAAGTAATGAGCGTTTCCTTAGTACTTATTTTAGATCGTATTGTAGAGACGCTACTTTTTCATATGCACTGAGTATTCCCTTGACATCGAAAGAAATATGGCAACATGGCTAAACGTGAGGGCTTTCATACATTCAATTGTTTTCCAGCGTGTTCAAATTCTTAACTCGGCATTTTTATCGAACACAAATACAGAAGTAAATATTATAGAGCTAGAAATTATACAAAATGTCGAGAAAGCATTTTACACAAGCAGAAAGAAGTGAGGTAAGAGAACTAGTTATGAAATATAGAGATATCGTCGAAAGTAAAACAATCTGATAATTTGAATAATTTCAAGGGAAAAATTGTTCCGGGGCCGGGTACCGATCCCGGGACCTCTGGTTGAACGTACCAGCGCTCTTTCCAACTGAGCTACCCGGGAACTCCACCCGACACCGTCTCAACTTGAGAGGTCCCGGGATCGATACCCGGCCCCGGAACAATTTTTCCCTTGAAATTATTCAAATCTGCTTTATAGGGAACCTTACCTGAAAGACTAGATTTGCATAATCTGATAATTGTTCTCTCCAAAGGAAGAAATTGACATGGAACAAAATTTTATAGCAGTTGAATTTAATGCAAACTCCCGAAATACTCCTGTAAGTAACTTAGATCATTTCAATCTATTTTTCAGTTATTTTATGGTAAAACAAAGTGGAAGTGGTATAAGTTAATTACGAACATTTTAACAGCTTAGCAGTAGCAGTAGCAGTAGCAGTAGCAGTAGCAGTAGCAGTAGCAGTAGCAGTAGCAGTAGCAGTAGCAGTAGCAGTAGCAGTAGCAGTAGCAGTAGCAGTAGCAGTAGCAGTAGCAGTAGCAGTAGCAGTAGCAGTAGCAGTAGCAGTAGCAGTAGCAGTAGCAGTAGCAGTAGCAGTAGCAGTAGCAGTAGCAGTAGCAGTAGCAGTAGCAGTAGCAGTAGCAGTAGCAGTAGCAGTAGCAGTAGCAGTAGCAGTAGCAGTAGCAGTAGCAGTAGCAGTAGCAGTAGCAGTAGCAGTAGCAGTAGCAGTAGCAGTAGCAGTAGCAGTAGCAGTAGCAGTAGCAGTAGCAGTAGCAGTAGCAGTAGCAGTAGCAGTAGCAGTAGCAGTAGCAGTAGCAGTAGCAGTAGCAGTAGCAGTAGCAGTAGCAGTAGCAGTAGCAGTAGCAGTAGCAGTAGCAGTAGCAGTAGCAGTAGCAGTAGCAGTAGCAGTAGCAGTAGCAGTAGCAGTAGTAGTAGTAGTAGTAGTAGTAGTAGTAGTAGTAGTAGTAGTAGTAGTAGGTTTATTTTGCCTTGGGTAGAGTACAAACGAAAATGCAAATAACACTTCGTTGGGGCCTGAATACTTTTCGGAAAAAATACCACTAAAACCTACCACAAATGTTGCTGTAGCATAAAATCTCAAAGCGACCAGTATTTTGAGCAGTGGTGAAATCGGTAAGCCTCATGGTTGTATTGTGAATTTCAAAGAAATACATCAGAATATCCACAACAGTGTTCTTGTCGAAACGGTATCTCCTCTTAAATTGTTGGTCACTGTACATCTCTAAAGGATTTTCCATATCTCTGATATATCTTTTGTTTTGCCGAAACACATTTTCATTTTCATTATAGAACTCAATAAATTCATCAAAATCATAATCATCGTCCACTGTGTATTGAATCAGCTGATTATAATGCATATGAGGAAACAGCTGACAAGCTACCTTATTTGAATAAGTGGGCTATTCCATATGAAATTGATCAGTAAAAAACCTCGCATTTTTTTATACTCTAATTTTTCCCTATTTATACAAGGTGCTGAGGACAGTGCATTTTCAAAAATATATTGTCGAAAGTCAAACGGTTTTCGTATTGTTGAGCGATAAATTTAGCGTATTTTATAAAAACAAGCCTCTTTCAGTGCTCAGAACTCTGGAACCATTTACTGCAGAACATTGAACGGGAGCGCATTTTGAAGCTGACATTTGGTAGGTTATGTTAAGAAGTAATCCTTATTTTTATTGTACACAGAGAGACAGATAATCTGATCATCTTTGACAATTTGTAAAAATGTAAAAAAAAATATTGAGATAAAACCTTGCATTATTAAGAGGGATTCGGCATTGTATGCTTAGTGGTATGGCAATAAGTTTCGAGGGTATTAAATAGATTATTTTCACATGCCTGGATTTGAACGGCGCAGTGCCGCACGCACTGGCCGAGAGCTGAAGATAAGCGAGCGTTGGGAGTCATTTTACTCCTGTGTTTATGAAAACTTGTGATAAAGCTAGCCCAGCTATGCGCTACTAGACGAAACGTCACGTGTTTGTCTCCTGGCCTTGCTTGTCTCGGCTAGCTCCCGCCTCACAGTCAGTTGGTTAGTTCACGCTCGTACTATTTATTTTATTTATTTGATATTTTCCATACTTTCTTATCAACGGTACACCAGTAAAAAATATGTTTGTTTGTACTTTCAATGCGGAGCCTAACCATATATTTAAAAACAAATTTTGTGCTGAAAGGCGTCTTAATGAGGATAAATCTAAATTTCTCCAGTTCCATAAAAAGTAAGAAAATCTGTTTATATGTCAATATAAACTTTAATTTCTCAGCATAAAAATAAACCATGATTTTGATCATTGGGTGAAAGGGTTTCGGAGCTACAACAGTTTAAAGTTGCTAATTTTATGAAAATACGATAAATTTAAATATTTTTAATTTAAACATTATGAAGTTCTGATGCCTTAAACTTTGCAAAAAGCATTGTATCACAGTTCTCTACGTACAAAAAAGTTTTATTGTATTTAGAAATTGTAAGGTCAATTTTCTCTATATTTCGGTAGATTTGAGATGGAATAGCTCAAGTGTTAACTTCAGTGGGATTTATGAATTGGAAATGATAAGCAACTGCTTAAGGGTTTCCTTACGACAAGTGCTGACTATGAATTCGGCCCTTGGACTGTAGAAAAATAATATATTTTAAGCACATAGTTCTCAGACGAACTGCCTTTGTAAATCTCCTTCCGGTATTTAGAAGAAAAAGCTTTAGAGTGGTGGACTGAAAACATGCAAGAGCCACTTTTTACTAGAGATGCTGAAAATGCCTTCTTCTTCCTTTCACGTAATAGGCCTTGCGACCTGTTACGGTCTTATCTTAACTTCATCTCTTCCTTGACCTTTCCAGTTCTCTCCTTCCTGTTGGTCTTTATGGCATTATTATTTTCTTTCCAAGTGATCCCTTGAATTTTGTCTGTGCTCTTATACCTTATCCCCAATTGCATAAATACCCAATTTATTCTTCACTGATTAACGTTATAACTTCTTTACTGTGTTAATATTATAAAAATTATCTAGCTGACTAGTTTCGATATAGTGTCCGTCATTGTCCGAAGCCTAGTGAAGTCGAGCGCTATCTTCTGGTTTCCTGTCGTGGTGGGGTGTGTTCAGGGTGCGAATTAAGATTTTTGATGAAGGGAGGATATAATCCTAGACAGAGAATACCATACATAAAATTCTTATTATCCTCATTTGATACGGCTCAACGCTTGGTCGCACTGAGTTGCTTGTCTTGCATCTTGATCATAATAATAAATTCTGTGGCCGGGAGGAAAAAGGTCTTAAATCAATTTTTTGTAAAAATGAGATTTTTATATATTCTGAAAGCGGAAACTATTCTCTACGATCTGGTAAAACGGCTAAAGTCAAATAAGACCCCTGACTAGATTTATAGGGCGTGACCAAATGTCCTAAGTACTTTTTGAATCGAGCACACACAGAATAAAGGACTTACTGTTGTCCAACCAGGAGATCAACCGTGAAAGGAATGTGCTTACTATTGCGTCATCTATTGGAACGAAGTAGTTAGATAATATTACCGTTATAACACCAGTTTAAAAACCATGCGCTCTCATGCATATGTTATTTCCTGTATGAAGAGATTAAAAGACCAGGAGATTAAATGTGATCTAATTTTGTAACTAGGATAGTATCAATATGTCTGTATCAATGTTATGGTTTGTGCTGTGACAGCTAGCCAATAGAGATAAGAGTACCCACGTGTGTGACCTTATGACATCTTATGACATCAACATTCATTCACACACAGCATTACCCCCCTTCGTCTCATCCGGCGGAGACTTTCTCGTGGTTTGAGCATAGTAAGAATATCTAATACTTTATTCCTTACGAACCATCACACGTTTACTTTCCATGCTTCCCTACTGAAAAGGTCTAACTTGTATTTTAGCCATTTTATCGCATACTGATGCCCTTTCCTTTTAAAACTTTAAGCACCAGGTAAACAGTCCTATAATTGTTTAAGACCCATTTTGCATTCCTAATAATTTACATTTCTCATTCCTTTTGACATGAAAAAGGTCTTATGTTTAATAGTCCTTGTACTCAGTTTGGCTTCTAGTCTTAAAAGGGCTTAAGTGCGGTTATTTTTGGAAATAATCAAGAAAATTGTTAAATGAGCAACATTACCTATTTTAGAAGAAATATAACCTCTTAGTTTAAAAAAAAAAACTCTATAATTGGCACCAATTTCAATCTTTCTACTGCTCTCCTGAAAAGTATAAAATTTTTACTTAAGACCTTTTTCCTCTCGGCCACAGAATTATACCCATGAACAGGATTAAGAGATAAGATGTGTAATTCCTAAGTTATTGATTGTTGTCATCTTGCTGGTGATGATAATAAATCAATATTATTTTCTTTGCTCACTTTATACTTTATGAAGTACATATCTTGTATTAAAACAATTATATTTTGTGAGGGTGGATAGAAGTTATCCCTGGCAGAGATGTTAATATGATTTTATGAGAGGGGGATAACTTTGCAACAGGGGGAAAACCCCCCCATACATCCCCCCCCCGTTAATTCGCACCCTGTGTGTTCATGACTGTGTCAAAAAGTGTCTGTGTTTTGAAATTCAGTTGACTGTTCAGGATGCGCTGTGGGTGTGTTTTTGTATGTATGTAAATTCCATATTCTTCTACAGTGTCAAGTTTCTGGTTTTTTGGCTGAATGTGTAGCATTTTCATGTCAGTGTCTATTTTGCTGTAGTTGTGATTGGAGTTTGTGATGTGTTCTGTGTATGCTGAATTATTGTGACGTTTGGTTATACAATACAACCTACGCTCAACACATCACAAACACCAATCACAACTACAGCAACATAGACACTGACATTAAAATACTACACATTCAGCCAAAAAAATACAGGAACTTAACACTCTAGAACACTATAAATTTACAAACATACAAAAACACACCCACAGGACATCCTGAACACTCGAATGTATTTCAAAACACACTCTTTTCGACATAATCATGAACACATCCCACCACAACAAGAAACCAGAAGATAGCGCTGGACCTCACTAGGTTTCGGACAATGACGGACAACATGTTGAAACTAGTCGGGTAGCTAACTTTTATAATATTAACACAGTCTACTATATACAGTCACGAAGCTTGAGTTTTGAGGGTGCTAGAAACAATAGACTGTGACGGTACTATTTTGCATTGCCTGTAATGAGGCGATATTAGCGATTCTAGTGGTGAGCAACTATCTAATGTTTGCATATTTACTACGTATTGAGCTTCGCGACTGTATATACTAGACTGTGATATTAACACAGTAAAGAAGTTATAACGTTAATCAGTTTTTATACAAGTGTCAAAAGAGTATATTCAATAATGAAGATATCTTATCCAATTTAGAACATCCCTTTACAGATCTTAAAAATCTCATTTCTATTTCCTGTATATGAGATTCATCTCTTTGAGTTGGAACCCATGATTCACTCCCATGTAACAGGAGGAGACAGCCATTATTGTATAAAATTGCTGCAAATGTATGTTTTTAAAATATCGAATTGAATAGTACTATTTTAATAATAATAATAATAATAATAATAATAATTTATTTATTCTGGCAAAGTTAAGGCCATCAGGCCTTCTCTTTCACTTAGCCAGAAACAAAAGAAGCTGATACAATTTTACTAATATTTAAAGAAAACTAAACTTAATAACAAATTTATACAGCTATACAAGCACAAGTTGAGTAAATTAATGCAAACATACTAAATAATAATTACAAAATAATATAAGGCCAGAAGTTACATTCAATAAATATGCAAGCGGTAAGTGAACCAATATTACAAATTATATATATATATACAAAGTCGACCTGGTTGGTGAGTTGGTATAGCGCTGGCCTTCTATGCCCAAGGTTGCGGGTTCGATCCCGGGCCAGGTCGATGGCATTTAAGTGTGCTTAAATGCGACAGGCTCATGTCAGTAGATTTACTGGCATGTAAATGAACTCCTGCGGGACAAAATTCCGGCACATCCGGCGACGCTGATATAACCTCTGCAGTTGCGAGCGTCGTTAAATAAACCATAACATTTATATACAAAGGATAATTAAACATGAATACTGGTCATGTGTTTAAACAATTTACTTTTAAATTGCAATATCGTTCGACAGTTCCTGAGGGAGCCGGGTAGGGAGTTCCAGAAACGAATTGCTGATGCTGTGAAAGAGGAAGAATAGTGAGCTGTTTTATGGCAAGGCATAGATAATAAAGGGTCATTTTTAGTACGAGTACCTAAAGTCTGTGTGATGCATCTTGTCTCACTGTGAAAAGAGAGAGAAAGGAGATATATCTTACTTCGTCTGTGTTGTTATGGTGAAGGGGGAGTGGAGCGGTGCCGTCCATCCATCCAGTGGCGGAAGAGACTAGTTGATACATTCTGTAGCGCAAAATAAAATAACAAAATATCTCTCTTCGTACTGTGTAGTTCCGTCACTGAGCTTGTCTTTCAAGAAACCGAGTTCTGGCAGCCTGTACAATAACAAGATTTTGAAAGGAATCCTGAAAATTTACAACCCTCCTATAATCTCCACCCTCATTTGAAGGGACTTGGTTTTATTGCTACTGAGACAAGATAAACCTTACCAGGTATAGGCTGTGATAAGACAGGAAATTATTTTTGTACGTTGGGCAAGAAACATACCGAGACATACTCAAGCTTGCCAAAAAAACGAATCCGGGTCCAATAAATTTGCAGCCACACATGCACACTAACATCTGAGCAAGGCGATTTATCTAGAAAATAAACACTTTGTCATTGGTATATTTAAATGTATGGCTATAGACAAAGCTCCGAGAAGAACCTTGTGTGTCAGCAGGATCGGCCTTGAGGATTGTTCTGCGGTCTGCATTCTTCTTTCCTTATTCTTTCCCGTGACAGGCAGTCGTGCAGGAGAAATGAATGACAGAGTCTGCTAGGAAATACCAACACTTCACTACACCCCAACATTGACCTTTCACCTTCTGGCTGGAGCCCAGGCCCTGGATGTTGCGGCACTGTCCACTCAACGCACGACAACGATTAATGAAGAGATTGTGAGTTACTCATAGAAGGTAATAGTTCGTGACGGAGATGGTTGTAAACAGACACAACGTTTCTTCTTCTCAATTTGCTACAGCATTAAAGTGTATTTTCCTGCCTTTAGACCTATTCACTCACAGGCTACTTCTTTCACTGAGTCATTATTGCTGCTCCTCCGGTATAGGTCTCGCAAGCAGGGATTATCGACGACAGAGTGCTGCATTGGAATTAAATCGCTTGCTTGAACTCGGTCGAGTGTCTCACCCTCGAATGAGATAAGATCGGTCGTGATACGCTCGTAATAAATAGAAGCACAGTACAAGGTCATCTCACCGACATGTCTTATCTTGTATGAAAGGCGACACATAAGATACACATATGTTTTGCTCACACGGTAAAAATAAGGCTTTATTTTCTGCGTTTTTGACAAACGTTTCATGGAACAGTCAATGGAACGTACCAAAACAGGAACATGAAGTTATAAATAAAATAGTATGAAAAACTTCGATATACAGTTATTATTGCTAATTAATAATTATTCAATATTTGATTTACCACATATATAATACGATAGGTCCATACATAGTGTTCCGCCTATATACTGCGACAATGTAGAAACGTTTTACAAAATATTATTGATATAGCAGTAGATTAATAACAATATTAGTACAGAGGAAACGTCACAGAAAATATAATAAAACGAATAACCATGCTGCACAACTGTTACAGACGCAAAGATTGATACACTAATTATTATTATTATTATTATTATTATTATTATTATTATTATTACTTGCATTATCGTATGTTTAGAATAATTACATTTACATCCAATAACATCTATCAGATGTGATAAAAACAAAATCACTCCTGTATGGGGAAGAAAAAAAAAAGCATTTACCTACAACATTTATATTAAATTTAAAGCAAGTTTTGTAGTTGTACTATGGAGAGGTTAGTTAAACACTGCAAAGTTTTGAAATGATAAACATCTAAGATGTTACTACACAGTTCATCACTGTAACAAGAACGAATGTCTAACGCTCGGCTTACACCGTTCGAGGATTTATCGCTCGCGACAATTTTACCTATCATGCATGTGCGCTACCTATTGGATTATGCTCTGAACTACTTGGCACTCGAGCGAAAACTTTCGATGCAGACCTCTGACCGACGACAAGATTGCGAACGAAACAATTCGATAAGGAAGAGCGAGCGACAGGAAAGGTCACGAGATAATTTGAATGATATTCAAGAGTACAGTCGGAAGAGAAAAGATATCGACAGAATCAGTCTTGCATTGTGATAGTTACGTTACGGTTTTAGTTTCAGTCCCATTGCATGTGAATACGTGTCTTGTTCCAAGTGCGTTTATTTTATTATGTAGTGATGGAGCGTTCCCCTCGCAGAGTATCATTATTTTATTCGTAAACATAATGTTGCTCGTTTAATTTGCTTCGAATTTTTCTCCTGCTACGCTCTGTATTTCCACAGGCGATGTCCCCATCTGTTCATCTTCTTGGAAGAGGCAGTACTTCCATCCGCCCGCAACTCTCGCTCCCTTGGCGTACCTACATACATACGTCAAAACAGACAGCAACGCCACCACTGTTTTTCGATAATCGTTTCTTGCGCGAGCTATAGCTCATATTAGTGCTAGAGCCCGAACTTATTCCGCTCCACCCATCCTTCATCATATGATAACGCAGAATTCCTGAACGGAAATTTCATACTCGTATGTACTTCGGTACACCACAATAATATGATATGCGTAAATAATCACTTAGTGATTTAAAACAGCGCTCATTCCGTCGGATCCCGGCCACTTTGTCACTCGTAATGAGTGCACCTCTGCACATAGTGTGTTGGACATTGTGCCACTGTCATACATCTGTGACAAAGTGCATGAGGGTTGACCACTAAAGGGAATTTGAGAGGTAGAACTTAAACTGAGAGGATTCAATCCGGCATCGGAACTGGAATCCGGTGTGGCTTAGTGGATAAAGCGTCAGCACGTAGAGCTGAAAACCCGGGTTCAGGTCCCGGTGCCAGAGAGAATTTTTCTCCGCTCCACCCATCCTTCATCATATGATAACGCAGAATTTCTGCACGGAAATATCATATGTACTTCGGTACATCACAATAATGGAATGATTAGATCAGGGTTGGGCATGAGAGCGGCTCCATTTAGCCGGCCAGAGCTGCTCTCGCTCCGCAAGGCAAGCCAGAGCAGAACGCTCACGCAGTGGCGGCCTCGCATTAAAGCTACCTTCCCTACATTAATATAACAAGAGCCACGGTTGTTCTAGTCATTCAGTCCGTCAGTACATAATAGTTTATAAGGATATTACATCAATCTATTGTACAGTACAGACTTTATAACACTCTTATTAATTTAATGAAATAAACTTCGCTCTATGCACACACAAATCATTAGGCGTATTTACATAACCCATAAACACAGTGCTTTAACAATTACATAATGGAAGGCTATTAATAATATAAACATAAAGGATTACAATCAGACGTAATGGTAGGGTATTAATAATATAAACATTATGTAATAAAGGGTTACAATAATGTAATATAATATGATATAATACAATATAATATAATATGTAACTTTATATAATATAGTCAATGTATTGTGGGTCCCTATCACCACGGGATGGCGCGTCCTCAGGTTGCGGATAGAGGAGACGGCCTCCACATATGGAGGGTAGCTGCGAATATATTGAATAAGCAGTCGTGGACAGCCGATAAGGGGTGGTCCTCCAGCTTGGGGGTTGGGCGAAGGGCTAACAACCCATCACCGTAAAAAAAAAAACAGTTTGTTACGAAACCTAACAATAACCCTCGGAATGGGACTGATTCTCTGGCACGACCACAGCAAAGGAATAAGGTTATAAGATTTGGTACATGGAAGTCTCGTGATCAGAATATTGTACGAAATGGAACTATAAAAGTTGGAGATTTATCCTTCGAAGAGGTGGAAAAAATTCATATATCTTGGAACAACAGTAACAAATATAAATGACACTCGGGAGGAAATTAAACGCAGAATAAATATGGGAAATGCCTGTTATTATTCGGTTGAGAAGCTTTTGTCATCTAGTCTGCTGTCAAAAAAACCTGAAAGTTAGAATTTATAAAACAGTTATATTACCGGTTGTTCTGTATGGCTGTGAAACTTGGACTCTCACTTTGAGAGAGGAACAGAGATTGAGGGTTTTTGAGAATAAGGTTCTTAGGAAAATATTTGGGGCTAAAGGGGATGAAGTTACAGGAGAATGGAGAAACTTACACAGCGCAGAGCTGCACGCATTGTATTCTTCACCTGACATAATTAGGAACATTAAATCCAGACGTTTGAGATGGGCAGGGCATGTAGCAAGTATGGGCGAATCCAGAAATGCATACAGAGTGTTAGTTGGGAGGCCAGAGGGGAAAAGACCTTTGGGAAGGCCGAGATGTAGATGGGAAAATAATATTAAAATGGATTTGAGGGAGGTGGGATATGATGATAGAGACTGGATTAATCTTGCTCAGGATAGGGACCAATGGCGGGCTTATGTGAGGGCGGCAATGAACCTCCAGGTTCCTTAAAAGTCAGTAAGTAAGTAAGTATATAATATAATATAATTATGATATATGATATATCATAAACTGGAATATACTATACTATGATATAACATAATACTTGTATAATTTAAAATTATATATTACTAAATGTATAATAACTTATAATATAATATAAATATCAAATAGATACTCTAACATAATGTACCTGAGAAACATTTAAGTTGTTATATTAATTTATGGCGTTCATTACCAACATATTTGCCATATTCAGTAGCATGTTGTGAAGAATAATGCCACTGGATATTGAACTTCTTAATCAGTTGGAGTGTTTTATGAGAAATTAAACACTTTGCTAATCCACTGCTCTCTACGAAAAAAATAACTCCTCCTCCCATGATACATCAAAAGCATTGGGAGTAGCGGGCCGCTTTAGTGTATGAGTGGAAGCTCTGTCTTCAAAGTTCGCCATCATACTGTAGAGTCACCACTGCACCGACACTGAATGACGTACAGTATGCATACGACACAGCGCTCGGAAGAACCGCTCTTTAAAGCACACAGCCCTCATTTCTCAGAATCACGTAATGTGCCCAGTCCTGGATTAGGTCAATGAAAAAAAATTCATGACCCCATCGGAAATCGAGCCCGCGACCTTTCGGCTTGTAGCGTTATGCTTAACCGTGACGCTACCGAGCGCCCCATCTTTTATATAAACAGGAAAAAAATTAAAATCTGAAGGTGTAATCTCTGGTAGGATAGAATATCCGATTCACACTACAACAATTATTTTTCGTAATTAAAGAAAAGTGAAGTCTACAGCTGTGTCCTCTTCGTCTGACCGACACAAAACGTCGATAAAGAAAAGAAAGTAAGAGTGATAGCAGTACGTAGGAACACGAGAACTGTGTGGAAATGAGGTGAGGAGCGGTTCACGGAAACGAGAACGTGTTTAGACGACCGATCAATTTATCAAGTCATTACAATGCTATAGGTCACGTAATTGCGTGTATTACATAAATTAAATAAGATTAAACACAATTACATGTAAATGTAACGAATTCCGAATGGAAAATTAGGAAATTACACTTAATGCACATTCCCGTTAACTGAGACGACGTGACTTACTTGCATGATTGCTCTACGATCGCCCCAATGACAGAGAAATGGAAGCAAAAAACTGTATAATAATCCCTGCAGCGGTGTAGATATTTCTAACTACGTACACTGCTTCGACGATTTAGTAGAATGCGTTTGAGTCTGAAGAAAGGTTTGTTTTGACGAGAATCCAAGCCCCCGCATAGTCACAAAACGTTCACGTTAGGGTGACCAGACGTCCTCTTTTGTCCGGGGATGTCCTCGTTTTAAAAAATTCAAGAAATATCCAGCAATAATACTTCAGCAATAACATCCACGACTACACAGGCTAGCTGTGAAAATGATTGCTATGTTTTTTTTAAATATGTAAATATATGTATATTTAAATAAACAAATAACTAATGAATAAGTAAATAAATAAATAAAGTATTAATATTTAATATAATTTAGAAATAGCAGGCAGCATTAACTTACACTTTAATTAAATACCCACTACAGTGACGTAGTACGTACAAGTACGGTAACTAATTCCCCAATAAGGAGAATCTCTAAATTAATATTGTTTATTTAAATTTAAATATACAGAATAAGGAATATAATTACCAACAAACAAAAGAAACAGAAATAAAATAATACAAACAATATAAAAAAAGGAGATACAGTAGTATTAACAAAATTTGAGACCGAATGAGCAGCGCTCGTGTTCGGTCGCAGTTCAGATATAATCTTAATAGGCCTATAAGAGAATATAAAATAAAATAAAATAGGAAATAGAATTTCAAATTTAAAATTTAAAATTACAGTTACAGAAATTATATAATACAATATTAATATAAGAGAAATATAGAAAATAAAATAATAATAATAAAAATAAATAAGTAAAATAGAATAGGAACTAAAGTTTAAATTACAGCGGCAATGGAATTATATAATATAATATTAACACTAGAGAAGAATAATATCACATGTGAAAAGCAGGACAATTTATATATATACTTCAAAATTATAGAATACAAATATAATATAGGTTGATTAATTCATACACATAGGCTATAAATTTATTTAATCAAATTGAAGATATTAACACGTTTCTAATTTTCTTATTATATGTTAGTGGGTTACATGTTAGAAGTTCTGGGTGTAATTTAGTTAAAGCATTGTACAACCGAGGGCCAAAATTAATGCTATGCTTTAGACCAGCAGATTTGAGACATTTAGGTTCTACTAATGTTGAATTAATATTTCGTCTTGTGTCATAATTATGTGTCTGTAATACAAACTTATTACGATTTTTATGATAAAATTTTAACAGCGTATACTTATAAATTTGTTCAATATTAAATACATTAAATTCAGAATAGCTTAATTTAGTTGGATAATCGAAACGTTTCTTCAAACAAATTTTAATTATTCGTTTTTGTAGTAAATTTAACGGACTAAGATTAATTTTTATACTTCCACCCCAAACAATTATACCATATTGAATGATAGACTGAATAATGGCCAAATAAAAATTTCGTAGAACTCTAATGGGTAAGTAGCATTGAAGATTAACGAATTTATAAATTGTTTTACGAAGCCTCTTACAAAGAGAAGTAATGTGATGGCCATTTTAAATTCTGATCAATAATGATACCCAGATATTTTACATACGTGGCTTCTTTCAATGGTGGAAATTTGTTAGGCTCAACATTTATATTTGTAAGCAACTCTTTTATATAATCGACTACGGTAGAGGCAGACATCGAACATCTGTAACCGATGTTTCATCACGATCAGTACTGTTCCTTTCAGCTGCCAACAGCATAAAATTCCGTTTGATACTGATAAATAAAAATATAACAAAATGATATTGTATATTTAAGTAGCTATAGAATTTCTATTATTTCTGTAAAATAAGTATTTCTTTATTAATTAATGATAGCCCAAGATAGTTTTGTAAACACTGAATGGGAATTCATTTTCATAAACACTCGTACTAGTACTTCCTTCGTACGAGATCAAAGTAATTCAATTGGTTGGTGAAAAATTGGTGAAACACTATTACACTAACAGGATGTTTAATTTTTAACAACACGTTAGTTAACATCCTGTTAGCATTATTATAACGAAGCTTGGTGAATCAGGGTCTTAGGTATTAGCACAGTCTAGTATATACAGTCACGAAGCTTGAGTTGTTGAGGGTACTAGGAACAATAGACTTTTGCCGGTACTATTTCACATTGTCTGTGATGAGGCGATAGTAGCGACCCTAGTGGTTAGCAACTATCTATGGATGCATATTCCCTATGTATTGAGTTTCGTGACTGTATATACTAGACTGTGGTATTAGCCTATTTGTGCCAGAAATCAAATAAACTATCATCCTGGAGAATCTGCCCCCGTTATATTGGAAATTCGACCGTTTACTGAAGGAAGACAAGTTAATCGATGAACCGGAGATCATTGTTACAATAATTAAAATTAAATTATTTTTCAAATGAAACCTTTCAAAAGAGTTCTATCCAACTATATCAAGATGGAGCCAGAAATAACGTTCAAGATTTGATAGCTGGACATCAATAATTAAGTCGATTACGGTACCAAGGTTGGCGTCATCAATGTGTCCATTAATTGGATCAAAGAGTTTCCAGTCGCTATTAAAGAGTCAAAAATCATAAAAATGAGTCTCGTCTCCACAATAGTTTCAAGAGTTTATCACATTTCTTCTTGCCATTATCCTTTTATCAGTGATTTTAAAAAAATGGTCCATAAACGGGAAATGCATTTCATGCGATAAGATAAGCTATATCTCTCAGTATTTTCATGTTATCAATTTGAAGTATGACTAACATTTTGTTTGCAAGCCAGTGGTAGAGAAATATTTCTTATTAATGCATAGTTTCGTGTCCATAATGTGTGCATACGATTTATCTGCAATACTCGTAAATTTGACCATATAACGCCTTCCCTCCATGGGTGCGTCTGAAGGAACGAAGGACAATACATTCACAGTCTCTTCTATTCAGAATCATGCTTACTTCTACTCCGAATTATCTGCTATCGCGCTTTCAATTTCAATTCTTCGAAACCGGCATCAAGCACTTCTTTCTATCCCTCATCACAGAACGTCTTTATACTCATCCTTCTACACTGTAGAAATACCTCGCCTCCGGAATTTGTTACCTAATGACGTCAGGGACTGCCGGGACTATCACAATTCAAAATTAAATTGGAAAATTTTGTCTTATTCAATGCTTTTTAGGTACTGCTAGAAGTGTTGATTTGTGTTTTTAAATCTAGATTAAAACTCCAAGTTTCTTGTTTCTGTTCGTTAATTAGTTAGGATATAATTAATTATGATACTTAATCACTCGTCTAAAGTTTGTGTGACTGCAACCTGTGTATATTTTTGTGTGGCTTTACTTTGTTTATAGCGTGTTTTTTTTTATTTCTATTATTTTATTTGTATTTCTTTTGGTGTGGAAGAGAAGACCTGATGGCCTTAACTACACCAGAATAAATAAATAAATAAATAAATAAATAAATAAATAAATAAATAATACATAAACAAACAAACAAATAAATAAATTAAATAAATAAATAAATTAATTAAATTAATTTAATTAAATAAATTGAACAAATTAAATAAATAAATTAATTAATTAAATAAATAAATTAAATAAATGGCTCTTAGGGGTGGAGAAATGTTGAAGCTCTCACTTGACGAGACAATTGGCACTGAATAGCAATAAGGATATCAGTTCTACGTGCTAATTGCCTTTTCCCCGAAGAAAATAGTCTAGTATTTAATTTATATTAGAGGCAAACGTGGATAACTTTAGAACATGGACGGGTATAGTGATAAATTTTAAGGTGTTTGTTGCTGTCAAAGGAAAAAAAAATAAAATAAAAAAAAGAAGAAAGGGGAACTTCAACACATACTTCTTCAGCTGAGCATAATATGTGTTGCTTCATCACACTCAAACAATCACTGAAACAAACTCACAGCATAATTTATTTGGCGAGTGACATTATTATTTTTCATTAATAATAATAATAATAATAATAATAATAATAATACTTACTTACTGGCTTTTAAGGAACCCGGAGGTTCATTGCCGCCCTCACATAAGCCCACCATTGGTCCCTATCCTGAGCAAGATTAATCCAGTCCCTACCATCATAACCCACCTCCCTCAAATCCATTTTAATATTATCCTCCCATCTACGTCTCGGCCTCCCTAAAGGTCTTTTTCCCTCCGGCCTCCCAACTAACACTCTATATGCATTTCTGGATTCGCCCATACGTGTTACATGCCCTGCCCATCTCAAACGTTTGAATTTAATGTTCCTAATTATGTCAGGTGAAGAATACAATGCGTGCAGTTCTGCGTTGTGTAACTTTCTCCATTCTCCTGTAACTTCATCCCTCTTAGCCCCAAATATTTTCCTAAGCACCTTATTCTCAAACACCCTTAATCTATGTTCGTCTCTCAAAGTGAGAGTCCAAGTTTCACAACCATAAAGAACAACCGGTAATATAAGTTTTATAAATTCTAACTTTCATATTTTTTGACAGCGACAAAAGCTTCTCAACCGAATAATAACAGGCATTTCCCATATTTATTCTGCGTTTAATTTCCTCCCGAGTGTCATTTATATTTGTTACTGTTGTTCCAAGATATTTGAATTGCTCCACCTCTTCGAAGGATAAATCTCCAATTTTTATAGTTATATTTCGTACAATATTCTGGTCACGAGACATAATCATATACTTAAGTCTTTTCGGGATTTACTTCCAACCCTATCGTTTTACTTCCTTCAAGTAGAATTTCCGCGTTTTCCCCAATTGTTTGTGGATTTTCTCCTAACATATTCGCGTCATCTGCATAGACAAGAAGCTGATGTATCCCGTCCAATAATAATAATAATAATAATAATAATAATAATAATAATAATAATAATAATAATAATAATAATAATACAGTAATAATGATATTAATAATATAACAATAATAATTATCAACAGTAATCTCACTAGACGTTTTGATTTATCTAGAGAAAATCAAAACTCGAGTGGGATTTAATTGACTATTACACGATTAGAAGAAATTATATAAAGATTAGAAGTAACGAAGTACTCCACTACAATAAAATATTAATTGACTTACGAAAATACAACTGTCTTCAAATGTATTATTGTACCATCTCAACATTACAAATATTACGCTAGATGCATGCTAGATGGCAGTAGTGTCTTTATACAGACAGTGTAATGATTACTATTCAATAAATCTTAATATTAAACAATCTCTGATACGTGACTATCCATAATATCATATAGCAGAAGCTATAACATAACCTAACTAATGTACACGAGTGTTAGAAAAGTTTTAATTAACGACGATGACATAAAGAAATAAACATGAATAATTTTAAAAGGAATAATTATTGAATGTACAATTTTCAAATTTGAATGTGGTTGGTGGTTCAATTGATGTTATATTGGACGTGTGCGTAATAGAAGTGGAACTCGTTGATTTAGGCCTACATGGTGTATTCAATTTATTCAGGATTTCCGAATGAATAATTTTAAAAGGAATAATTATTGAATGTACAATTTTCAAATTTGAATGTGGTTGGTGGTTCAATTGATGTTATATTGGACGTGTGCGGAATAGAAGTGGAACTCGTTGATTTAGGCCTACATGGTGTATTCAACTTATTCAGGTCTTCATTTATTTGTAAATCGGATTTCAGAAGATGCATAGGTATGATCAGTGATTTTTATTAATCCTTGTTCTTGAATGCCAATGCGAATCATATTTGAAACTGCTGTGCATCGACTGGAGTGGTTTGTAATTTTATATATACAGGGTGTTTCAAAAATACGTGGCATAATTTCAGGTATGTATTCCCCACATGTAGACAATCAAAATAGTTCATTACAACATGTGTCCGGAAATGCTTCATTTCCGAGTTATGGCCTTCACAACATTGAAATTCACCGGAACGTTTTTCTTTCCGCAGGTCGTTGTTATTACAGAAGATGTTCAAAATGTCCACCTCCTGCTTGAATACAGACCTCACATCGATGTCTCATTGACCTGCGAACACGATCCCAAACTCCAGGAGTATTGCGTATGTCCTCAGAACATGCTACAATTCGATTCCGAAGGGATTCCAAATCAGGCACCGGAGACGAATAAACAAATGATTTTAAATGGCCCCACAAGTAGAAATCGAGAGGGTTGAGATCAGGTGAGCGTGGAGGCCAAGCAATTGGGCCACCTCTACCTATCCATCGATCAGGAAACCTTCGATCCAAGTACTGAATGTAACCTTCGCCTCGGAATGAACTGTCAGAGTGCCCTCTTAATGTCTTCTTTGACGGCAACGACCTGCGGAAAGAAAAACGTTCCGGTGAATTTCAATGTTGTGAAGGCCATAACTCGGAAATAAAGCATTTCCGGACACATGTTGTAATGAACTATTTTGATTGTCTACATGAGGGAAATACATACCTGAAATTATGCCCCGTATTTTTGAAACACCCTGTATATATATATATATATATATATATATATATATATTTTTTTTTTTTTTTGACGTCCAGACCAGCGCAGTTTCAAATGTTGGCAAACAAAGAAACAAATGCTAGGGACGCGATAAAATTAAACAAATGCTAGGGACGCGATAAAATTGTGCGATAAGCAGCCATGATTGGTTGAAATACGTCCTTTCGTACCGTTTTATTGGTCAAAAGCAGTATGACGTAGTAAGAGTGTAATAGTCATGAATAAACATTTCCTGTCGGAGGCACTTAAACTATGTAGTTGCATCTGGCCTCACCGAGAATTTCGATCACCGGCCGCTACTGAGTTGAGGGCCAATGATATGCAGGAGATCATCAAATTGCGAAGATATGATTCACATATAGTTATATGTTGGTTTCTTCTACCCCAAAAATAGAAATGGCAGGCATCGTTTCATTTTAAGTTTCCTAATAAATACGAACCAGCGATTCAAGTCGCGGAATTGTGAACACCAGTCGGCGACGCGATACTGCGATGTCGCGTCATTGTAAATTAAGCATTACTCTTTTATTAATCATATTCATGCCCTAAACATTTATCAACAGTAATCTCACTAGAGGTTTTGATTTATCTAGAGAAAATCAAAACTCGAGTGGGATTTAATTGACTATTACACGATTAGAAGAAAGTATATTAAGATTAGAAGTAACGAAGGGTACTCCAATACAATAAAATATTAATTGACTTACGAAAATACAACTGTCTTCAAAATGTATTATTGTACGATCTCTAAATTACAAATATTACGCTAGATGGCAGTAGTGTGTTATGTTTGGCTGTTTTCTTGTTATTAGTTGTGCCAACTATGGAATCTTCATTGAACTCTGTACACGGTTACTAGTCAAGAAGGCTTTGTTGATCCAATTTCATTTTTATTAAAACAGTTGCATTCCACTTCAATTATCCGGATCCCAGTAATCAACGTCACTTGATAGATGATTTTCAATAAATCTCAGTATTAAACAATCTCTGATACGTGACTACCCATAATATCATATAGCAGAAGCTATAACATAACCTAAATAATATAAACAAGTGTTAGAAAAGTTTTAATTAGGGATGACGAAATAAACAAGAAAAATTTTAATTAACGATGATGACATAAAAAATAAACATGAATAATTTTAAAAGGAATAACTGAAAGTACAATTTTCAAATTTGAATGTTTTAGTGGTTGGTGGTTCGGTTGATGTTATATTGGACGTGTACGTAAAAGAAGTAGAACTCGTTGGTGTACATGGTGTATTCCTCAACTTATTCAGGATTTCCGAATGGTGCTCTTCATTTATTTGTAAATAGGATTTCAGGAAAGATGCATAGCTATGACCAGTGATCTTTATTAATTCTTGTTCTTGAATGCCAGTGCGACTCATATTTTAAACTGCTGTGCATCGACTGGAGTGGTTTGTAATTTTCTGTTTTTTTTTTTTTTTTTTTTTTTTTTTTGACGTCCAGACCAGTGTAGTTTGAAATGTTGGCAAACAAAGAAACAAATGCTAGGGTAGTGATAAAAATAAACAAATGCTAGGGAAGCGATAAAATTAAACAAATGCTACGGACGCGATAAAATCGTGCTATAAGCAGCCATGACTGGTTGGAAGACATCCTTTCGTACCGTTTTATTGGTCAAAAGTATTATGATGTAGTAAAAGTGTAATAGTCATTCTAATTATATATCTTTTTATTTATAAAGAATTTCAGCTAAGGGTCAATGTTATTGGACTGAAGTTTCTTACTATTATTTTCATCAACATTTGATAATATCAGAACATAAATACTGCATGTAATACGCTGCGCAGAGGTTGGTAAGACTGTTCATTAAATTACAATTTGATTGGAGGTTGAAGAAAGAGATAGTCCAGTGTTTAGGGCTTACATATAGGTGTACAACTGATAAAAGCGTCCTTGAAACGTTATCGAACAGTTCTGTATTTCCAATTATTATCGCAGTCATCTTGACACTGATCACCTTGACTTTAAAAACAAAGATATTAATAATTCCAGGTTATGTTGACAAGTGTCACAATGTCCAGTGTTCAAACTTTTTATCGCTCGATCGCTTTCGCCTTGGGAAAAACAGACTAACGAGCTGAAAATTAGCAGGTGTTATACCGCACATAAGAATTCTTTCTTAATTGTTCTTAATTGTAAAAGTTTTAGAAAATACGACGGTCGTTCGAAGACGACAAAGTTTCTCACATGTTTAAAGCGTTTCGTGACAGTTCAGTAATCGTGCTGAGGATGATATTACTGTTTGTAGTTTACTTTCTTGAGTTATCATCAGGGAAAGGAAGTTCATGCCCTAAAAACGTGAAAATAAATAAATATGCTACAAAATATGCATTATATTATCAGTCTGAGATTATTTAACAGAATAATAAGGTATAGGTAACTTACGTTTAGTCTATGGATTTTGAAGTGCTTGCCTCATTGCTGAATGCTCCATTTATGCTGTTACAGTTCACAACTAAGCAGTGACGTATGTTTTCTGTTGTCATTCTTCGCCTGTTGTCTCTCAGCATAGCTTTGTAGCGTGAAAAACTTCGTTCTACGTAACAAGATGTAAGAGAGGCTTGCACAAAAGCTGTGAGCTGTTCTATAGAAAATTTTGTTGGTTTTTGGGGTGTTTTTCTTTCGAGAATATCTTGAATTTCTTTAAGTTGATAATAGCCAGAATTTTTGGAAAGAATATTTGCTGTTTTCTCGTTCACTTTATCTCCTACATTTCCTGGAACTGATGTTAAACTGGATATTGTTCTATCGAAATCTGCTAAAGTCTGCAGTAAGGAATACCAATTGCTGATTTGAGAGGCTCCCTATGAGGGCGTCATCGTTACGTTCAAAATTCATAAACATAAATTAGTTGTGTTTACAAGGTTACACACTTTTAAAAATGAGGGAAAGAAAATAAACATACGTAATATGCAGTCTCCCTGCATAAATGTTAAAATATGATGATTTTATAAATAAAGGCAAAATATGCACTTTACACACAATAAAAGTAATATAATTGTATTCAGAAATTTGTGATTCATGTAGATAATCTTTCAGCATATTCACACAACGATAGAGAACAAATATGCAAATGCATGAACTTCCTTTCCCTAGTTATCATTTACAAAAAAAACTGAATGTGATCATTTATTTTGCACCCAAATGAGTACTGTAATTAAAAACTTCTTCTTTGTAAATTACATACAAAAGGCATTATTTATCTTAATACAATGGGGCAGAAGTGAAGAAAAGCGAATAGAAGCATTTGAAATGTGGATATGGAGAAGGATGGAGCTTATGAAGTAGACAGACAGAATAAGAAATGAAGCTGTGTTGGAAAGAGTGGATGAAGAAAGATTGATGTTGAAACTGATCAGGAAGAGGAAAAGGAATTGGCTGGGTCACTGGTTGAGAAGAAGGTATGCACTGGAAGGAATGATGAACGTGAAATGAGTTCGGGGCAGAAGAAGATATCAGATGATAAACGGCATTAAGATATATGGATCACATGTGGAGACAAAGAGGAAGGCAGAAAATAGGAAAGACTGGAGAATGCTGGGTTTGCAGTGAAAGACCTGCCCTTGGACAGAACACTATGAATGTATGAATGAATGTAATTCTAAGCAATGTCGTAAATCAGACAGATCTTTGTAAGACTAAACTGATTCTACAGAAATTCACTCAATCATTATAAGAAACATGAAAAAACATGAGTCCAATAAATTCAACTTTATGCATTGTCGTCGGAAAAATATTGTATGCAACGCGACAATAAATCGATATTATTCTCTCGTGGAAATTATCACTCCTGAGGAGCTATACGTTCCACTCGCGAATAAAATCGTACTTTACTCTCTTGTATCGTAACATACACCGGGGACAGAACAACTAGAGGATTCAGTGACGTCACTACAGAATAGTCCACACACAGCAGAATTGTTCGCTGCACTACAAAGTGAAAACGTTGACAACTCTTTCACTGATCCAGCTGTTCTCTCACAATACAATAACTTCCGTTCATAAAATGTTTTGAAGATGAATGGTACCCTACCTGCTAGTGCGGGAGGAGGGGGTGGTCGGACCGCTTAAAAGTAACGGTCTCCAAGCTTCTAGATGTTCTGTCCCCAGTATACTATTAAGCATCAATAAAAACTATTTATAATACTTAATATACAAAGAAGTATATTACGAATATATTTATGTGCGTTCAATTCCAAATAAATACAGTGCCGGTATCCAATATTTTTTGGTAACAATTGTCACATTTCATGTACAACAATCCCAAAAAGAACTGAGTCGAAGATAATGAATATAAAAAGCTCAATTGTCGAGGAAAAATCGTTATATACATAGCTGCAATGCTCAAAACCTACTTTTCCTTATCACGAATACTGAAAACGTAAATTTCCGTGAAAATGTCGAAATAGATTATTCTTCTTTATGCTTCCTGGAAAGAGAACGTAAAAGACGGTTACATTATATATTTTCAACCGCACAAAAACATGCTTATAATATAAATCTCTCATCACAAAAACAGTGGTAACAGTCATTACCATTCAAAACTGCGCATCTTACCACAAGAGACATTTAAATAATCACCTACAGTGTTCAAGGTCTAGGAGAAGAACTTTGATAAAATAAAGAAGCAAAATATCAATACAATAGGATCAAAAGCATATGAAGAGTCCACTGCAAGAATGATGGACGTCATTTGGAATACATTTTGCAGGAGAAGTAATTGAAAGTTTCAAATGCTTAGCGCTCAAAGCTTAACTGTGATTTTCCGTTCATTACTGGACAATGACTATCAGTGTTAATGCCATATAACTCTCTATGTACATTCTATATGTCTTAAGCTATGCATTGAGAGTCTTGGTTCATTTTCGACAAGAAAGTGACATCCATCATTCTTGCAGTGGACTCTTCATATATATATATTTCAATGTCGTCACTATATTGCTACATTTCCCATCAACATACAACAGACAACAAAATATTGCCAAACTCTTGATGTATATTTCTTTTGGCAATATAAGCTCTATATGAGAAGGACAGTTGATTTTGTAAGATTACAATGTGAAAAACCATAAGGAAAGTTACAAGATCGCCATTTCATCATCAGACTCCACTTTGTGATACACCATCAATTTTCTGCGCCAAAGTACAAGCCTACTTCTATATGCTGCAATATGCTTGGCAAAAGACAGATTATGACATTGACATTCTAATATCATCGTTTAAAAATGTAATTAGTGTGGTTTTTGATATTGGATTGCTTGAATGCGGAAGTGATGTTGAATGTCAAAAAGTGGCTTTTAAGATGTGCATGTTGTTCAATTCCACTTTGCTTTGATCACTTCATTGAAATTCCACACTTGCACTTTGAAGACTGAACAGCTTTGCAACACTATCAGATCAGTAGAAGAAAGTTTGTTTTTCAGGTATCGTAATATTATTTTAAGCAAAGATTTTGTGACACTGTTGATTGGAAAGGTAGAATATAGTCACAAGATTGAAATATAACTTATGTTTCTGGTCCTATTATATCGATATTTTTTTTTCTTTTTGCGTTATCAAAGTTCTTCTCCTAGACCAGGGATACAAAACTGTGCTCCAATTGAAGCATGCGTCATAACCCCTTCAACTCTCGCGTCATTGTACGATAGGGGGAGAGGAGAGAACTGTGTGTATGCCAAACGTCGCACAAACGTCATTGAAGGCTCCGGCCTTGTGGATGGGGAAACGAACTCTTTCCCTTGTTTCCACCCCTCTCTTCCCCAGTTCTGCAACCCTGTCCTAGACCATGAATATGTGATCATACAATGTGATGAGCGATTCATATTATAAGCACGTTTTTGTGCGGTTCTGAGCGGTCGAGTCAAGTACAGCCCTTGATAGTTAGTCAGAAATTATCCAGAGTGCACCACAAGCAGTGGATCCTCATCACACTCGTAATGAATGGCGATAATAATACAGAATTGTTGGCATGTCACAGGAGAAAACCCCGTGTTACCTGGACCACGGGCTTGCCCAACCGGGATATGAACCCGGGCCCATTCACCTCGCACTAGCCATCACCGTTTACAAAAAAATTAAGACAAAACAAACGCGCTTTGAAATATGTATTAAGACATGGTCATTGGTTCGAACCACGCCCAAGGTTGGATATCAATGAAATGTCCTATGCTGTTCTGAGTGCCGGCGTCGTGTCAACCTCATGTCACAGGAGCCAATGTATCCGTCTGGTGGCGGGTCTAAAGATCTAGATACCGACTTGTTCATGATTCGTCAAGACTTGTACTTTGCACAACTTGGCTCCGAACTCCTGAATTAAGTCCTCCAGCCTTTCATACTTCGAACTTTTTGTCTTCGGCATTTTACCTCGTCACAAATACAAATGTTACGTTAAGTAAATAATACGACTTTTACATTTCACTAGTTTAAAGCACTCACTATGACCGTGTTCTGGCTTCAACACAAACTAGAGTGAGCGTGAGCAAGATGCGGTTCTATCATAGTCTACTATATACAGTCACGAATTTTGAGTTTTGAGGGTGCTAGAAACAATAGACTGTGACGGTACTATTTTGCATTGCCTGTAATGAGGCGATATTAGCGATCCTAGTGGTGAGCAACTATGTTTGCATATTTACTACGTATTGAGCTTCGCGACTGTATATACTAGACTGTGGTTCTATGTTGTATCAGATTGGACGTATCCCCGGGTTGTGACGTCAGGTACAGTATGAGAGTAGGCAACTATATTCCAGCTTAGACGTAGCTGAAATACTAAGCTTACTAATATCATTGTTGCTCCTACTATTACTACTACCGACACTGCTACTCCTACTACTATCACCGCTGCTCCCACTACTATTACTGTCATTGCTGCTCCTATTACTATTACTACTATCACTGCTGCTTCTACTATTTGTAGTATTGGTGCTCTAACTACTATCACTACTGCTCCTACTATTAGCATTGCTGCTCCTACTATTACTACTGCCGGTACTGCTGCTCCTAATATTACTACTAGCTCTGCTGCTCCCACTACTATCACTACTGCTCCTACTATTATTCATTCATTCATTTATTTTATTCCATAGATCTTACAAGAGCAATGAAGCTTTAAGATGTGGAACAAGTCAAAATTTTACAATATTACAATTACAATTTTTACACATTTTCATAGTTTTACAATTTAGTAATTTTCTACAATTTTTACAATTTTGTGCAATTTTTTACAATATTTTGGCGAGATGTAGTGAGATGAGGTGAGGTCCGAGGATTCGCCAAAATATTACCCGGCATTTGCCTTTTGGTTGGGAAAAACCTCGGAAAAACCCAACCAGGTAATGAAATCAAAGGGGGGTAATCAAATCAAAGGGGTTGATGCCAAAGACTCGCCATAGACCATCCGGCTTCAGTCCCACGGTTGTGGAAAACCTCGGAAGAAACCAACGGCCAAAGGGGAATCCAACCCAAGCCCGAAAGCAGCTCCGGATCAGCAGCCCAGCGAGTCTGCCGACTGAGCTACATCGATGGCTCTACTAAAAGTATACAATACATAGCCAATCAGATTACTACTGCTATTGCTCCTACATCACTGCTGTTCCTACTAATACTGCCACGATAACATGTTTATATTTAGTCCACTAGTTTACTGATGATGAGCTATGTCAAGTAAGCCTGACATAAAAGATACCCAAATCCAGGTTTTAAGCTATTTTCGGGGCCTGTTTTCTGTGTCTCACATTTTACTAACATGTTTTGTGAATGAATGAATGAATGAATGAATGAATGAATGAATGAATGAATGAATGAATGAATGAATGAATGAATGAAGCCACTATGTTCCATGAAGGGCTAGGGCCTCCTACAGGAGGGGAAGCTCGGTTGGTGTGGTTCACATGAGCTATTTCACGTGAGCAATGTACTTGTCATTTTCTTTACAGAGCCTTTCCTTATGTAACTTAGCTATAATTTGAGTTTTGAGCTAATTATTTCCCTTGTTAACATACTTTTCTACACCAAATACGACAATAATCAGTAACTGTTTTACTTCTGCTCAGGCCATTACACGTATTCCAATCATTTAAGATAGGTTATAAAGTCGATATCTTAGCAATGAAATGGCCATAGTACCAGTGGAATAGATTTACGTAATACGTTCAATAATATAAGGAACCGGCCTTGAGGGGTCGCTGCGTATTTATTCTAGAATGCAATGTACGTGCAAGTAATTCCATCAATATACTTTTCATCGACAATTACAGTCTGTACGTAGGTGTGTGAATGTTATTTATGATAGAAGAGGCTATGTCCCACTCATAACAACATTTGAAGAGTGTACAATTATCAAATTTTATCAAGAATTAGATAAAATAATAATGGAAAATCTGACGATGTTCTCACATATATTCCTCATGTATATCTTTCTTTCTTTTTTTGTTTTTTTTTTTTTTTTCCTTTCTCTGTGAATGAAATACCAGCTTTATAAAATTGACGTACATTCTCTCCGGAATTCAAGAGTAATACACTACAATGCAAGTCTTCTGTTGATTTCTAAGTTTGACGAATTGTTTTCCAGCAGCTGTAGTAACGCTCGCAGAAGAACATCATGTATGGGAAAGATTACTTTCAAGGTGATTTTCAAATTACTACAACTCTTCATCGATATTCACGTTAGTCCACGAAATTAATGAAAGCGTAACATATTATCAAAAGCATCGAAATTTCTCGCCGCGCTGAATTTCGAAGTTGAAGCCTTGTTAAATAAAATAATAATAATAATAATAATAATAATAATAATAATAATAATAATAATAATAATAATAATAATAATAATAGTCATATCTAAATATAATTAAATTATTAAACTCGATCATGATTATAATTGTAACTTCAATTTGACTGCGTCCGTAAGTAATCGTTCAGCCTTTTCTTGAAAGTAGTTATTGTCTGGCAGACCCTAATCTTATGAAGTAGAGAATTCCATTCACGGGAGACTGAGACAATAAAAGAGGAAGAATAATGGGATGTTCTATGTGAAGGAATTGCTAGTGAAATGTTCTATGGTAATTGAGTTCACAGCCAGGATAAAGATTTGAACGAGGGTGTAATATGGTCAAATTTGTGAGCATTGCTGATGAATCTGACACATATCGTGCACACGCTGCAGCTTATTCGAAAGGTCAGTTGTCAAGTCTGTAAGTAAATACTATTACCATTGGCTGACCGTCTTGGCCAAACACATATTTTGAAAAATGGCAAAGGATGGAGAAAATACAGTATGATTCCCGCTCAATATGTAAATCCTACTGTTTTTATTATTTCTGTTAAGAAAGAATGAGAGGAAGATCACCGTACATTAACCAGTTCGCACCTGGTAGTCTAGTGGGGTTCACTAACGCTTCCAGAACTGTCAGTGGTACTGGAACAGGGATCCATGTTGTAAGGCCAAAGGCTAAGACTGGTTAATATAGCTACTACGGTTTCTCAAGCTGAAGTATTTGAGATATTAGCTTCCGCTGATAGACCATACAAAGGCATGAATACGTAATCTACATTTGTTCTGATAGGCTGCACTGGGTGCGCTTACTATGCACAGTGTCCATCCAGGCTGGATGAAGGAAGTATAACTAGCCTGGAAACAAATAAAGTGCAAACAAATTTGGGTTCCAGGGCACAGTGGAGCGAATGGAAATGAACAAGCTGATTCACTGGCCAAGCTTTGAACTACCATCCAAACTAATGGCCCGGAACCTTGTGTTGGCATCTCTAAGTGTATAATCAAACAGGCTCTAGCCTGATGAAGGGTTTACTAGGAGCCTGTCGACCATGAGAGAAGCCAAACTCCTTATTTGACTGGAGAAACAAAACCTAACGTAACTACTGTACTCCAACCAGGAGAAAGGCTCAGGGGAATGAGACGCAGCGAGGTACTGCTGTGAATGAATGTTAATGTCATAAGATGTCATAAGGTCACACACGTGGGTAAACGTATCTCCATTGGATAACTCTCAAAGCACACACGATAACACTGATACACACATGTCTGAGCCGTTCAGAGCAGAAGTGGTGTAAGTGAAAAATGGGTAATGAGGGTTAAAGTAAACATTCTGTAAAATACAGCGCAAAGTAGCAATTAATATTCAATTTATTTAAACTATTAGCAGTAAGTGGCTAGTAAGAAGGCCATATTAATTGCTACTTTGCGCTGTATTTTATACAATTTTTACTTCAAACCTCATTACCTAATTCTGACTTACACTACTTTTGCTCTGAACGGCTCATTTATACTACCCTAGTTACAAAATTAGATCACGGTTAATCTTCTGGTCTTTTAATCCTTCCATACAGGAAATAACATATGCAGGAGAGCGCATAATTTTTAAACTGACGTTAGAACGGTAATATTATCTATCTACTTCCTCCAGTAGATGACGCAATAGTAAGCACATTCCTTCCACGGTTGATCTCCTGGTTGGAGAACAGTAAACAACTCCTGACTCTGTAAAGGACAACATTAAGAAGCGTAACCGAACTTCAGATCGGACACTGCCATCTGAACCAGCATCTACGCATATTGGGCCCAATTTACAGGAAATGTGGGATGGATATTGAGTCACTCCCTAACACTTTGCTGTACTGTCCAGGCATCACTATGTCGAGAATCACATGTTGTCTACTGAAGAATTTCAGCAAATAAAACCCAGCAGCATTAAAAAGTTGGTCATCCACTCTGCTCTCAAGGGTTTATTTCCATTTATGGGGTGCACAACGGTCTTTCGTGACTAAACACACACACACACACACACACACACACATGCTTCAGTAGCAGTCCACACCTTATATAGGAGGGGGTGTCACCCTGGGTGGCGCAGTCGGTATAGCGCTGGCCTTCTGTGCGCGAGGTTGCGGGTTCGATTCCGGCTCAGATCGATGGCGTTTAAGTGTGCTCATGTCAGCAGATTTACTGGCATGTAAAAGAACTCCTGCGGGACAAAATTCCGGCACATCGGCGACGCTGATATAACAGCGGCAGTTGCGAGCGTCGTTGAATAAAAAAAAAATATATATATATATATAGAAGAAGAAGAAGAAGAAGAAGAAACTGGTCAATCGTATTAAGTCTATAACAAAAGAGTGCAGTGATAAACACTTCAAACCCTATAACGCTAACGCACTGGTCTAGGGTTAGCGAGTGGAATTCATTCCTCGAAGCTGCGAGTATGCATTCGATGCCCGCTTAGGCTGATGACTGATATTCTCCAACTGTATGCCGAAAGTCAGGTAATCACATGACGAATCCTCGGCCTCACCTCGCCAAATACCATCTCGCTATCACCAAATTCCATTGACGCTAAATAACCTAGTAGTTGATACAGCGTCGTTAAATAACCGACCAAAAAACCGACTAAATTACAACATCGCATACAGAACAAATACTACTCTATAAAAACATCTCAACACACAAACAACACAAACAAACAAATACAACCACACAGGCGTATAGGCCTACAAACTCAAATTGTAACACCTGCAACAACATCTACATAGGACAGATAGCCAGATCATTTCAAACACGTTACAAAGAACACATCAAAATTACAAAACACATCCATATATGCAGAACACAAGACAAATGCTAACCACACCTACAGAGACATCAAACAGACATGGAAATTATACATATCCAATCAAAAAGCTAGAAACTAAACACAATACGAAATATACAGGCACACAAAAATACATCTAAATGAAATTCTAAACACATAACTCAGTTTCAGAACACACACACTCTTTGACTCCACATTACACTACACAAACACACCCCCACAAGAAACAAAACAAAAGGCGCAAGGACCAGCAACAACCAGTTCTGAAGAAGGCCAATAACAGGCCGAAACATGTTAACCAGGTACGGTAAAATTTAACACGAGAAGGACATATAATATATATTCCGATTAAACATACTTAAAAATGAATTAAATAGAAGTGAAAACAGGTGAAATCCAGCCCAGGATATTACGCATAATCTGAGAACTTATCCAATATCGAATGTGCTCACCCACTGGAAGAGTACGAACTGCAGCTAACGTGTAGTCAAGAATCTTAAAAATATCGTTAACATAATATTATAAAGACACAGACAGTAGAACCTCCCTAATCCGAACCCTTCTAATCTGGAATTCGAGATAATCCGCACGTGCAAAAGAAAAGGGGGGGGAGAGAGAGAGAGAGAGAGAGAATAGGAAGGGAAGAAAAGAGTATTCGAACTGAAACTCAATCAATTTAATGCTACAGTACTTAGAAATTCAAAATTTACAATATACAGTACATACAACTGGTTTCTATACTATTATAATAATGTTGATGCTGAAACTGATCAGGAAGAGGAAAAGGAATTGGTTGAGTCAATGGTTGAGAAGGAACTGCCTACAGAAGGATGCACTGGCAGCAACCATCTTCCACTTACAGATGGCATCTGTCTGCGGGAGCTGCACATATCCAAAGAAGCCGCAAGGACTTCAATAAGCGGACTGTGGCTAGATCGGGGGAGTGCAGCTTCCTCGGATAGATGACGCCTTGGTGAGTTGTGGAATCGACGGCGGCGCGTTTCTCTAGTTAATGATGCAGCAGACTCAACCACGTGAATTGCGAACAGATGCCATCGAGGCTGCAGAGGAACATCACAGAAAGGCGGAGGGGCGTTCCTGTTCACGCGGACTCCTTCAGATTTGGATGCTGCGGCTGAATCGATAAGATGGCACAACGAGGAGGTTGCACAATAGCCTAAGACTACTGTGCTTGCCTACGAGGCCTCCTCCGAAGGAAAAAAATAGATTATGCCTATAGTGTGGGTGAGTTTAAATCTGCTCTTCAAGCTCTTATACTTCGCACTCGCTTCATTTAAAATTTAAAACATCGTGTTTCCGGTTCACAATCTTCCCTTATCAGACGTTTGACCAGTCCTCTGTTTAGCGGAGAAAAATATTTTGCTGCAATAGTCTCTGCGTAATCAAAATAATGACGCGGTACACAACTCACCACAATTACTATTTCCTCCGCAGATAAGATGCCGAGAGATATTTGCACTTTAGCAATATCACTGTTACATGCTCTTTTAATCTACCAGCAAAACAAGGTCTGTCGCAACGATAGGTTGATATGAAACCAACCTCGTCCGTTAACAGAAGTGATAAGGTCTTAGTCTTAAATATGAACGTAAAAATTATATACCGGTACGAAAATCCTTCGAAATGAAATCACATATCTATCATATGTGGGTTTATAGTGGACTTTCCAGTTGTTGGTTTATCTGTAAAGTGTTGGTTAGAAATGCATTATCTATGCTACATTTTAAATGTCGTTTATGGAATTAGCGTCTCTTTATTTCAAGGAAATATCAATTACCCGTCCCGGATACAATGCAGCCTATATCTTATTGTGCCCACCATCCTATTTTATATTCTTACGACAAGCCAAAAGTCTTTTTGGACTCAAGAGACGATGTCCAAGAAGATAAACCTACAGTGCCAATCGAGGTGTTAGCCAGAAGAAATATTTATTCGCAAATCTGGAATTAGGTTGCCAAAAATATATGGGAAGCAAATTTTACACACTCGCTCAAAGTCAACTCCAAAAATGATTATTTTTCAGATAAACTACAAGCAATAAGTTCCCATTGATAACAAATTGTACAAGATTTGTGGTAGAAATTAGAAATAGGTAAAAAAAAAGCTGGAACAATTTATTTTAAACTGTTTCACAATTGAAACTGTTTCGTATCGAAACAGTTTCGTGATATAACCTGTTCCAACTGTTCCAAAGAGTGTTACACTGCTCCAGTGATCACTTTAACGTTCCACATGGTTCCAAGAGATAAACAGTTCAATTTCTAAACAGTTTTCCTCTTCTTTGTTGTCTGCAAAGGCCATGTGTAGCGCTATCATTGACCTCCAATCGAAAGTAGATATAATATGCATGTTCCACACGGCCTTCGTGCAACAGTAGCCTATATAGGGTCGCGCAATTTAATTGTACGAATCAAATTCCCTAATAAATCTCCTAATTATTATCTGCCCATTGATGGAGAATATGTTCATGGTGCCCTAACATAGTGTTAATTATTAATATACCGCGAAAAATATCATCGGCTAATGTCATCGTTATTAAACACTCCTAGGGTTATATGCGTTATTTTTACTAAAATCGATTTATTTTGAATGTAGTTATTTACTGTACCCTTAATAGTAACCTACGACAACTATCTTTCGTCGTCATAATACACTGAACAGCTGATTTAAAGACGATTCAAGGGCTTTGAAACATGTTCCTGAAGCAGATGAGAGGTTGAAACAGTTGGAACACTTGCAACAGTTGGCATTGATGTTGTAAACATATTCTTATGAAACTGTTTCTTTGAAACTGTTATTTTGGAACAGTCTCGTTCATGAACAGTTTATCTCATCTCTAGTTAGAAACGATAGCTATACACAGTGTAGCATGTTTTCCCCACTGCTTTCCCTTTACTGTTGGGAACTGACTAAACTCTAGGGTTATAGTGCGCCAATATGCATTACATAATGAAGTAAATATACGGCCCCATCAAGAATTGAATCTGCCACTTTCCGGTTTGCAACATAATGTCTTAACAAACCCATTTTTACTCGATTCCTATAAAATAGTCTAAGGTTCTTAAGGTTTTAACAAATTTAACTTTAGGTCTCCCCACGACTCTTCAGGACTCCACCAGGGTGGCAGTTTCCACAGTTTGAGAACCGCTAGATGAGTAGATAATAAATATAAACAAAATCCATCCAACAGTTTTCGGAGGAACAGACTAACATAAATCAAAGTCAATCGTACAATACTTTTATGAATGGTGGATTTCTTGTAGTTTTTTATTGGGTTATTTTACGACGCTGTATCAACATCTAGGTTATTTATCGTCTGAATGAAATGAAGGTGATAATGCCGGTGAAATGAGTCCGGGGTCCAGCACCGAAAGTTACCCAGCATTTACTCAGCTTCTTGTAGTAATGTTTTTTTTTTTATCTTTAGTTGTATATTTAACGACGTATCAACTATTCGGTTATTTACCGTCGATGGGATTGGTTATAGTGAGATGGTATTTGGCGAGATGAGGCCGAGGATTCGCCATATATTAAATGAATCCTATAAATTCAAAATCTCCTATATCCACTGTCACAAACTAAAGGAATTTGACAGTAACTGGTGGCAAACAGAGGGAATTTGCAACCTAACAGTGACTTTTAACAAACCTTTAGCTTCAAATTTAGTGGCTTTTTGAATTCAAACCATATAAATCATCAGAATTCATTCTTAGCAAGCAATATGTGGGCATAACTCAGTTCTGAACAAAATGGTCTTTAGCGGGCTTTGAATCTAGAGGACTCAAATGACATTCGCCTTAAGATTGGGTAAAACATCGGAAAAAACCCAACCAGAAAATCAGCCCAAGTGGTAATCGAACCCACGCCCGAGCGCAGCTCCGGAACGGCATGCAAGCGCCTCAGCCGACTGAGCTACACCGGTGGATTTGTTTGTTTTGAAGCATTAAGTCAGGAAATATACAAAACAATCCTAAATGAAAAATTATTTCATAATGAGGATCGATTTGCACTATCTCTTATATTATGCAACTTCTTTTCGCCATGAGTCCACAGCGAGTTCATGTGGGTGAATAATATTTCAACATTCGTATTTGTACGCTAGGGTTACACATAATGAACTCATTACTTTTTAAAATTCGGGAGCTTTTCATCCCAGACTTCATCTGATTTAAGAATTTCTTTCAATTCACTATCTTCTTTGAGATTCAGAACATTTCTCACAATTACGAACTGAGCAAACAAGTTAGATTCAACAACGTATGACCTGATAGTACTTTGATGAAAGATCAGTGGAGCGGAGAAAAACTCTCTCCAGCGCTGGGATTCGAACCCGGGTTTTCTGCTTTACGTGCTGATGCTCTATCCACTAAGCCACACCGGATTCCAATTCCGATGCCGGATTGAATCCTCTCAGTTTAAGCTCCACCTCTTAGTTTTCCTTTGGTGGCCAACCCTCATGCACTGATTGCACCTCTGCACATTAGTGTGTTGGACATTGTGCCACTGTCACACATCTGTGACACAGTGCATGAGGGTTGGCTACTAAAGGGAAACTAAGAGGTGGAGCTTAAACTGAGAGGATTCAATCCGGCATCGGAATTGGATAGAGTGGATAGAGCGTCAGCACGTAGAGCTGAAAAACGGGTTCGAATTCCGGTGCCGGACAGAATTTTTCTTCGCTCCATCGATCTTTTATCATATGATAACGCAGAATTCCTGCACGGAAATATCATATGTACTTCGGTACATCGCAATAATAATATGATAGTAGTTTGTTTCAGAGTAAACACTGTTTATGCAATCCTAGCATTAAAACACACTATATATCGTGCACAATTGAGGACCGTTTTTGCAAAACTTGCTAACTGAAAACACTAAATTTTACAGGAGAGACAAAACACTATAGCAAGCAAGTTTTGCTGTAACTCTCACTTATAGCAGAAAGCAAGTTTTTAAAAACGATCACACTTTGACACACTACAATGGAGAGAAATAAGCCAATTTTACTAAGACGTCTTGAACATCATGTAGAGGCCTGTCTTATGTTAACGAATCCATCAAAATCTCAATTTTGCAAATTTTGCAGTTGGCAAGATTTCCAAAAACTGTCCTCAATTGGCCTAATTCTGGCACTGGTGCCAGAAAACGTCACCTAGCAGCTATTATTCTATGACGTCATCCCCGCCTTCACAACACAATATACAAAGCACCTGTAAGAAAAAGCTTCAAAACAACAAAAAAATAACTAATTGATTAAATGGCGATCTTACTCGTGTTAATTGTGTAAGCATGTGCGGCTTACACAATTAACACGAGTAAGATAGCCATTTAATCAATTCTATATATATAATTTGAACTGGTAATGGAAATTACGGGAAAACGGCTTGACGGATTTTAATAAATGACCCCTCATTTTGAAGCTTGGAACTCAAAAGTTTTTCGGAAAAATAGTAGTTTTCAGTGAAATGTCAATTTTTAAACATAATTTTCCTATTTTCCAAAATCCATCTGTCGTCAGTTTTGAGAACTAGCTAATAGCATTCACGGCGACTTGATATTCCCTTCGCTATTTTGTAAAGCAGAAGCGAAGCGAGCATCAAGTCGGCCGTCTTGCATTTCAGAATAAAACAAAACACATACTACAGTGAATAATATTACACGAAGGCCATGATCTGCAAGAATGCTGACATACTGTATTTAGAGCTCAAATTAAATTGGTTATTAAAAACTTAACTTACTAGAAATAATTTACAGGTTCGATTCTGTGGTGTGTAACTTTCTGGGTACAGCTGTGTATTGGATATTAAAAACTACAAAACTTGAGGTGGTTTGATGACATTATTACCATTAGAAATGAAATTTTATTGTATTTAATTCCATGACGTGACTATTTTTCACTAATTATACATATTACTGCTATATTGATGATATGAAAGTGAAACGTTTTGGGGTTATATAAGTAGATGTAGAGAATAACTTAAATTAGATTTTGATTTCTATATTTTACTGAGTGGCGGCTATATAGTATATGTTACTGAAAGCTATAAAACTTACGTAAGATAATAATATTATTAAAAATCAAATATTTTTATAATTATTAATCAAGTGGGGTTGGGTCTTTTTCATATATTTAATGGCGGTGTGGTGTAGATACTTATATGCGTGGTTCTCTTCAGTATTGGCTCGAGAGAGAGTATCTTTCATTGTTATGGAAACAAATAACTTTCCGAATGTCTGGTATTCTTCATTGAAAATAAATCTGAAACATGTTTATTTGAACGTCTAATGAACTTAGTTTGCAGCATTTGCTGCACAAGCCACTAGTTATTCATATTCAAGTGTTAAAAGTAGTGTACGAAAGATTCAACATGGAAAAAATAACGTTGTCTTAGAAACGGTTACTTAGCAACCATGCAATATATTGTATGATTTGAGGCTTTCTCGGCGTTGGTTCGCTAATATGTTTTCGCGGGATATCAGCCGAGTTAAGATTTTGTAATGCTCCAAGCTTTCGACTGCTATCTCTGCAGCCATCTTCAGGGAAGTGATGTCCGAACAGAAAGTCGAAAGGTTATATAGATGTTAGGCTGTCTCAGGTGAAACGGGATTGGTTGGCGGATCGGCCAATCCGGGGCCGGGAATTGTCATCGCTCGTAAGCTCCGCCCCTCCCGGGATTCCTGCGTGAAGTTTGGCGGGCGGCGAGCCCTGTTCCGCCGGTTGGAATCGGTTGCCGTCCTCGGTCCGTGATCTTCATGACCTTGATTGTAACTCATGACCAACTCAGGCCCTCTTACAATCAAGGTCATGAAGATCACGGACCGAGGACGGCAACCGATTCCAACCGGCGGAACAGGGCTCGCCGCCCGCCAAACTTCACGCAGGAATCCCGGGAGGGGCGGAGCTTACGAGCGATGACAATTCCCGGCCCCGGATTAGCCGATCCGCCAACCAATCCCGTTTCACCTGAGACAGCCTAACATCTATATAACCTTTCGACTTTCTGTTCGGACATCACTTCCCTGAAGATGGCTGCAGAGATAGCAGTCGAAAGCTTGGAGCATTCCAAAATCTTAACTCGGCTGATATCCCGCGAAAACATATTAGCGATGCAATATATTACATCACATCCAATACTCATTTCTCTATTATGCCATAACAGTACGTTTTGTATATTTATAATAGTTTTTTTTTACATATTTTGATGCTAGAATAGCATAAAACGTAATATGTAACGTGTATAATCTTCATTATAAACACTCGTGAAAATTAGAGCGTTTGCAATATTCACTTGTGCCGATAATTACCAAGATTACACACCAGTTACATAAATTACTATTTTTGGACGATGTGACTAGTATATTGCACTTACTCATATTATTGACATGTGTCGTAATTATTGAATATCATATCTTATCCGGTTTCTAGGCAAACAAAAGGAAATGCAATGCTGTTTATTTAAATAAAAAACACGTGCGGCAACTAAAACTATTACTAATCCAACTTTTAATTTGAAATATTCTACGTGATGTTACAGTTTTTTCTGAATTATTAAATATTACTGGCGCATCTGCATTCATAGTCGTTAAGTTGAAAGTATTCGCATTCTTTAATTTCGTAGAACATGACGGCATTGCTACATCTGGCGATGTTCCCGCATTATCACTTCCACTATGCAAAATCTTGTCCGCTACCTTGATTATGCTTTGTAGAGAATTCTCAACATAGCCCTCTGCCACATTAGAAGATTTCCACCTTCCATGCCTTTAGAGCAGCCGTGGCGAAAATGTGACTCTCGAGCACATTGTAGCTCGCAATGATAGTTATGCATTTTTCTTGCTTCCTACCTCCCCCAACCCCCACCCTCTCACTCACTGGAGTCAAACTCCGTTCCATTTGTATTTGTCTCTGATCTGCGAGTGGCGTATCGTCGCAATGTCTCTCTCGAAACCATGTACCTCTACAAATACAGGATCAGAGGACGCATTTTTTGCTGCCAATTATGATGAGAATGTTAAATGTATGATTTCTTCACAAGTATTTCGAGAAAAACGGTTTTATAACATAAAACGGCATTATACTACATGTCACCCATGAAACATTAAAAGATTAAGTATTATTATTATTATTATTATTATTATTATTATTATTATTATTATTATTATCTCTGTACGTCGATCCTTTTTCAGCAGATGTACGACTAATGCGGTTAGATCTTCAATTTAAACTCACAGATTTACAATCTGATGTTAAATAAAAGCTAGATGTAAGAACTTGACAAATGTTGAACTTTTCAAATCTTTCCCCAAAAAATAAATATCCCAAGCTTCGTTCTTTCGCTTGTTCCGTTGAAGCCAAGTTCGCTACAACTTACGTTTGTGAAAAATTATTTTCAACAATGAAAACAGTAGAAACCAAATTTAGATCACGACTAACAGATAAATACCTTCGTGATCAACTACGACTGGCAGTAAGAGATATAATTCCTGATTTTGAAACTCTGTCGCAGAGACATTCTGAAGACAGTTCATTTTAGGTTGTGATAATGTGCTCTATGTTTTCTTGTTCATTTCTTTCTTCGTTACTCGTACTAAACATTAGTTTGTAACGTTATACTGTATAAAATTATATTTAAGTGCTTGACGTGAGGAAAATGAAAATCTGTTAATAGGTCAGACAATTGCTTCACTTCCCCTTCGGGTGTCCGCCTCCCTCCATAGATGCTATGCACGTTGCAGGTTACACTGTGGCTCGGCGCACAATCACATTTTCGCCACGGCTGCTTTAGAGCGACTATTACACTTTTACTACGTCATACTACTTTTGACCAATAAAACGGTACGAAAGGACGTCTTTCAACCCATCATGGCTGCTTATCGCACTATTTTATCGCGTCCCTAGCATTTGTTTAAGTTTATAGCTTCCCTAGCATTTGTTTATTTTTATCACTACCCTAGCATTTGTTTCTTTGTTTGTCAACATTTCAAACTGCACTGGTCTGGACGTCAAAAAAAAAAAAAAAAAACAAAAAAAAACAAAGTTACAAACCACTCCGGTCGATGCACAGCAGTTTCAAATATGACTCGCATTGGGATTCAAGAACAAGAATTAATAAAGATCACGGGTCATAGCTATGCACCTTCCCTGAAATCCTATTTACAAAAAATGAAGAGCACAACTCGGAAATCTTGAAGAAGGTGAGGGATACACCATGTACATCAACGAGTTCCACTTCTTTTACGCACACGTCCAATATAACATCAACTGAACCACCAAACACTAAAACATTCAAATTTGAAAATTGTACTTTCAATAATTGTTCCTTTTAAAATTATTCATGTCTATTTTTTATTTCACTATCGTTAATTAAAAGTTTTATTGTTTATTTCATCATCCCTAATTAAAACTTCTCTAACACTTGTTTATATTATTTAGGTTATGTTATAGCTTCTGCTATATGATATGAATAGTCACGCATCAGAGATTGTTTAATACTAAGATTTATTGAAAATCATCTGTCAAGTAAAGTTGATTACTGGGATCGGGATAATTGAAGTGGAATGCAACTGTTTTAATAAAAATGAAACTGAATCAACAAAGCCTTCTTGACCAGTAACCGTCCACAGAGTTCAATGAAGATTCCATAGTTGGCACAACTGATAACAAGAAAACAGCTAATCATAACACACTACTGCCATCTAGCGTAAGTTAATATTTGTAATGTTGAGATGGTACAATAATACATTTGAAGAAAGTTGTATTTTCGTAAGTCAATTAATATTTTATTGTACTGGAGTACTTCGTTACTTCTAATCTTTATACACTTTCTCCTAATCGTGTAATAGTCAATTAAATCCCACTCGAGTTTTGATTTTCTCTAGATAAATCAAAACCTCTAGTGAGATTACTGTTGACTATTACACTCTTACTACGTCATACTACTTTTGACCAATAAAACGGTACGAAAGGACGTATTTCAACCAATCACGGCTGCTTATCGCACAATTTTATCGCGTCCCTTGCATTTGTTTCTTTGTTTGCCAACATTTGAAACTGTGCTGGTCTGGACGTCATATATATATATATATATATATATATATATATATATATATATATATATATAATTACAAACCACTCCAGTCGATGCACAGCAGTTTCAAATATGACTCGCATTGGCATTAAAGAACAAGAATTAATAAAAATCACTGATCATACCTATGCATCTTCTGAAATCCGATTTACAAATAAATGAAGAGCACCATTCGGAAATCCTGAATAAGTTGAATACACCATGTAGGCCTAAATCAACGAGTTCCACTTCTATTATGCACAAGTCCAATATAACATAAATTGAACCACCAACCACATTCAAATTTGAAAATTGTACATTCAATAATTATTCCTTTTAAAATTATTCATTCGGAAATTCTGAATAAGTTGAATACACCATGTAGGCCTAAATCAACGAGTTCCACATCTATTACGCACACGTCCAATATAACATAAATTGAACCACCAACCACATTCAAATTTGAAAATTGTACATTCAATAATTATTCCTTTTAAAATTATTCATTCGGAAATTCTGAATAAGTTGAATACACTATGTAGGTCTAAATCAACGAGTTCCACTTCTATTACGCACACGTCCAATATAACATAAATTGAACCACCAACCATATTCAAATTTGAAAAATGTACATTCAATAATTATTCCTTTTAAAATTATTAATGTTTATTTTTTTATGCCATCGTCGTTAATTAAAACTTTTCTAACACTTGTGTATATTAGTTAGGTTATGTTATAGCTTCTGCTCTGAGAGGATAAAAAGAACTTCTGCTATATGATATTATGGATAGTCACGTATCAGAGATTGTTTAATATTAAGATTTATTGAATAGTAATCATTACAGTGTCTGTATAAAGACACTACTGCCATCTAGCATGCATCTAGCGTAATATTTGTAATGTTGAGATGGTACAATAATACATTTGAAGACAGTTGTATTTTCGTAAGTCAATATTTGATTGTATTGGAGTACTTCGTTACTTCTAATCTTTATATACTTTCTTCTAATCGTAAAATAGTCAATTAAATCCCACTCGAGTTTTGATTTTCTCTAGATAAATCAAAACGTCTAGTGAGATTACTGTTGATAAAATATCAACACCTAGGGCCTATACCTACAAAGATGCAGACATTCTCCTGAAAGCATGCCCCGTGAAGGAAATTGGATCATATAACATAGTACGCCAACAAATTTCTCATTGACCTTCGAAATTTCTGCATGTACCAGTTTTGGAAAATACTATATTATACCAACTCATACCGTTCTTAAATTTTTCCGGTACTAAACTATCACATCGGGAACTAAACGCCTCTTCTACTTCTGCATTTTCTGGCACGTTGTATAAAACTACTTCCATAACACAATATATAACTTTTATCCGCGTTGGTTTCACAATGGATACTTATGCATAGTCATATCACCATGGTAATGGCATTAATTACCGCACTGAGTGTGATATGTAAATGATTACCGCACTGAGTGCGATAATGACACTGAAAATCATTTACATATCGCACTTAGTCAACAATCGTATCATGAACGCATTAAAACCATGATTAAATAAACGCCGATAAAATATTTTATGCTCGACCATGCCGAAATGTAGTAATTATACATCTGATAGCAGTCCTTTAATGCATGTCATTAAAGTACACTTATTCATTAAAGTTCATATTGTCGATTATTCTCGGATATGCAATCGAAAGACAACTAGGGAAATGTCACGGAGGCTGGAAATCCAATACTGTCACACAAGGTTATGTTCTGTTACTATAATAATTAGCGTTAATTGTAAATAATATTCAAATAAATTCAATTTGTCATCTCGTTTTTCAATTCTAAATCAATTTCCGGTTATATCAAGACTAATGTTCTCTAGGTTATATCAAGGTCAATGATATTCGTGCCTCGGAAAAAATCAATACTTTCGCGTCTGCACACATCTCACAATTCAGGTCAGTTCCGTTCGTGACTTACATAACCATAACATGAAAACTTATTAATAATTTCAAGTTAGAAATATGGTCGAGCATAAAAAGTCGTAAGAAACTTGCCTATAATGGTAATTAAGACGCTCGTATGAAAATTATGAAACTCGCTTGCGCTCGTTTCATAAACAAACATACTTGCGTCTTAATTACTACCATTATAGGCTCGTTGCATAATGTACTAGTATGCAACTAGTGGGATGAGCATAATTACCGCTCTCATGAAATTATAGAACTCGGCTCACGCCTCGTTCTTGCAAAACACATTCTAGCGGTAATGATGCTCATATCCCACTAGTTGCATAAATATTCCAGCATCGGAATATGGCGTCAAAGTAAACAATAGTTATTTATATGGAAACAAAAGTACGTATGTATTCCCATAGCAACGAAAGGCAATTTATATTTTGATCTTTACTATTTTAATCGTAATACTCTTTTAATATTCCAATTAATATTGATAATGTCCATGGTCCAAAAAATAGTATGCAATACATATGCGTTAAGTGCGTAACAGAATCTCGGAAACTGAAAAAATTCGGCTTTGCCTCGCTTTTTCAAATTGTTTCCTCGATTCTGCTATAATGCACCTAACACACTCATATCGCAATATACTACCACAGTCTAGTATATACAGTCACGAAGATCAATACGTAATAAATATGCATCCATAGATAGTTGCTAACCACTAGGATCGCTAATATCGCCTCATTACAGACAGTGCGAAATAGCACCGGCACAGTCTATTGTTCCTAGCACCCTCACAACTCAAGCTTCGTGACTGTATATACTAGACTGTGATACTACAAAGAACATTGTACACATTCAGTGTCACCTCCAATATTGCCAATGTAACCAATTCCAATGTTACATAGGTCCTATTGCCAAAAGGTAACAAGAACGCTAAGCACTTACACATAAACTAGTTATTTTGCAGACAGACAGTGTGCAACACAAATCTAGCTGGACAAAATTAATAACTTCTCTGCATTCCAATGGATTATTATGAAACTTTGTATAGACCTTATAAATAGTACATTTTTTTGTGTACAAACTCTGACTACGTTTGTGTACGACGAACTACCACTTTATAATAGGTGGTTTTAGATTAAAATAATAACTTCTCTCCTATCTAACAGATTTTTATGATTCAGAGTATGGAAGTTACAGGTAGAATATATTTTTTGTGTAGGCCTACAGTAGTGGCAAAAAAAAAACCGGACCGACCTTTGTAGCTGATTTCAGAGCCTTGTTCACTTCAGAGCACGACAGACTGGTAACTAATACTTCCGAGGGTAGAATCCTGGCTGGGAAGGAAACTTTTTTTTGTTCCTTATTCAAATTTATTCCCAATACTTTTCGATTGCAGCGATATTTTACTACTTAATTAACGTATTATTCCCAGAACATGCATTTTACCAGCAATCGAAAAGTATTGGGAATAAATTTGAATAAGGAATAAAAAAAAAGTTTCCTTCCGAGGCAGGATTCGAACCACGAAAGTCTTAGTTACCAGCCTATCGTGCTCTGGAGTGAACAAGGCTCTGAAATCAGCTACAAGGGTCGGTCCGGTTTTTTTCTTGCCACTACTGTACAAACTATATTTATGGTTCCATAAGACGAACTACCCCTTTTCAGGGAGTACATTTACGCAAAATTAACTCCTCTCCACAGAAGAGATTTTTATGAAACTTTGTACAGAAGTTACAGGTAGCATATATTTTCATGTACAAATTCTGATTACATCTGTATGCTACCTATAGGCCTAACTGTTGTACAAAGTTCCATAAAATTCTATTATATAGGAAAGACGTTATTAATTTTGTCTAAATGCACCACTATAAAGGGGCAGTTTCTTTTATGAAACAATCAGACTTTGTAGACAAAAAATAAAATATTCCACCTGTAACTTCTGTATAAATTTTCATAAAAATCTGTTAGATAGGAGAGAAGTTATTAATTTTGTTTAAATGCACCCGCTATAAAGGCGTAGTTTTTCTTTTGTAAACCTAAACAGAGTTTGTACACAAAACATGTGTGCCACATGTAATACATGTACAAAGTTTCATAACAATCCGTTAGAATGCAGAGAAGTTATTAATTTGTCCAGCTAGTGATTTGCGTTCTGATTCACTGTGCGTTTGTTAAGGTCAGATAAAAGTGTCTCCAATATATTTTTAACCTGATGTTCGATGTCATGTGAATAATTCTACAGGCCTAAAACACTCATAAGTGATTAAAAACTTCCTCATTCCATGATTCTTTTCTGCTGTTAAGGCAAATATGGAACAGTTATCGTATGCTCCACCACTGAAAAAAAGATTAATTACTCATAAATGCGCAAGAATACGCAAACTTTAAAACAGGGATTCAACACTCTAAATGGTGCCGGTGCTGTATTAAATAATAAAAGAATTGTTGTAACCGGATGTGACCGGCTATATTAAAACTGACATTATATTTGGAGAACTTTAAAGTAATATATTTTTTTTTTAAATTCTAATGTTTAAACCCTTCTGTAAGAAGAATAATACTTTACAAACTTGTAATATTGAAGTTACATTAGTAAGAACGTACCTATCTGAACAGATTCCATGTCTCACAATACAATAAATCACTAACAATTGACTCTTTTTCATCCACATAGTAAACCTCTCTGTCTAAGACTGAACAGGAGCGAGAAGTGTTAGAAAGAACTCATTGTTCATACCCTTCTAAATATAGCTTGCCGCTAATAAAACAGTAAAAGCTATTTCTCACAACATTCTTCAAATGTTAAAGAACATGAATTCATATTCATCTACAAGTCGAAATTTGATTTTTGTCCACCTAGAGTGGGAAAACTGCACACTGTGAGACGTACCTAAAGTATATTAATGAGTACGCGACACTCTGTGTAATGTTATAACTAGGGCCAGGATTTTGATGAAATTGCATCTTTTTTCTAGTAAGCCAGAAACGCCGCTTTAGTATTTATATGTTATGTGATAAACTGAGTGTTTTAAGACATATTTGTTACGGCATTTTTTTTTTAATTTTTTGCCTGTTTGAACTATAAGAGCATCTTTTGTGTTATTCGGACATTTTTGAGGCATTTTCATTTAATTTTGGCCATAAATCCCCATTATTAATATAAAATAATGTCTATTTCCTTTGATATTTTGTCTACATATTTTGTCCATTAATACCCATTATTTTTTTACTTGGTTATTTAACGACGCTGGTGATAGCAAGATGATATTTGGCGAGATGAGGCCGAGGATTCGCCATAGATTACCTGACATTTGTCTTACGGTTGGGAAAAACCTCGGAAAAAACCCAACCAGATAATCAGCCCAATCAGGATTCGAACCCGCGCCCGAGCGCAACTCCGGATCGGCAGGCAAGCGCCTTAACCGACCGAGCTACGCCGGTCGCTAATACCCATTATTTTGTATAATATTTTAATCGCTTTTCTACACAAATATTGCCCTTTTAACGTAGTACACCCCACGTAATGGATCAGCCCAACCATCCCTTCCATATAGACTCCTCTATATTTGCTAATTCCGGATAAGAGTAGCCTTGTGATGGGCTACATGGAAACTACATCAGGTAAAATAATTACTTAAAGTGTATCACTTAGAAAATTATGTAAATTATGTAAAATTAAATAAACTTAAATGTTGGTACTATAACGAAGAGGTGGAAAAATTCAAATATCTTGAAGCAACAGTAACAAATATAAATGACACTCGGGAGGAAAGTAAACGCAGAATAAATATGGGAAATGCGTGTTATTAATCGGTTGAGAAGCTCTTATCATCCAGTCTGCTGTCCAAAAAATCTGAAAGTTAGAATTTATAAAACAGTTATATTACCGGTTCTTCTGTATGGTTGTGAAACTTGGACTCTCACTCTGAGAGAGAAACATAGGTTAAGGGTGTTTGAGAATAAGGTGCTTAGGAAAATATTTGGGGCTAAGCGGGATGAAGTTACAGGAGAATGGAGAAAGTTACACAACACAGAACTGGACGCATTGTATTCTTCACCTGACATAATTAGGAACATTAAATCCAGACGTTTGAGATGGGCAGGGCATGTAGCACGTATGGGCGAATCCAGAAATGCATATAGAGTGTTAGTTGGGAGACCGGAGAGAAAAAGACCTTTAGGGAGGCCGAGACGTAGATGGGAGGATAATATTAAAATGGATTTGAGGGAGGTGGTGTATGATGATAGAGACTGGATTAATCTTGCACAGTATAGGGACCGCTGGCGGGCTTATGTGAGGGCGGCAATGAACCTTCGGGTTCCTTAAAAGCCATTTGTAAGTAAGTAAGTAAGATCAATTTTAGGGCATTTTTAAGGGCATTTTTTTAGATTTTTAGGTCATAAATGCATTGTTTTTAGGACTTTTTGTCATGATTTATAGGTTATCAAAATCCTAGCCCTAGTTATAACAGTATGGACAAGGACTCTCGATGATTGAAAGATAACGAGCATAAGCTGAGGGCAGTCACTGAAAAATTAATAACAATATATCTCCTCCAAATTGCTACACTTCAACACCTGCAATTAATCAAGACAAAAGGCTACGTATTGCCGAGTCATCACTTTATGTCCCGTTACGCTGGTCTTTAACAAAGCGGTTAGTAAGTGACCTCCATCACTGATACCAAATTGCGCTAGCTTTTTTTTTATTATTATTAATGTAACCTGAGAGAAGGGACGAAAAATAAATACATGGTCACAACGGTTTCTTATTCAATCAAATAAAAGGAGAGTCAACTTAAAAATATTCTGTTCTCTATAGGATCGCCGCTTGAATATTTTGTACTCGTAACATATTTAAGTAGAACAATTTAAATAAATAAATACTAAAATTCGAATTAAACAAACAGTACATACTGTAGAATTCTGAGATATTAGTCAATGTGTTATCCATATTGTTTAATTTGTATATCGACGATACTATTAAGGAGTAACACAAAGTTTTATACAAAAATTTTATTTTTGAAGATAGATCTATAAGTACGGTAACATAAATTCACAGGTCTAGAAGATGATTTACAAAAGGCAACATTTAAATTATACAATATTGCAAACTACACACTCTTAAAATTCCCGCTGATTAAATAAAAGTATTGAACTTTATAGGCACCTCACATACACTATAAGAACTATTTTAGATTCATAGTATCATACACGAAAATTAATTATGTAAAAAAATTAAATAAATTTACACAATTAATAAGCAGCCTTAAGGGGTTAGGTATAGCTTACAGCAGTAACATTTTGGAAATATTCAACATTTTTTTTTCCTCCATTACTGTATATGGTACAATAATGAACATTAGTATGTGTAAAATACTGTCCTTCTGTTATATAAAAAAATATTTCATGTCATATATATATATATATATATATATATATATATATATATATATATATACAGTATGATGCAAGATCACTTCCCTACCTTTGATAGACTGTTTTTTTTTTTCGTTGTTGGTAACTCTATAGCATCTATTATATGCTTTATGGTTGTGCTAGCAGATGGAGTTACTTGTCAACAATGTGACGCTGAAGCGTGTGTTCAGGTTACTGCCCAGCGACAGTCCTGATGTATTTTTTTTATATTTGTCATGATTGGTTAATTAATATTGTATGTATGTATGTATGTATGTATGTTTTTTTTTTTTTTCCAATCTTTATTTGGACAACATGCTCCATTACATAAGCAATACTACATGTCTGGTTTATGCTGGCAGGATTACAATGTTCTTACAATCATATATGCGACAGAATTTATTACTTATAGGGCAATGTATTTAATGCCATTGTGACTAGAATGAATATATCATATTATAAACTTAGAAATAATTTTGAATAGTGTATATTATATGTTACATGTTATTAAGTATTCTGATATTCTATTATGAGACTTGTATCCTACATTATTATTTATATTAACTTAATATAATCATATTTTATTTTACTCTAATTTGACAAATTTTATATGTTTGAATATAATCCCTCAACTAATGTCTTATTGGTATTTATTACTTATTCTTAATCTATTTTGTGAACTCTTTTTCTGTATAAGTTTAAATTCCAATTTTATAGTTTTTTTTACCTTAACGTATTCAACATTTCGTTATCTTAATGCTATACGTTTCGTCTATTTTCTAGATCTACTTCTCTTATGAATTTACAATATTCCTTCAAGTATTTTTCCATGAGATCGGTCTTGTTCGGTGGCCACCTTCCTCCTTTGAAATTTATGATCATTTTCAGTTTGTTTCGGGGCTTGTTGTATTTCGTGCACTCGAGTAAAATATGATATGTATGTATGTATGTATGTATGTATGTATGTATGTATGTATGTATGTATGTATGTATTTATTTACACTGCAAGTGGGCAAGCACCCGATGGCAGTATAATATAAACAATACACAATAAAATTTACAATAGACAATACAATTATATACACAATACAATAAGAATACACAATACAATTTAATACAATAATTACAATTAATAATAAAATATAAAATACCTAATTTTACAATACAGCCTACATATGTATAGGCCCTACATAAGTTTCAATAGTCTTTCACTTTACTTTCATCTCACTCACTGTAGTGGCATTTCACTGACACTATAAAACACATTTCATTGACGCTATAAATTATCACTGATCGGAACTATTCACTGCACTGTAAAACCATAACTTCACTGATACAACAGTTCAAATAAGTCAAATAATTACACCCTTATGCATACTTATAAACAGAACTACTCACAATCACATTCATACAAATTTTCAGACTCTAGACACTCAGAGAATTCCTCTTCTTCAAGAAAAATTCACCGAGAGCGAAGCCCGGGAATCGAACTCGGGACCTCCTGATCTGGAAGCCAGCATGCTGACCAACAGACCACGGAGGCAGTCAATGATAGATTGTCTAATAAAAAATAAATTCATTTGAAAAAAAATGGTCAAGTATTAGTATTTCCTTCTAACACAAAATAAAAAAAAAATATATATATATATATATATATATATTTATTTATTTATTAAGGAATGTAGTTGAAAGAGCATGATAAACATGAGTTTCAGCAATAAAATAAAAGAGAGAGAACATGAAAAAGTTAACAAGTTTTTGAGTTATGACGGAAACGCTTCATCACTGCACAGTGAACTGCCAACATTTTGAATTTTGAAAAAAATATATATTTTTTTTTTATATCGTAAAAATATATATTTATTTATAGCAGAAAGACAGTGTTTTATACATACCAATTTTCATTATTGTACAAGATACAGTAATGGAGGTAAAAAATTTTGAATATTTCCAAACATTTTACTGCTGTAAGCTGTACCTAACCCCATAAATGGATGAAATGACTTATTGGACGATAAGGGCTAGAACGAAGTTTGTTGGACTAAAAGTCCTGCTACGTTCCGTAGCACAAAGAGTTGAAAAGGAGAATATAAGGGTGCTATTCATAGACATTTCGCTAGCCCGCGCTACGAGCGTGCTAAACTAGCCCCGGCTATCTACTGGTTATTTGTACAGGATTAATATCATACATCATATCATATCATATCATATCATATCATATCATATCATATCATATCATATATCATATAGCATATCATATCATATCATATCATATCATATCATATCATATATCATATATCATATATCATATATCATATCATATATCATATCATATCATATCATATATCATATATCATATCATATCATATCATATCATATCATATCATATCATATCATATCATATCATATATCATATAGCATAGCATATCATATCATATCATATATATCATATCATATCATATCATATAGCATATCATATCATATCATATCATATCATATATTATATATCATATAGCATATCATATCATATCATATCATATATCATATCATATCATATCACATCATATCATATCACATCATATCGCTAACACTGGTTTATGAATACGAAAAACGTTAGTTCGCTGATCATCCACCGGAAGTCCGTGCTAAGAATGTCTATGAATACGGCCCTCAGAGTCTAAAAGCTACGATTATAAGCAACCTTATTACATAAGAGGCTATATTTAATAAACAGCAACATATAAGAATACTGCAGTAATTAGATACAGTTTATAGACAGAAAGGAAGGAAAAGCTGTTTAATTAGCACATCATTATAGATAATGACATAAAAAATAACATCGCAATAATTGGACACATTGATGTACTGCAGAAAAAAAAATCCATAAGTTATTATTACATCATAGGCTACCAGGAAACGGAGATATAGGAAGGCAGATAAAAAATATAAATCAAACAAATAAGAGGCTAACTCCAAGTTCTATCTGGCTAAGATTAGAAACAAAGTTAAGAGTTTTAATCCCGGATGTTGACATCGGACGAGATTTTCGACACATTCTTCCAGTGATAATTGAAGCAGGTTACATAAATTGGGAAAGAAATTTGAGACAATCACCAAATACTTTTTCTAGGAATCAGTTTTCGATTTATGATAAAGTATCTGATCGATTTGGGAGCAGTATCAACAGAACAATAATCATTTCATTCCTTTCATCAGCTGGTAATTTTCCAAAGAGCAAGGTTATTGTAAACAGAAGTGTTCAATCAAAATGCGGAAATTCAGAGCTTAAAAAATTGTATGCAATTTTCTAAATGCTACCGAATCTCACCCTGCCCGAAACAAGCGTCCTGATTGAATTCAATATGAAGTGAATATTCTACCATAAACAGGTTCTTAATTTAGTATTTAATTATTTTACTAATACTCTCTACATCCTATTATCCTTAACCTATAATTACAATAATTATAAAATATACGACGGTTGAGACATGGAGCATGCGTTTCCGGGACAAACAATTCGAGATTCGATTCCCAACGTGGGCAAATGAAGAAATTTTTCTTCTGTTCAGGGGCCTGAGTGTCCATTGTTTTGTAGTTATCCTGTGATGTATCAGCAGTGGCTCTGCGTCACGCCGAAGCTCATATTTGTGAGATATCTCTACTGTACGATCAAATGAATGTCCCTCCCCTATCTGCTGTGATGAGACCGGTTTCTCGAACGATATTTAAGTACTCATTTAAAAATAATGGTAGGAATTATAAATGAGTTCCTGAAACGTTCATTAGGCCTAATGATACCTCAAAGTACTGACTACCTTAACCTCTCGATGTTGGGGAGGTACGGAATCCGTAATTCTTCTTATATGCGCAGAGCTATCACAAGAATGCATTAACCTTCAATTTTCTGCTGTTTTCATTGAAATAACAAACCTACTAAATATACGGAGAATATTTACATTTCTAGAGATAGCGTCCACCGCTGTGGAGTAACGGTTAGCGTGCCTGATCGTGAAGCCAACGAGCCCGGGTTCAAGTCCTGGTTGGAACAAGTAACCTGGTTGAGGTTTTTCTCGAGGTTTTCCCTCGGACCATTAAGAGAAAATGCTAGGTAACTTTCGGCGATGGACTCATTTCGCTGGCATTATCACTTTCATCTCACTCAGACGCTAGATAAACATAGCAGTTGATAAAACATCGTAAAATAACCAATTAAAAAACTAGAGACAGCGACTATAGTGATTATTGCAGTTATATTTTTTTCATTTATTATATTCCATAGATCTTACATTAGCACTGAAGCTTTAAGATGTGGAACAAGTCAAAATTTTACAAGATCACAATTACAATTTTTACAAATTTTTACAATATTTTATAATTTTTACAATTTTACAATTTTGCAATATTCTACAATTTTTTACAATATATTGGCGAGATGTAGTGAGATGAGGTGAGGCCCGAAGATTCGCCAAAAGAGTAACGCAATATTGTACGTCTTCAAAATGTGTTTATCGGCTTCAGATGATCAGATGAAATATTCGAGATCACACACAGACATTATTACATGTATGTACAGTAGTGGGAAAAAAACCGGACCGTCCCTTATAGCTGAATCCAGAGCCTTGTTCACTCCAGAGCACGATAGATTGGTAAATATGACTTTCGTGGTTCGAATCCTGCCTGGGAAGGAAACTTTTTTTTTTGTTCCTTATTCAAAAGTATTCCCAAGACTTTTCGACTGGACAATAGTTGTGTTCCACGAACATAGTTGTGGGAAATGGCGGTTCCTCAAGCTTGCAAAAGGAGTTCTTAATTTTTAATAACATTTGCAAACCTCATTTATGCGAAATAAGCTTCTCGTCTATGTTTTCCATCTCCAAAGACGAGAAATTTCATTGAACTCTATTTTGTATCGAATACAGAGTCCAGATTTGAGAGATACTTTCTCGAAAACAGGCACATTTGTCGCATTAATAATAGTACATTATGCAACGAGCCTATAATGGTAGTAATTAAGACGCGAGTATGTTTATGAAATGAGCGCAAGCGTGTTTCATAATTTTCATACGAGCGTCTTAATTACCATTATAGTCAAGTTTCATACGACTTTTTATGCTCGACCATATTTCTAACTTGAAATTATTCATAAGTATTCATGTTATTCTTATCTGACTGAGGAGCGGAACTGACCTTGTGCAATACCTCGTAAATTGTGAGATGTGCGCAGACGCGAAAGTATTGATTTTTTCCGAGAAACAAATGTCGACGTTGACCTTGATATAATCTAGAGAGTAAAATAAACATTAATCTTGATATAACCTTGAAATTGAATTAGACATTGAAATACGAGATGACAAATTGAATTTATTTGAATATTATTTACAATTAACGCTAATTATTATAGTAACAGAACAGCTAGTAACAGCTAGTTGCCTTTCGATTGCATATCCGAGAATAATCGATACTTGCGCTTTCATATTGCTACAATGGTATTTTCTGATTGGTGGAACATCTGAACTTTAATGAATACGTGTACTTTAACGAGGTCCATTAAATGGCTGCTACCAGGTGTATAATTACTACATTTCGGCATGGTCGAGCATAAAAGTATACCTTTAATGTATGTCATTAAAGTACACCTACTCATTAAAGGTCAGGTCTGTCAGCCAATGACGACTCAGGTTACAACTGTTCAGCCAATGACAGGTCAGCTTTCTACCGTTATAAAACCGCAAGTATCGATTAGTCTAGGATATGCAATCGAAAGAGAATTAGCGAAAAGTCACGGAGGCTGGAAATCCAATACTGTCGCAGAAGGTTATGTTCTGTTACTATAATAATTAGCGTTAATTGTAAATAATATTCAAATAAATTCAATTTGTCATCTCGCTTTTCAATGTCTAATTTAATTTTAATGTTATCTCTGTAGGTTCTTATGACCTAGCAAGGTCAATGTGAACATCTGTTCCTCGGAAAAAATCAATACTTTCGCGTCTGCGCACATCTCACAACATACGGGACATTGGCCAAGGTCAGATACAAAGAAAATTAATAATATCAAGTTAGAAATATGGTCGAGCATAAAAAGTCGTATGAAACTCGCCTATAATGGTAATTAAGAAGCTCGTATGAAAATAATGAAACTCGCTTGCGCTCGTTTCATAAATATCCATACTCGCTTCTTAATTACCTTCATTAGAGGCACGTTGCATAATGTACTATTTTACTTCAGTGTGTAACAACTGAACCTTTATTTTATTATGCTGAATGTTGCTTATGTTTCTGAACACACAGTACGTGTATGTTAACAAGGCGTTTTTTTGTTTTACTTTGTAAATAATCTCGCGACTCCCTCATCTCTTTGCACCAGTTTGGGTTTACTCTGCAGAACTAGGTCCCACAGTACCAATTAACCCTTGCCGCAGATGCTACAGTAGACTCATCAGGTATTAAGGTAAGAGACGCGTAACAGATCTTCAAGGTCGCAGTGACCGAGATCAGTTACAGACTCTCTCTTCTAACACAAGCCGTTTACTTCACCGTCTTTGCTAATATGTCTACAAGCAAAGGAAGTCGTAAAGGCTTTCAAAAAGAAGAGAACGACTGTTAGTTTAAAGCACACAATTCTTAAGGCCAACAGCATTGTCATGAATCATACACCACGTAGCTTGTTCTGTGGGGGGGAAAAGTTTTTACCATCACAAATGTCTAACGGGATATTACGACTTCGCTTCAATAGCTGTAAAATTCTTTACGACAGCCTTCGGGATATTTCTATCTTAAGACAATTCCTTTCCTCATCGTTTAATGAAAACGAGGTTAGTATGCAGCTCAACAATGGCTTCGCAACAAACACTTCAGCTAGCATTGTTAAGAGTTATCAGTAGACCTCGGATTTTAGGTAAAAACCTATTTTGTTCCTCATGATATATACAAAAGAAAAGTTGTATACATACGAATTATGGAAATATATGTTCGAAAATGGTGGTCCTATACAACCTAAAACATACCTAATTTCACGTTAGAAACTATTTTTACCTAATTTTACATTTTCCAATTTCTACAGTTGGTAATATGTAAACGCTGTGTAATTCCACAGTCTACTATATACAGTCGCGAAGCTTGAGGTGTTTTTTTGCAAATCTCGTGATAAAGCGCTCCAAGCGGTTAGCAACTAGAAACAATAGACTGTCCATGGTCGACTGGACTGTGTCGTATTTCTATCGAGTGCTAGCTCGCTGCGTATTTCACATTGATGCTTGTGAAATGTTCGTTATTGGTTGTAATGAAAATGTTAATGGCTAAAATATAATAATTGGAATAATAATATGGGACAAGGAGGAGACGTTTGTAGTGCTATAAATTGTAGCAACAGTAAGAGAAAGAGGCCAGAGTTATCCTTTGTCCGATTTCCGAAAGATTCAGAAAGGTTCCTGGGTTTCCACAAGAATGCTGTGCAGAAACAAAACTCTTAATTTTGAAGTTCTTTGTGACTGTTAGAATACATTATATTCTTAAATTTCACAATGAAATGTTTCAGTCTAACCGAAAGGACATTAGATACCGGTTAAAGTTCTGTCACTGCTAAATTTCCAGAGAAATAAAGGTTAGGTCTACTTTTTTTTTTCAGAGGATATATTTTTAATTGTAGCTATTAATTTTGTTATTATTTTTATGTGTTATTTTACTAAAGACGTAGAAAAAATAAGTTTGTTTTAATGAAATTTATTGATCACGTTTTATTTTCAATTCAGGTGGGATTATTCTATAAAACGTCTTTGGGATTATTATTGCTTAGGCCTATTTTTTTTTTTTTTTCAAAGGATGTGTTTTTAATTATAGCTGTTAATTTTGTTGTTATTTTTATTTGTTGCTCTACTAGAGGCGTAGAAAAAGTCTGTTACAATAATATTTATTGATCACGTTTTATTTCAAATTCTGGTATGATTATTATTGCTTAACCTCATCCCACTTTGTTAACTACGTAAGCCTACACTACAAGTACCGGTACGCGTAAGTTACTCCATTAATTCATATTTCCATTATTATTGTTGTAAAGGGAAATGCAAATTAATATTTATTGGTTTCATAGTTAATTATCGCTATAATCTTGAATGAGTGAAGCTATTATAGTAAGTTTCAGTTCGTTTTGCACAAACAAAAATTATATTACTTATTTCTTGCAGGTATCTTCGAGTTTATGGTGGAATTTAATATACTTCATTAAAATAATAAATTAACTTTATGCATTTAATATTTCAATAATGGAAGGAAGGTGTTAATTTTTCCAAAAGAACACGACAACGAAAGTGTAACATATTTTGACGTCTGCTAGGAGAGAGATCTGCGATGATGAGGCGGTAGTAGCGATCCTAGTGGTGGGCAACTACCCATGTTTGCATTTTTACTACATATTGAGCTTCGCGACTGTATATAGTAGACTGTGGTAATTCTGTATGCCAGTCGTGCCTTGACAGCAATCGCAGCATAGTTCGTCTCCTCTGTTCATTACAGTGTGAGATTTCAGAGCGAAGACATTGTATTTAGTGGAAAGTAAAACATGCCGAAAGTACCGAGTAGCAGATTATCTCTGATTCGGCAATGGATACAAGAATTTCCTAATTTCTCAACGGATGGAAGAATTGAAGACTTGAAATAAAAAAGGCTCTAAGTGCCATAATACGGAATTTTGAAATTGTGTGCAAAATGGGATCTATATGCCAAGCCCAATAATGTATAAAAGGCTCGAACTGCCACGAATGAAAATGTAGTACCAAATGCAGTCGAAAGATAACATGCGGTTTAACTACCAATGCTGTTAACATATGAAAGGCTCTATGTCCCGCGCGCTCCCTCCTCATAGTTAGATTAAATGACGGAGGCGGCAGATAAAGAATGCGTCAGAAAGAACGGATGGATTTCAAACTATCGATACGCAACGAGGAGAGAGATATAGTGAGGGGGACCACGACTGTTGGGTCAGCCAGAGAATGCAGTTTCAGTTGAGAACATGGTGTTGGTCTGACGTACAACGTGCTTTCATCGTAGAGACATTTTTGAAAAATGAAGAGTCTGTGATCGCCACTCTGGACTCATTTGGACATCGGATGTCACGCTAGGATTCCAACTCGGAATACAATTTTGCTGTGGGTGGCTTCATTTCGTACCACAGGTTTAACATTAAAGAAGAAATCACCTGGACGAACACGGAGCGAACAGCAAATGTGGAGACAGACAGTATGTTGTCCGGCCACCTCAAAAATCAGCCCGCATACATGCTATTGCACTGAGATTGTCCGAGGCTACGGTAAGATCTCGCGGCCTACGACTTCTTTCTTTGGGACCATTTGAAGGCGTAAGTTTGTAAACATCGATCACATACACTGGACGAACTGAAGACAGCGATTCGTGAAGAAATCGTGGCAATTGCACCAGCTATGACTGTGAAAGTGATAGCGAACATCAGAAAACGCCTCGATGCCTGTATTGAAAGCCAAGGACATCATATGGATGATGTTATTTTCCATAAATAAACTGCATGTATTGGTGAATATGTTGATAACAATACATTTTTGATTTGATGAATCCTTACAATTTTCTTGCCATGTGAAATCCATCCGTTCTTTCTGACGCACCCTGTATTTGTAAGAGTTTGAGAGGAAAGAAACGACGAATTAAAGGAGAGGGTACTGCGCTGCAATGAAAAAAAATCTGAAAAATGGAGGAAATAAGTACATAGGCCTAAGTTCAAATACCGGTAATAAAAATGTTCCTGTAAAAGCTCGTCCAGCACAGGAGGTAAGTCTCATTACTAATAGTTAACCTACACCATACCTGGACAGACTGATTATTCTTGTTCTGTTTGCATGAAAGCAACAATAAGGTCTAACTAAATTATGTTGGTTGTGACAACAGAAAAAAACTGGTAGACCTAGTGAGGTAATGCACAGCTTGCTGAGTCGGTGTGCATGCAAGTATAAATGCGAGAACCTCAGCTATGAACAGAAGGACGGGCTGTTTGAAGATTTTTTTATGACCTGGAAGATATTGAAAAGCGAGGGAGTTACTTGATGGGGCTGATGCAAGTATCACATGTTAAAAGAAGACGTCATGGAACCTACGATGACCCTTCACAGAGCAGGAGACAAACAACTATTCATTATACTGTTCCAGATGGGCAAGGTGACTTAGTGCAAGTTTGCAGAGGAACATTTTCTGAAATATTTGCGTTAACTCGGAAGAAAATCCAGGTATTAACCGAGAAGAAAAAGAATTTGACTGAAATGATACAGTACCTGACAAATGATGACCACAAACAGTTTTACAGAAGCATTACTGAATAAACTTTTATTTCATGAACAAAAAACTATTTCTGTTTCATTCGTTTGCCCTCTTCACTATCTTTTTGCTGATTCTGAAGTATGGAACTTAGAGCCTTTCATTAAATTTCCACTTTCAGTACGTTTTTCATACTATTACAATATTACTTTTGTAAGTTCCTTTGGATACTAGCTCCATACTATGCTTATCTTTCAATTAAAACACATTAATACTGAAATTATGACCATTAATTACCTAGTACACTTAAAACTCATTTTCCTCAAATTCATGATTATGGCACTTAGAGCCTTTTTTATTTCAAGTCTTCAATTATTCACCGCGATGTGTACCATAAAGATATGAGTAAATTTTATAAATTTGTGTAACACTTAGTATTACGTTAAGAATTATCGAAAATGTAGGATACTCCATGTAGTGAGTAGCTTCTAACTAAATTATTCGGGAAAGATTTTCTTTTTATTTTCTAAATATCACGTTAAAACAAACTACGAACGCTTGCCGTAAGGGCTACCGCATTTTGCTAAGTAGATTTCATTCATAAACACTTCATGAAAATAATTTATTTCATGAATTTCATAAATTTTATTGTTATTTTTAAGTACGTTGTGAACAAACGTCACATTTAACCCAGCACGTTAAAGGAGCTAATCATCAATTAAATTTACAAAAGAAATCAAATTTTAAGCAAACGTTCATGACCATTCAACAATCAAACGCAACAAACCGTAATGAATTTCATTCAGACTTGTGTCGAGCCATTGTTGCAGCAAACATTCCTTTCAATACACTTGAAAATAGCCAGTTCAAAAGCTTCCTAGAGAAATACTGCCACCGCAGCATTCCATCTGAATCCACTTTGAGAAAGTGTTATCTGAGAAGCGATGCAGTTTCTCGATGGAAAACTTAGAAAAGGTGTTAGTTGTTTACTCTGGCTCTAATTATGGACATGTACAATGAAATAATGTCAAATGTTTCGGCTAATTTGTAATGGGAAATGAAATAATGTCATTTTTTGTTCACCTATTTTTGTAATAACCTATTTTGATTTGTGGTAAAACCTATTTTAGGTACCTAATTTAAGATTTTTAGGACCTAAAAGTCCGAGGTCTAGTTATCAGTTATATTATGATTGTCCACAAGGCTACAAGATTAAGTATTACTAGAGTTTTTACTGTAGCGGACAAGCACATGGGTTCTCGTTTCCAAAATTTATCCGCATATCATCAGCTAAGTACCATATCTCATCATAACAATTTACCCATTATACCCTACCACAAGACATCTTTATATTCTTCATCTTACACAGTTTCAGTTGCTAGATATTGGAACTCGCTACCGAGTGATGTAAGGGGTTGTTGGACAATAACTTCATTTAGGTCAAAATTACATAAATTCTTACTTAACAAAATTAATTGCTGATTAATATTTATTACATATAATGAAACTAACATCTGTCCATTATTATTATTATCATTAATTTCTCTAAATAGATTTACAAAATCTCTAATGGCAATTACATTAATATTCTCATTACTTACTTACTGGCTTTTAAGGAACCCGGAGGTTCATTGCCGCCCTCACATAAGCCCGCCATTGGTCCCTATCCTGAGCAAGATTAATCCAGTCTCTATCATCATATCTCACCTCCCTCAAATTCATTTTTATATTATCCTCCCATCTACGTCTCGGCCTCCCTAAAGGTCTTTTTCCGTCCGGCCTCCCAACTAACACTCTATATGCATTTCTGGATTCGCCCGTACGTGCTACATGCCCTGCCCATCTCAAACGTCTGGATTTAATGTTCCTAATTATGTCAGGTGAAGAATACAATGCGTCCAGTTCTGTGTTCTGTAACTTTCTCCATTCTCCTGTAACTTCATCCCTCTTAGCCCCAAATATTTTCCTAAGCACCTTATTCTCAAACACCCTTAACCTATGTTCCTCTCTTAAAGTGAGAGTCCAAGTTTCACAACCATATGCAACAACCGGTAATATAACTGTTTTATAAATTCTAACTTTCTGATTTTTTGACAGCAGACTGGATGATAAAAGTTTCTCAACCGAATAATAACAGGCATTTCCCATATTTATTCTGTGTTTAATTTCTTCCTACCGAGTATCATTTATATTTGTTACTAATATTCTCATTACAGAAATATATTTTAGATATATTTTTTTCTCCCTGTAACATAGTTCTAGTAAGCTTAAATTAAATTAATTTTCATCATTTACTAGCTATCTCAAATCTCAAATTAATTATAATTGATTGAATTAAATTAGCTCATAAATTAAGTTACTACTTTACCGTTTAGGTTTATCTAAATTTAAATAAATATGTAGTCTACTAGTCGTTAAAACTTAACTGAAGAATATTGCTGGAGAACCTTTTAAGTGTAGTGTAATTTAAATATGTACTGTATTGATTAAGGCTGGTTGAGTGGAAGAGAAGGCCTTATGGCCTTAACTCTGCCAGCGAAAATAAAACATTGTCATCATTATTATCATTATTATTATTATTATTATTATTATTATTATTATTATTATTATTATTATTATATCATGTAAGCGAAGTACCGTACTTCTGTCTGCTCACGCGACTGTTGTTGTAAAATTACGCAGAAAAAAAACATAGATCACTGTAACAATTACACCAATACGTATTTACAATTTATATTTACAATATGTACACTAGAATAGGGTAAAGGTTGGTAATATTGTGATACTAACAATATTATAATTCTTTTTGAGAATTTTTTACAATTTTACTGAGCGAGAAGAAGATCGGTCAGCGTATTAAGGTAATGTTCGTGGACAAGTTTCTGCACAAAACCGGTCCTTCTCTCGCTCAGTAAAATTGTAAAAAATTCTCAAAAAGTACTATCATAATATTATTAGCTGAGACCGGAAGTTTAGGCATTATGAATTATTAAAATAGGCAGGCAAAAAGGCATCATAAATAGCTAAAATAGGCAGGCAAAAAGACATTATAAATAGCTAAAATACGGAATAAAAGGCAATTACAAAAAACCTTGCATTAGACCCACAACCTTGCACTTTCCACAAAGGGTTTTCGGCAGCAAGGAAAGCTTTACGTATGTCGAATGCAAATTGAGATTTTGACTCAATGTTGTAATTACTGTTGGAAGCAAAGAAAGCAAGAAAATAAAAAGTAAAAAGAGAAAAATAAAAACACAGATATTACACTAATTGAAACTTTATATTGCCTCCCTAAACAATGATCTTTTTAATTGATTTTTTTTAAATAAGGAGCATTACCAAACCGAAAATTTGATAATTTAGCTGTTATACAGCCTTGGACCGGAGCTTCTGCTGTGATTATAAACTAAAGTTGTGGTACATTTAGGTTATGTCAACCATATATTGTATGATCTTTTAGTTTCATATGTATGTGATTACAAATTAAATATAATAATAATAATAATAATAATAATAATAATAACAACAACAACAATGATAATAATGGTTGGAGCAACAGTAACAAATATAAATGATACTCGGGAGGAAATTAAACGCAGAATAAATATGGGAAATGCCTGTTATTATTCGGTTGAGAAGCTCTTATCATCCAGTCTGCTGTCCAAAAATCTGAAAGTTAGAATTTATAAAACAGTTATATTACCGGTTCTTCTGTATGGTTGTGAAACTTGGACTCTCACTCTGAGAGAGGAACATAGGTTAAGGGTGTTTGAGAATAAGGTGCTTAGGAAAATATTTGGGGCTAAGAGGGATGAAGTTACAGGAGAATGGAGAAAGTTACACAACACAGAACTGCACGCATTGTATTCTTCACCTGACATAATTAGGAACTTAAAATCCAGACGTTTGAGATGGGCAGAGCATGTAGCACGTATGGGCGAATCCAGAAATGCATATAGAGTGTTAGTTGGGAGACCGGAGGGAAAAAGACCTTTAGCGAGGCCGAGACGTAGATGGGAGGATAATATTAAAATGGATTTGAGGGAGGTGGGGTATGATGATAGAGACTGGATTAATCTTGCACAGGATAGGGACCGATGGCGGGCTTATGTGAGGGCGGCAATGAACCTTCGGGTTCCTCAAAAGCCATTTGTAAGCAAGTAAGTAAGTACAATAATAATGGAGCATGACAACTGTAAGTGGGATTGCTACTAAATTGAAATGGTCTGTCTAACGACATAAGCGCACTAACATTGCGAAACTAGCGCTCTACAAAATATTAGTGCTACATATGACAGAATATATAATTAGATCGATTATAATACTAAAGTAGTATATATAATATATATTATAGAACATATTAGTAAACATGATACACAATAACTGTATATACTCTACTACTACACTATATATAATTAATTCATTTAAGAAAATCAGCTCCGTTATGGTAAACAAAAATATATATTCTGAGATTATGAAATTCATATCTCTTACCTTAGCTGTCAGTAAAAATTTTGTTTAAGATAAGAAAATGTACTTCCTACGTCACAAGACGTTACAGTGACACAATTATAATAACAAAAATTAATATACAAATTAACAATATTTACATTTTATAATAATAATAATAATAATAATAATAATTATTATTATTATTATTATTATTTATTTTAGCTGGCAGAGTTAAGGCCGTAAGGCCTTCTCTTCCACTCAACCAGCAAAAAGTGTATATACATATGCATGAACTTACAAAGAATCCAACAATTTGATTTAGATGAGAGTTACATGTATACAAAAGTTATTTACAAATTAAACAACAAAATACTATGAATTATTAATTAAACACTGAAATAAACTGTGTAGCAGAATTAAACTAAAATACATAGAATGTTAATATATTTCAAATAATATTAGATAATAGAAAGAGATTATTACGAGACAATTAAAATACAGCACAATCAGGATGATGTCTAAAGAAAAAAGTAACAATGTAGTCAGTGATAGTTTAAATCAGTATGATTGGAGTGAAATGCTAATAAGGTTATCTTTTAAGCTGTTCTTAAAGGTGTTTATTGTCTTGCAGCCCCTAATACTTTGTGACAAGGAATTCCATTGACGCGAGGTGGATATTGTAAAAGATGATGAATAACAAGATGTTCTATGAAGAGGTATACTTAGCGTGCCACAGATAAGTGATCTGGTATTTACGTCAGTGGTCTGGTATTTACGCAATATATACAAAATACAGATCAAAATGAAATACAATATAACATAGTTGGTAAATGAAAATAATATTAACACAAAAGTCTGAATGAAAAAGCAACTTACTCAGTATTAGAATCAGATCACAATGTAGTCGTAACTTGGTGTTTTACATATACAACATTGACGATGGAGCGCCTGTATTGTACCAAAGTCTAGTATATACAGTCACGAAGCTAAAGTTTATTAGGGTACTAGGAACAATAGACTGTGCAGGTACTATTTCGCATTGTCTATAATGAGGCGATAGTAGCGATCCTAGTGGTTAGCAACTATCTATGGATGCATATTTACTATGTATTGAGCTTCGTGACTGTATATACTAGACTGTGATTGTACTATGATTCATAGTCTATGCTTACAATACTACCCTGCTTATGCATCCATGGCTAACAACCCACGTTATGCATCGACGTGACGTAATAGATGTACCAGAAGAAACTGCTCGATCCGCTGTACGTTTGGGAACAAAAATACGCTGCCTGCTCATAAGTGACACCAATAATGCAACAGTCATGAAGCAATTAAGCCATTAGATAATGGGATAGGGTTGCCAGTTTCTTTTCCCCTCCATTAGTCCATTACGTACATCGCTGACTAGTAAGATATTAAGATTTCGAAAAAAGAAACTCTGCGAAACCAAAGTTATCAAAAACACTTTACATTCTCTGATAACCGCTTCAGGACGAAGTCGAACTTGTGGGCGTTACAATTGATAAACAATTCTGTTTTTTACTATTCTCTAATTTATGTAGACTACAATACTCTCTGGTCATGAATGCCTCGTCGTTGGAAGACTGATTGTGAGCAACTAGTTTTTTTCCACAATGCAAGCATGTTCAAAACATGATCGGACTAACAGATCGAGGAGTATTCCGCACTGACGTCAATAAATGAAGGGTTCAGAGTCATAGTGGGCCAAGCGCCATCTATTAAAAACGGAGAAAGGAAGGGTTAAAATTAAGTGAATACGATGGCTTAATGAAGACTGACGTATCATTTAGTTTTAATGTGCATACTTTATATTACTTGCTATAAGTTTCATTAAACTATGGCATTCACTTAATTTTAGCTCTTGTTTTCTCTGTTTTTAATATATGGCGCTTGGCCCACTATGACTCTGAACCCTTCAAATCTGATAAATCGTTCTTGCACGCTGTCACCAAATGTCATATAACAAAGAACCGATTAAATCTGAGATTTGACAGGCAATAGACACATCTATGGCCTCTTTCTCTATTACGGAGACAAAGTTTGTAACACCTCTTCTTTGATTTGATTTATGACCTCAGTATGAATGCCACTAACGAGAACGTTTCGAATATAAGGAAAGGTGTCAATAAAAACTACACAAGATTCCAAGTGATTACACAATTTCTCATCATAACTTGTTCAGAGATGAAGCAGCCAAGCAACTGCTTGTGTTTTCTAGTTCTCAGCTTTCAAAACGTCCTCTAAAAGACAGCTCCTGTTCTTCCAGAAAGTATGTGATACGGTACCTACTAGTGTACTGCAATGTTCAAACATGAGAGATGCAACCAAGATATTACAAACTTCGTTTTATTTCATATGAAAAACTAATAGCAAGATGTGCTAAAATCCTTAAACAGTTAAAACATTAAGGGGTGGGATTGGAGGACAGCGAATATTTTTATAAAAATTTGGAACAAACGACTAGCCTTCTGCAGAGCGAACATCGGCGAACATCGAACTTCACCATCAGTGTTGCCAACTCAGAATTCCATTTACCGCTGCACAAGCTTAAAAAACTGTTAAACTGTAGTTTAAAAAAATTCAGATTTTCTCTTAACACATCACTTCCAAATTTAAAAGACAAACTATACAGTTTTAGCAATTTTATATAAATATAGACTAAATTAGGGAAAGTGTGTATCACTTTGTAGGCTCTATGTTGTATGAAAAATCATCTTCATCCTCGTACAGGAGGAATCATGTACAACCCTGCAACTCACGAGATGATTCTCTTTCATTAGCTGACTTTTACGCAGCCATCGTGCCTAAACAGAAGAGATATATTAATAACTAGCCGTACCCGTGCGCTCCGCTGCACCTGTTAGAAATAAATATAAAGTAATTACATAATTAAGATAGGACGTTTGATCCAGCAAGATAATCTGCTTCGCTCATTACCCAATTTTTTTGCATTGCATTTATTGCATATATATTTTATGTATTTTAACACGATTCAATTGAGCATAGTTAAGATTTGAATTATAAAATAATGGATTGCTAAGCTAACGTACTATTACTGCATACTAAATCAATACACTCTCGTTGTTCGTTAATTCTCTCAGATTAAAATGAGTGTACATAAATATTATTTTAAGAAATACAGAAAACGAATGTACAAAATAGCCTATCAAATTTTCTGTGCATAAGAAGCTATTTTAATCTTACCTGTCCTCATTTACTCAGACGTTACTGTAATAACATTATAGCATTATGTCCAGGTAGAGAAACTACACTTTGCAATGGTGAAATAATAATTAATTATACAAATCGGTTAATTTAGCTTCTGATATTACTTCATACAAACACAGAAACATTCTCTGTAGGCTATGTTTAATAGCTTTCGATTGTTGATGTCCAAGGCCCCTGTTTCGATTGTTGTTGTCCAAGGCCCCTTATAGACGAAGTCATTTGTTCTTAATTCATTGCACCGTCTTAGATGGCGTTATTTTAATTTTGAAACTCATTTATCTCATTAAATATCAGTCCTATCAAAATTTTGTAAAGGATAAAACTTATCGGAAATCATTTTAAAGAAACGTTTGTTATGTAACATTTTTCACAAAAATCATTAATAAGCGATATATTTCGATTTATTTAATTCAGGCCCCATTATAACCCCCCTTTTAAATAAAGTACTTTGAATGCCATATAGCCTAAAATCTAAGTTACAACGAACTTAATTTATATTCCAATCTTCATATAAATCGGTTCAGCCATTATCGCGTGAAAAGGTAACAAACATACAGACAGACATACAAACAAAAATTTCAAAAATGCGATTTTCGGTTTCAGGGTGGTTAATTATATATGTTAGGACCAATTATTTTTGGAAAATCGAAAATTACCAGAAAAATTTCGGCTACAGATTTATTATTAGTATAGATAGTATGAGTGCGCACGAAAGTGCATTGGATTTGAATTATTACGGTTCTTTACTATATTCTGTCACTGTTTTGGTTCTCTTTTAAAAGAGATATATTCGTGTCGTGTTTACTACGAAAATATTTTGTGATAAGATACCGTTTTAAAATTATTACTTAGATATATTCGTATCGTGTTTATTACGAAAATATTTTGTGATAAGATACTGTTTTAAAAGTATTATTTATTATTTATCTCAATTAAAAAATAGCTGGATACAAGCCTTCTCTCGCTCAGTACTGATAAAACTACATTAATACCGTTTACTATAAATAAATCAGGTTTGTTTTCGATGAATCTAAATAAAAATTTAGTTATCCATGACAGCAATTGCTCTCAGTTAGCAATTCGTAGATGCTAAAAAAAATCAAACCAAGTAAAATACCTAGGTATTATTATAGATCAACATTTACGACGGGATTATCATATAAACTATCTGTTTCTTAAACTACGTAAAACAATTTATAAATTTGTTTTACTAAGTAATTTTATACAAAAAATTACATTAAGACAAACTTAAAATATATCATCTCCCTCTGCCGGAATCATAAAAAGCGCCAAATAAGTAGCTAACCGCTGATGGTAAAATTCTGTAGCTAACCTTAGTCCTGAAAACACTAGATTTAGCTACAAAACAACTGATTTGGCAACACTGTTCACTATACTCGACAAACTTGAACCAAACAATGTGTCTGTAATGCACTGAAAATTAATACTTCGCCTCTAAATAGTCTAACTAGTAATCTATAAACTGCAGTTAAGTACGAGTAAAGCATTTAAACAGGAACATAAACATATTTTTATAAAACATATATATTCAAAATGCTTTACATTACTTTCTAAACCACAACATTCATAACATTCACGTAGATTCTGAAACATATTTGCCAACAGAGGTTGCTGCAATAATTGACGACAGAAAGCCACTATCTTTTCCCGTAATTCCACAATAACTATTGTCGGTGAATTGTCCATAAGGATGGACTTCTTTACCATCCCCCATATCAGATAGTGTAACGCAGCGGTGACCAAAACTCGAGCTGCAGTGATTACATGCGACAGACAGCCTATGATATAAGGAGACGGAGGAAAGGTACTTGGCATGAAAACTACAACCAGTGGTGGTTCCTGTACTAACATCTTGATCAATCCCGCGGATAAAAATCTCAAGCTTTGCTGTATCAGTAATGTCACTGCTGTCATCAAGAGCCAGTGAATAATATACAACTTTTCTTGCTTCTTTTTTTAACCTTCCTCTTGAATATAATCAAGAATTTTCTAAATTCTTCTCTCTTGGTCGAGAAATTCGTAGTTTTTCAAAATTAAAAACTTCTTATGGACAAGTTATTCAAGCTATTTTAATCATTACTCTTTTGAGAAATTCTATTATATTAAGAGGCTCTCAAACCCTATTAGGTAGTTGACTTCCTTACATTTATTTATCTCATCTTTCTCTTCCTAGTTATGATTTAAGACATGTCAATTCCTGGCGTTTAACAGTTCGTTGGCACATAATATTGAATCAGTTTTTCAACAATATTATTATTAAATGAATAACTAATAAATAGTTACCCTCATCTAAAGATTAAGAAGATTAAAATTGAGATAAAACCGAATAATTTTATCCTTCTAGGGAGAAGATCTAAAAATATCAATATTCATGAACGTACAGAAGAATTATAGTTATATTCAAGAGGAAGTACCTTTCCTCCGTCTCCTTACTTCATAGGTCGTCTGTCGCATATAATCACTGCAGTTCGAGTTTTCGTCACCGCTGCTTCCAAGCACACCTATATCCAAAAGCAGAACTCTACTTGCTGGTCTTGCACACGGGTGCCCATCGGAAATGCACACATGCCTACCCTTGATGAAGAAAACATCTTTGTGCATTAGTGAAGACGAACGAAAGAATTAATTCCACGTCCTGGTCCGCCATTCCTTTGTTTTCAACTTTTTCACCGATATGTGCCGACATACAAGCACAGGGACATCATTTTATTTTACTTCAATTTTTATTGTACCTGAGTTTTTGAATGTACTTCACTCCCACCCCTTATACTAATGAAGTTCAACCGTCCTCCACACAGATCCAAGGCAGCATATACAGTCATAGGTAGCCTTACGGTCATAGTAAACACTACGTTCCAAAAATATGTTCGCGTTTTCCAGTGAAAAAAAGAGCTTTCAATATTGAATCATTTTCGCAAAGGTACTGTCGTCCATTTGCCTACGTCGTATCCCGGTTTCCACCTCCAGCTTTTATTCGCCAGCTAGTGGCTGGGCTGTCTTGCTCTTTTCTGAGAACATTAATTTCTGTTAGGAATTGGACGTCTACGTAATATTATACAACTGTTTAAAATAACTTAAATAAAAGGGCCTCGTTAAGTAATTAACTGTCACGTGATTTTCTCCCTTTCTACGACCCTACGACATGACCACTTGGACGGACATTAGATAGCATGTCTGAGTAATTTTATCTTTTCGGATCGGGCAAAGTTTAGTAATTTTTATTTCTTTTTTTTTTAACGACGCTCGCAACTGCAGAGGTTATATCAGCGTCACCGGATGTGCCGGAATTTTGTCCCGCAGGAGTTCTTTTACATGCCAGTAAATCTATTGACATGAGCCTGTCGCATTTAAGCACAGTTAAATGCCACCGACCTGGCCCGGGATCGAACCCGCAACCTTAGGCATAGAAGGCCAGCGCTATACCAACTCGCCAACCAGGTCGACTCGGGCAAAGTGAAGACTGAATTTACAGTACGTAAGGTACTCTTTTATAGAGTAGGTACAGAATTATTTGAACATGAGTTACTAGTACGAAGGACGAATCTGGTAATTGGGATTAGGTACAATAGTCTATAGTGCGATAATATGCACATTAGAACTGAAGCCTGTATCGAAATGAACGGCCACCATTTTCAAAAATGTGCTTAAATACCCATATTATGGTTATTTTTCAATTTAACTTAATTCTCTATATTGTACGCTAATGTGCTGTAGACAGTATAATATACACTGCATAATGAATACGTCCACATGGACAGGTCAGTTCGTGAGTAAAAACACTCATTGTTAATACTGTACTGTATTTTGATTAAACAAAAACCTAATGAAAATTATCAAACTCAAAAGCGCAATATTTCCTAGTTTACGTAAATGGATGAACTACTTTTCTTCCCTCCTATACCTAGTAAAGTGATTTGTTTGTATAATACGCCAGTATCATCGAACTTCAGTCGTGTAAGTGGGTAGCAAACGGCGTTGATCCAGAGGTATAAGCAAGTTAATATTAAAAATGTTAGTAAAAATAAAATGATGACCCTTTACAAGATACATAAACTAAAAAAAAGGCATAAATTAAACTGAATGAAGTTGTGGGAACAGCCAGTGCGTTCGCTGTCAAATGTTCAGCATAAGAAAACAATCAACCACTTATATTCTAGTTTGTAGAGGAGACTTAGGCACATTATAGGGAAATTGATATACAAATAACTCTGTCTTGTCGCTATTCATTGCACTTAACCAGGATACGTTATTCTACTGCAGCCAATACTTCTTTCTCTATACTGTAAGTTATTGTAACTTACCTACGATTACGGTAGATATCAAAGCAAGAAGAGTCAAAACTCACCTGAAACAAAGAGAGGCAAACATTACATTTTAGTTATAAAATTTCATACTGTATAATAGTAATACCAACAGTAACAAATATAAATGACACTCGGGAGGAAATTAAACGCAGAATAAATATGGAAAATGCCTGTTATTATTCGATCGAGAAGCCTTTGTCATCCAGTCTGCTCTCAAAAAAACTTAGAATTTATAAAACAGTTATATTACCGGTTGTCATGTATACTTGTGAAACTTGGACTCTCACTTCGAGAGAGGAACAGAGGTTAAGGATATTCGAGAATAAGGTGCCCTGGAAAATATTTGGGGTTAAGAGGGATGAAGTTACAGGAGAATGGAGAAAGTTACACAACACAGAACTGCACGCATTGTGTTCTTCACCTGACATAATTAGGAACATTAAATCCTGACGTTTGAGATGGGCAGAGCATGTAGTACGTATGGGCGAATCCAGAAATGCATATCGAGTGTTAGTTGAGAGACCGGAGGAAAAAAGACCTTTGGGTAGGCCGAGACGTAGGTGGGAAGATAATATTAAAATGGATTTGAGGGAGGAGGGATAAGATGGTAGGGACTGGATTAATCTTGCTCAGGATAGGGACCGATGGCGGGCTTATGTGAGGGCGACAATGAACTTCCGGTTTCCTTAAAAGCCAGTAAGTATAATAGTTATGATGATGATGATGATGATGATGATGATGATAATAATAATAATAATAATAATAATAATAATATATCCACAATTAAATTAGGAAATGGACAAATATATATAATAATAATATCAGTAACAATAACAATAATTTTTTTTACTTGGTATTTAACGACGCTGTATCAACTAGCGAGATGCCATTTGGCGAGATGAGGCCGAGAATTCACCACAGATTACCTGACAATTGCTCTTACAGTTATTATTGTTGTTCTTCTTATTATTATTATTATTATTATTATTATTATAATTATTATTATTATTATTATTATTATTATTATTATTATTATTATTATTATTATTATTATTATTATTATTATTTTTCTATCCAGTTTTCATTCTTGGTCAGACCCGACCTCAAGCATCTTGCTTTTTCGGGTGTGACCCAGTTACATTGTATTTATACAATAATTTGTGATATGTAGGCTATTTGACTGTGAGATTGGTAATCAATTTCGAATTTTGAAGAATATTCATATACAAGTCTTACAATAGTATTGTAAAATCTTTGTTATTGTATGTAATTTTTGCTTCCAATAAAAATCTTTGTTATCGTTAAAAAAACGAATGAAAGTATGCTTTGCACCTATTTATCACGATGTTCAACTATTGTTCAAACCAAGATTGTAATGTGAAGTGAAAATAGTTTGTTACTTTGATCTAAATTACTACAACTTTTATTTGTAGCGTTTCTTTTATTGGAGGGTACTTTTAAACGTCAATGAAGTTTATATAAAGCAGAGAGATAAAGGCCAAGATGGTAATACAGCATATACAAAAAAAATTGTTTACAAATAAATATTATTGTAATATAAGTCTCATTCTAATTGTGTCAAGTTATGTTTTTCAATCAGTGTTGTATTTGACTCAGTTGTTCGCATATGCAGTAAAAAATGTTATGTTTTATTTAACGACGCTCGCAACTGCAGAGGTTATATCAGCGTCGCCGGATGTGCCGGAATTTTGTCCCGCAGGAGTTCTTTTACATGCCAGTAAATCTACTGACATGAGCCTGTCGCATTTAAGCACACTTAAATGCCATCGACCTGGCCCGGGATCGAACCCGCAACCTTGGGCATAGAAGGCCAGCGCTATAACAACTTGCCAACTAGGTCGACTATATGCAGTATGTAAAGTTAGATTTTATACAAAGAATTGTGTCCACACCTGTGGAGAAACGGTTAGCACGTCTGGCCGCGAAACCAGGTGGCCCGGGTTCGATTCCCGGTCGGGGCAAGTTACCTGGTTGAGGTTTTTCCGGGGTTTTCGCTCAACCCATTTCGAGCAAATGCTGGGTAACTATCGGTGCTGGGCTCCGGACTCATTTCACCGGCATTATCACCTTCATCTCATTCAGACCCTAAATAACCTAAACTGTTGATAAAGCGTCGTAAAATAACCTACTAAAAAATATAAAGAATTGAAGAGTCCACTGTAAGAATGATGGATGTCATTTGGAATACATTTTGCAGCAGAAGCAATTGAAAGTTTGAAATGCTTAGCGCTCAAAGCTTAACTGTGATTTTCCGATCATTACTGGACAATGACTATCAGTGTTCATGCCATATAACTCTCTATGTACATTCTATATGACTTAAGCTATGCACTGACAGTCTTGGTTCATTTTCGACAAGAAAGTGACATCCATCATTCTTGCAGTGGACTCTTCATTTGTGTTTGGATCGAATTGCTGTCTTCGGTGACATTGTACAAAGGTATTGTGTTCCTTATTGCTTTATTTTTTAGTCTAATTGCATATTTATTTACTTTTTAAATAGTCATCCAATATACAAGTAGCTATTTTTGATTCAGTTGGGGAAAACCTCGGAAAAAATCAAACAGATAATCAGCCCAAGAGGAAATCGAACCCGCGCAATTCCGGATCGGAGTAGGCGCCTTAGCCGACTGAGCTACGCGGGTGGCCAATAATAACTATATTATTAATTACAATAATCACTTCGTATTATTGGAGATCATCAGCGTGGTTTTAGGCGTAATAGATCAACTATTGATAAGATATTTTGTATTCGACAGATAATGGAGAAAAAATGGAGTATAAGGGTACAGTACATAGATTTCAAAAAGGCATATGATTCTGTTAAGAGAGAAGTTTTATATGATATTCTTATCGAGTTTGGTATTCCAAAGAAACTAGTTCGATTAATTAAAATGTGTCTCAGTGAAACTTACAGAAGAGTCCGTATAGATCAGTTTCTGTCAGATACATTTCCAATTCACTGTGGGCTAAAGAAAGGAGATGCACTATCACCTTTACTTTTTAACTTTGCTCTAGAGTATGCCATTAGGAAAGTCCAGCATAACAGAGGGGGTTTGGAATTGAACGGGTTACATCAGTTGCTTGTCTATGCGGATGACGTGAATGTGTTAGGAGAAAATCCACAAACGATTAGGAAAAATACGGGAATTTTACTTGAAGCAAGTAAAGCGATAGGTTTGGAAGTAAATCCCGAAAAGACAAAGTATATGATTATGTCTCGTGACGAGAATATTGTACAAAATGGAAATATAAAAATTGGAAATTTATCCTTTGAAGAGGTGGAAAAATTCAAATACCTGGGAGCAACAGTAACAAATACAAATTATACTCGGGAGGAAATTAAACACAGAATGAATATGGGAAATGCCTGTTATTATTCGGTTGAGAAACTTTTATCATCCAGTCTGCTGTCAAAAAAACTGAAAGTTAGAATTTATAAAACAGTTATATTACCGGTTGTGCTTTATGGTTGTGAAACTTGGACTCTCACTTTGAGAGATGAACATAGGTTAAGGGTGTTTGAGAATAAGGTGCTTAGGAAAATATTTGAGGCTAAGAGGGATGAAGTTACAGGAGAATGGAGAAAGTTACACAACACAGAACTGTAAGCATTGTATTCTTCACCAGACATAATTAGGAACATAAAATCCAGACGTTTGAAATGGGCAGGGCATGTAGCACGTATGGGCGAATTCAGAAATGCTTATAGAGTGTTAATTGGGAGGCCGGAGGGAAAAAGACCTTTGGGGAGGCCGAGACGTAGATGGGAAAATAATATTAAAATGGATTTGAGGGAGGTGGGATATGATGATAGAGAATGGATTGGTCTTGCTCAGGATAGGGATCGATGGCGGACTTATGTGAGGACGGCAATGAACCTCCGGCTTCCTTAAAAGCCAGTAAGTAATAATCAGTTCGTATTTCGTCCTTTTTCGTTTCAGAATTCGTGTTAGCAATCTAACAGACTATTGTTCAGCATTACACACAGATGTTACATACAAAATTCGTCACTAACCCACTGCATTACTGTATTCCTACAGTCGGAAATTTGTCAAAATGTTCTCAATATCAGATCAACTGATTGAGAGATCAGACGCCCTCAGCCACTGACCAATAAATAATGACACGTACCGATAAGAATCGTACAAGGGAAGGCTGCTGTCACGCCACGCCTTCGACGAAGAGAACCAACGCCTACACCAGGGTCGACATCTCGCAACGTCCACTGCCTCGTGTCTCGAGTGTTCCAAAAATACGACTCTGGAAGATTGCGTCTACCGACCCCCAGAGTGTAGGCTAAGTTCGTTCTCTTGCATGATGGAAGGCACATCTTTATTATTATAAGTGGATTGATTTTTGTGACTAGATGTTGGGCTGCTTTCAATCATTTGATAATGGACTGTGCCAAGAGAGTTCACATCTGCTAACGAAAATGAAGATTAGTAAAGACTTACAATGGGAGGTTGTAAACAGGAAACGCGATGTCTTAATGAAATCCATACAAAACTGTAGAATTATACTTACACACATTCCTTACTTACTTACAAATGGCTTTTAAAGAACCTGCAGGTTCACTGCCGCCTCACATAAGCCCGCCATTGGTCCCTATCCTGTGCAAGATTAATCCACTCTCTATCGTCATATCCCACCTCTCTCAAATCCATTTTAATATTATCCTCCCATCTACGTCTCGGCCTCTCCAAAGGTCTTTTTCCCTCCGGTCTCCCAACTAGCACTCTATACCTATACATTTCTGGATTCGCCCATACGTGCTACATGTCCTGTCCATCTCAAACGTCTGGATTTAATGTTCCTAATTATGTCAGGTGAAGTATACAATGCGGGCAGTTCTGCGTTGTGTAACTTTCTCCATTCTCCTGTAACTTCAACCCTTTTAGCCCCAAATATTTTCCTAAGAACCTTATTCTCAACAACCTTTAATCTCTGTTCCTCTCTCAAAGTGAGAGTCCAAGTTTCACAACCATACAGAACAACCGGTAACATAACTATTTAATATAATTCTAACTTTCAGATTTTTTGACAGCAGACTAGATGACAAAAGCTTCTCAACGGAATAATAACAGGCATTTCCCATATTTATTCTGCGTTTAATTTCCTCCCGAGTGTCATTTATATTTGTTATTGTTGGTCCAAGATATTTGAATTTTTCACCTCTTCGAAGGATAAACCTCCCATTTTTATATTTCCATTTCGTATAATATTCTGGCTTGTTACGAATCTATACAATAAGCCTCGGAATGGGACTTACACACACTAAGAATTTGTAAATAGACAATCTGCTATTTTTTTCTAAATTACTTATTAAAACAGCATTCCCATCACTTTTCTTGACTATCCATTAGTTATCAGCAGAGCTAGGAAGTTCGTACCAAAGCAGTAGTTTTCATTTGAGTACAGCGAGGAGTATATCCACGCGTCGCCCTGTTGCCGTTCGCTACAGACGATACACAGTATGTTCACAAACAACGCATAGTGGCATTCTGTGGAGCTGTGTAGAGTCGTGAATAGTAGGAGGGATATTGTTGATTTATATTAATATTTTAGGTTCTGAACAAAATGAGCTATTCTATTTTATTATATTAATTACTTACTGTTAATATTATGCATGATTCCAAAAAAGTAAACTCATCTCTTATTTAATAATTATGTAAACAGGAATGTGTAACACGTTTATTTTTTCCCGGATTATTCTTCGCTAAATGTTGACGTCTCGTGCTGCTATGCATTCGGTTGCGTTACAGTCCATCGGAATTACGATACGAACTTCCTAGCTGCCATTACAATATAAATTAAAAATTTTCTTGAAAGCAATTATGGGTTTAATATTATGTGCCACATACAAGATACACTACTAGATCCACAAAGTAGTTGTTCACCTAATGATAGTAAGATATACTGTATTATATTTCAGATTTGCTCCAATAACGCCTTGTGGCGCAGAACGAATATTTTCAAGAGTACAAATATTGTTTTTTTAACATAAATGAGTATTTCTTTTGATAAAATGAAAATGTTCATTGCCATTTGTTATAATGATATTAAAATCATATTTGCACACTTTTTATGCTATTTTTATATGTAGGGGTAAATTATTTTAGTTTGGGAGTTAGGAAGTTTATAATTACAAATTATTATTATTTTTTATATCATTCGTTTATTATTTTCTTGTTCTAAGGCTGTGGACGATTGCAGCACATGTTTGGTTACCACCCGGCTGTACATGTTTGTCGTTCTGGTTCACTGACATTGAAAGATGCGCTATTACTTCTCATTCGGTAGAGATACAGTCCAAACTCACACAACTTAACAGTTTTGATACCAAGTTCCTAGCTCTGGTTATCAGTCAGTCAATGTCTAGTATGCCTACAATCTCCGGTTAGAATCCCCGCATATTATAACCAGAGTCCTGCATTTGGTTACCTAAAGCCTCCAAGCCACCCGCTACAATGTAGGTATGTATGGAGTATAGCTTGACGACAACCAACGTTACTTAGTTCAGGTCTGCTGTTCAATGAACACACGAAAACAAAGCTTGGCGGTTGAAAATGAGTGATCCAATAGAATAATTTAGTAGCGAGCATGTATTTTATCAGAAATAACAACTTTTCGTTTGAAACATTTCAATGTTTACAGTCATTGATTGTAATGTAAAGAGACTCGAAAAGCACGCATTCATAATAATTTGTTTTATTTTAAGTTTGAGCTGATATTCATATTTTTGATTTGTCAATTCCAACTTGAATTTAGATCTGAAGTATCTAGACGTGATTTACTTAATGTATAAATCATGGGTAGACAAATTCCGGGCTCTACGATGCCATGGCGACTAAAAAATTGTATGTGGCGCCTGAATTGTTTATCGAGTTCAAGAATTTTTAAGAGTTACATTTTTTTAAGTCACTACGACTAATACATAATGTTAATAAAAGCGGTTGTAAGAAGAATTCAAATGTGCTTTTTAAATTAATATCGTTACATGTGGATTTCAAGATACCCTATTATCCTACACAGCTTCAGAGCGTCTCTGACAGCGTGCGTTTGCATTGCATAGATATTTAATATTAATACTTGATTAAATGGCGAACTTACTCGTGTTAATTATGTAAGCATGTGTGGCTTACAGCTGTTTCGGTACTACTTCACACCATCCTCAGAGCCTTCTGTGTCTTGGCGACATCTGAACATCGCTGTCTGTTGTGTGGGTGCGTTCGTGTAATGAAGAGTTGAGTCAAATAGTGAATGTTCTGAAATTGATCTGTGTGTTGAGAATTTGATTTGGGTGTGTTTTAGTGTGTCTGTATATTTCATATAGTCCTAGTGTGTTGAGTTTTGGTTTTTAGGTTGTATGTGTAGGATTTCCAAGTCTGTATATATGTTATTGTATGAGTGGTTAGCATTAGTTATGTGTTCGGCATATGTAGATGTATTGTGTCCTCTGGTTATTGCTTTAATGTGTTCTTTTTATCGAATTTGGAATGATCTGCTTGTCTGTCCAATATAGAAACTGTCGCAACTATTGCATGTGAGTTTGTATACGCTGACGTCTGACTTGATGGTACCCATGATTATTTAACAAAATATGGTTTATACATACATACATACATACATACATACATACATACATACATACATACATACATACATACATACATACATACATACATACATAAAGTGTTCTGCCCATGAGCAGGCCTTTCAATGCAAATTCAGTTTTCTCCAATCTTTCCTATTTTCTGCCTTCCTCTTAGTCTCCTCATATGATCCATATATATTAATGTCGTCTAACATCTGATATCTTCTTCTGCCCCGAACTCTTCTCCCCTTCACCATTCCTTCAAGTGCATCCTTCAGTAGGCAGTTTCTTCTCCTTTTTCTCTTTCTGATCAGTTTCAGCATCATTCTTTCTTCACCCACTCTTTCCAACACAACTTCATTTCTTATTCTGTCTGTCCACTTCACACGCTCCATTTTTCCCCATATCCACATTTCAAATGCTTCTATTCGCTTCTCTTCATTTCATTGTAATGTCCATGTTTGTGCTCCACTCCACACAAATCACTTCACTAGTCTCTTCCTTAGTTCTTTTTCCAGAGGTCCGCAGAAGATGCTCCTTTTTCTATTAAAGCTTCCTTGCCCATTGCTATCCTTCTTTTGATTCCCTGACTGCAACTCATGTTACTACTTATATGGTTTATATATGCATATTAATACGAGTAAGAAATGAAAGCATAAGAGAAGATTTAAGAATACAATCAATCCAAAAGACAATAGAAGATAAACAACTGTCATGGTTTGGACACGTTAAAAGGATGGATGTAGATAGGAAAGTACGCCAGTTCATGGAAGCAAGACCCATAGGAAGAAATCCAGTAGGAAGACTAAGGACAACATGGGAAGAAGAAATAAAACGAATAGCATCTAAACAACATTTCATACAACTTGACAGGATGCGAAAGCATTTCTTTCCCCTTCTACTTGCCCTGAGTTCGTCAGTAACAGGGCGGTAGCTGTTACCTCTTATACCTGCACCCCCCCCCCCCAAGTTGTACACACAAGAAAATAAAATCTTAAAGTACGTAAGTGAATATAAAATACAGTGACACAGATGTTTGACAATTACATGGTTGAGTATATTTTAGTGTCGTTATTAAATATTTTCAACTAATATTTATAGTAATGAATGTTAGTTTGTATTATGAAGTCAGGGGGAGCGACACAGTGCAGATTGTCCCATTGTGTGTGCTATAGAGTAACAACTAGCGGTGGAGAAAACATTTATCTTCTGCTCTCAGTAGCTTTTTAATGTGCCAGTTAGTATAAACAGCAATAAAATGAAATATAAACGCTTAGTATAGACTTTCTAAATATAGATTATCAGTAAACATTTTCAATAATATTTTTCACGATGTTGAAAGTCAATTATTAGTTGAACGCTAGTAAGATGGATAGTAGCGTCTTCCCCTTCACTGATAGTTGAGAGTGTGAGTAGAGGGGAAGGCCTATCAACTAAACTGAAATGGGGAGTAAGAGAGGAAAGATATGGAGCCAGTTAAATAGACTGACAGAATATAGAGTAAAATATAGTAGATGGATCCGAGGAAATTCCCTAACACCACGATAGTGGTATACTAGGGAAGTTGAAGAAGAAAAATATATACATATATACACATATATGTATAAAGTAAACAGGTATTAGTGGTGTTCACACTTCACTGTAACAAAGAACAATCAGGCTACTATAAAAGCTGTTATAACTTATATTACCTCACACCACCGACTTCTGATCACCTCAAAGACCCGCAGAGCAAAATGTTTCCGATCCCTGCCCTGACACATAACAGTAATTGCCGTAAAGTTGTACATGTCGACCGGATCCTTGGCCCGCAAAGTAAACCTTGATCTTACTTCCACCTCCATCCAACTAGAACAATGGATCAGAGTCGCTCAATTTATGACGGAATGTCGAGCGGTCAGCCAAGTCCTTGGGAGGTATCAAGCGTCCAGCAACATAAATTGTAATTCCTAGCATTTGCAATCAACTACGGCATCAATTACGATGTGGGAGTGTTAAAATATGTCTACATGCCTGTCACACCTTGTGAGACTAAATTAGAAAGAGGAAACAAAGCGTTTGTATTGTATTTAACTAGAGTGGTAAACGGTAGATCTTGAGGTTTTGTACGATTATCTCCGGTCTGATATCCGTAAGAGGAATCCTAGGAAATGACTACAAGTAAAAGCAGCGATAATATATATACGGTTTGAATACTTTTAAGGTAAAATTGTTCCGGGGCCGGGTATCGACCCCGGGACCCTTCGCTTAGCGCGCGAACGCTCTTCCGACTGAGCTACCCCAGGAACTATACACGACACCGTCACAATTTTTCCTTTGTATCCATACGACTCAAATGAGCTGACAAGACGCCAGAACTCAACTATGAGTGCACGCAAATACTTGTGTGACTTAAATTCCTGGGGTAGCTCAGTCGGAAGAGCGTTCGCGCGCTAAGCGAAGGGTCCCGGGATCGATACCCGGCCCCGGAACAATTTTTCCTTGAAATTATTCAAACCTGCTTTACAGGGAGCTACTACCTGAAAGCCTGATTTGTATAATATCTATACGGCTTTATATGATGTTCGCTATATTATAATTTAGAGTATCCAAATCAGATTCAGGATTAAAAGTGAAGTTCAATCTCCTGACCACAGTGACTATCCCTTGTGTTGCATTTGTCTTATGTTGTCTTAAGCGGTAGTCATGTGTCATGTAGAGATTTATTATCGAAAGCCCCACTATTTGTGAAATGTCTGTTCTAATACTTATTGGAAGAGGAAAGAGGCGAATCAAAGTCCAATTCTTGACGACGATTATTATTATTATTATTATTATTATTATTACTTACTGGCTTTTAAAGAACCCGGAGGTTCATTACCGCCCTCACATAAGCCCGCCATAGGTCCCTATCATTAGCAAGATCAATCCAGTCTCTATCATCATATTCCACCTCCCTCAAATCCATTTTAATATTATCTTCCCATCTACGTCTCGGCCTCCCCAAAGGTCTTTTTCCCTCCGGCCTCCCAACTAACACTCTACATGCATTTCTGAATTCGCCCATACGCGCTACATGCCCTACCCATCTCAAACGTCTGGACTGTTCATAATTATGTCAGGTGAAGAATACAATGCGTGCAGTTCTGTGTTGTGTAACTTTCTCCATTCTCCTGTAACTTCATCCCTCTTAGCCCCAAATATTTTGCTAAGCACCTTATTCTCAAACACCCTTAACCTGTGTTTCTCTCTCAAAGTGAGAGTCCAAGTTTCACAACCATAAAGAACAACCGGTAATATAACTGTTTTATAAATTCTAACTTTCAGATTTTTTGACAGCAGACTAGATGGCATAATAATAATAATAATAATAATAATAATAATAATAATAATAATAATAATAATAATAATAATAATCCGACCTCGGTTGTTGAGCTAGCTATGATGATTATTGCTACTACTGCAAAGAAATAACAGTGACATAGGTTTCGTAACGACTTCAAATAATGTGATTATCGCACATTCGAAGGTACTGATTCTCTAAATAAAAAAAAGACAATATCGACGAACACGCTCTCCACTGTAAGTGCATGGTGCAATGCTTCAATTCACTATCACTTCTCGCTCTGAACTTTTGTTTCTTGTTCTTTATTTGTTAACTACAAGGAAAAATTAATTAACCATATCGGATAACAAGGTTAGTAACGAAAAGCAGTGAAGCTGGAAAAGACTATCTCATTCTCAAACCATAAGTACAAACGTCACGAAAGAGAGGATTTTAGGGTCGAATTCATAGTCGTCACTTATAAAATGAGGAAACACTTAAGTAATGAGCATTTCCTTAGCACTTATTTCAGATCGTATTGCAGAGACGCTACTCATTCATATGCCCTGAGCATTCCCTTGACATTGAAAGAAATATGGCAACATGGCTAGACGTGAGCGCTTTCCTACATTCAATTGTTTTCCAGCGCCTTCAAATTGTTAAATCGGCATTATTGTCATACACAAATACAGAAGTAAATATTATAAAGCTAAAAATTATACAAGATGTCCAGAAAGCATTTTACAGAAATGAAAGAAGTGAGCTAAGATAACTAGTTATGAAATATGGAGATATCGTCGAAAGTAAAGAAAAATTGATAATTGTTCTTTCCAAAAGAAGAAATTGACATGGAACAAAATTGTAGTTGAGTTTAATGCAAACTCCGGAAATATTCCTGTAAGTAAATAATTTTCATTTATTTTTCAGTTATTTTTATGCTAAACAAAGTGGAAATGATATAATTACGCAAATTTTAACAGCTTATTCCTTGGGTAGAATACAAACAAAAATGCAAATGACACTTTGTTGGGACGTGAATACTTTTCGAAAAAAAATGCCACTTAAATCTACCTGAAATCCTGCTGTATCATAAAATCTCAAAGCAACCAGTACTTTCAGTAGTGGCGAAATCGGTAAGCCTCATGGTTGCATTGTGAATTTAAATGAGAGACACCAGAATATCCACAACAGTGTTCTTTTCGAAACGGTATCTCCTCTTAAATTGTTGATCATTATACATCTCTAAAGAGTTCTCCATATGTCTGATATATCTTTTGCTTGCCGAAACTCATTTTCAATTTAATTACAGAACTCAATAAATTAAATTAAATCATAATCATCATCTACTGTATACCGAATCAGCTGATTACAATGCATATAAGGAAACACTTGAGTAAGCTGACAAGCTACCTTATTTGAATAAGTGTTCACTTCAGTGAGATTTATGAATTGGAAATTATTATAAGCAACTGCTTAAGTGTTTCCTTACAATAAGTGTTGACTATGAATTCGGCCCTTAGTCGCTCTGACGGAACACGTTCATTAACTTTACGTGAGGACACTAGCGGCCGTTTTAACGAGGAGACTAAACAACGGTAACATAAAAGGAATAGGTTATCCTACACTATTTGCAGATGACACAAGTATCATAATTACAGACAATAATTTTGCCACATTCAAATATAAAACAGAAATAATTCTCCTTAAAATTTATGACTGGTTTACAACCAATAAACTAGCATTAAACATTAATAAAACTAACATAATTCAATTTAAAACCACTTCAAATTTAATCTCTGAAACATTGGACACAACTATCAACAATATACCTCTACTAGAAACGTCAACAACCAAATTTCTTGGTTTGCATATTAATAATACAATAAATTGGAAAAATCATATCAAAGAAATAACCCCCAAACTTAGCTCTGCATGCTTCGCGATTAGGTCGTTACAACAATTTCTAAACAGCAGTATCTTAAAGAGAATATATTTTGCCTATTTTCATTCCATTATGTAATACGGAATAATATTTTGGGGAAATTCTGCAGATAGTAAAAATATATTCTTATTAAAAAAAAGAGCCATTAGAATAATAGTTGGAGCAAAGGCTAGAGAATCATGTAGATTATTTTTAAAAAATTAGAGATTCTAACCTTAACAAATCAATACATATACTCTATAATAAATTTCCTCTTATGTAATAAAGAAAATTTTCCAACTAACTCAGCCATACATAGTATAAATACCGGCAGAAAGAATGATTTTCATACGCCTTCATCAAATTTATCATGCTATCAAAGGGGAGTACGTTACATGGCGATAAAAATGTTCAATAGTCTTCCTGAATACATTAAGAATCGTAGCGAAAACCCTGCATTATTTAAGGTAAAACTAAAAAATTACTTAATATCTCACATTTTCTATTCTGTAGATGAACTCTTGACATTTCACAGTACTGTGTAAATATTTTAATACTATTAAATGATAAACATATTACATTGTATAAAATATTTTTACTAAGGTATTAATTCTGTACATATTTCATATTTGCATTTTATTATGTATTGCATTTATATTTAAACGTAAGAATTGGACATGTTCTTTATTCTAGGCTATAAAGCAAATGTAAGAATATTATGGAACGAATAAATCCATCCATCCATCCATCCATCCATCTATCTAACATGTTATATTCTTGAGTAGCGGTAGTCGTTCATAAAATCGCAGGATCAGCAGCGATTTCAGCGGTCCATATAAAGTGGAATAAATACCGAGACATCTTAGACAAGTATATTTTTGTTGTGTTTGTTGTTGAGTCGATGGGGCCATGATGTGCTGAGGCTAAGATGTTGGTTTCTGAAGTCGGAAGAAAACTATAGACCCTGGTGACCCCCTTCTGCTGAATACCTGAGGCACAGAATCAGCATTGTCATCCAGAGAGGAAACGCTACCAGTGTGATGGGAACTTTTCGTCCATCAAAAGGCTTCGAAGAAATGTTTTATTTTGTGTAAATAGTTTTCATGTTAATTTGCATTTCATTTAATGTTCATTCTCAATAAACAGAGTCCTCCAAAAAAATGAATACACTCTTTGTCAGACTGTAACGAGATCACAGTCCAGTATATACAGTCGCGAAGGTCAATACGTAGTAAATATGCAAACATTAGATAGTTGCTCACCACTAGGATCGCTAATATCGCCTCATTACAGGCAATGCAAAATAGTACCGTCACAGTCTATTGTTTCTAGCACCCTCAAAACTCAAGCTTCGTGACAGTGTATACTAGATTGTAATCGGGATATTGATAGTCAATTGATTTGAATTACGAGTATGTTGTAGTATGGGCTTTCGCCTAACAGATGTCGGTCCTTTCATCACGATAGTGAGAAAACAAAATGGCTGGAGCACGCTTGACGTTCGAGTAGCGAAAATGCATTCTGAAGTGGTTTATGAGGTTTGATAATGCCGTTGAAGTGCAGCGTCAGTGGAGGCGGGAGCACGAAACAGAACCCCCAACCCAGTGGCGGCTCAAGCAACTTTGTCTGAGTAGTGCCAGAACATGCGTCAGAAACGAAAGTAACGACAACGTATCTTTTATATCGTGAATATTTTATACAAATAATAATAATAATAATAATAATAATAATAATAATAATAATAATAATAATAATAATAGACCTAGTAACAAATTAATATCATAAATTCACGGAACTATGAAGTTTTCTAAATTGTTCTATCCTTGAATTCAATTTTCCTGCAATTTTCAGCAAAGAGTTTAATGACTTTCTGGCTGCAATTGGGGATCATGAAAGGAGTTAGTAAAATTATACAATGTATACTAATAATAGAACTGTAACCAACATTTTTCTGGTAATTTTCGCTTTTTTTACAAATAGGCCTAAATGGTCTAAACACGTACAATCAACCATCCTGAGACCGAAAATCGTATTTTTGAAATTTTTGTTTGTATGTCTGTCTGCCTGTATGTACTATGTATGTATGTATGTATGTATGTATGTATGTATGTATGTATGTATGTATGTATGTATGTATGTATGTATGTATGTATGTATGTATGTATTTTCAGATGGTTTTAGAACAGTTTCTACTGTCGTAGTAGGCTACGAAGCGTGCATTCGTTTCTTTTATAGTAATAACTAGCCGTACCCGTGCGCTCCGCTGCACCTGTTAGAAATAAATACAAAGTAATTACATAATTAAAATAGGACGTTTAATCCAGGTTACATTCGTGTTTGATAGAAGGATAAATCCTTTAATATGTTATTTAATTTAAATTGTATTTAAATAATTAAAATGCTGTCATTTTGGTCCAGAGAGCAATCATTTGGTGCAATGGCAATTCCTTTAACATGTTTCTTAATTGTTATTACATGCAGCCATAACTTAATGAAGATTGACATATCATTTAGTTTTAATATTACTTGCTATATGTTTCAGAAGTTACTGTAATAACATTGTAGAATTATGTCCATCTAAAGAAACTACACTTTCCAATGGTGAAATAATAATTAAACAATTAATTAGCTTCCGATATTACTTCATACAAACACAGAAATATTCTCTGCAGGCTATAGCTTTCGATTGTTGTTGTCCAAGGCCCCTTATAGACGAAATCATTTTTTTTTTTATTTCAGTACAGCGCCTTAGATGGCGTTGTTATTGTAATTTTAAAACTCATTTATCTCATTAAATATCAGTCCTAACAAAATTTTGTATAGAATAAAACTTATCGGAAATTAGTTTTAAAGAAACTTTTGTTATGTAACATTTTTCATGAAAATTAATAATAAGGGAGATAGTTCGATTTATTTAATTCAATCCCCCTTATAACCCCCCTTTAAATAAAGTATTTTGAATGCCATATAGCCTACAATCTAAGTTACAACGAACTTAATTTATATTCCAATTTTCATATAAATCGGTTCAGCCATTATCGCGTGAAAAGGTAACAAACATCCAGACAGACAGACAGACAGACAGACAGACATACATACAAACAAAAATTTCAAAAAAGTGATTTTCCGTTTCAGGATGGTTAATTATACATGTTGACACCAATTATTTTTGGAAAATAAAAAATTACCAGAAAAATTTTAGCTACAGATTTATTATTAGTATAGATGAAATCTGCCAGCACAATTCATAAAATAATAAAATCAGCAGTAAGAAAGACAGAATTTATCCATGACAGGCTATCTATCGTATTTAGTATTTAAGGGTAGATGGTACGATATCGTATTTATAAATGCTCACCCCCCCTACAGAAGAGAAAGACGACCATATAAAGGATAGCTTCTGTTAGGAATTGGAATATACTTTTGATCAGTTATCCAGAATGGTAGTCTGTATAACTCAATTGATGAATTGTATATGCTGTAAATTGTATAGTAGTCTGTATAGCTCAACTGATGAATTGTTTATGATTATAAATTGAATTAATCTACTTGATATTAATTGCACAAATTTGTACAGCTTAATGAAAGTATGCTACTTTGTATTATATATATTTGTATAGTTTTGGCCGATGAATTGTATATGCTTTAAATTGAATAGTAATCTATATAGCTCTATTGATAAATTGTTTGTGTTTATAATTTGAAGTAGTTTGCATGATATGTATCATCAATTTCTGAATATCACAACTGGTTGAATTTTTTATGCCTTAAATTGAATTAACTTACTTGTTTTGTATTATACATATAGCTCAACTGATAAATGATCGTTTGCGTTTGTAAATTTAGTAATCTGATTGGCTATGTATTGTATACTTTTAGTAGAGCCATCGATGTAGCTCAGTCGGCAGACTCGCTGGGCTGCTGATCCGGAGCTGCGTTCGGGCTTGGGTTGGATCCCCCTTTGGTCTTTGGTTTCTTCCGAGGTTTTCCACAGCCGTGGGACTGAAGCCGGATGGTCTATGGCGAGTCCTTGGCATCAACTCCTTTGATTAGATTACCCCCCTTTGATTTGATTACCTGGTTGGGTTTTTCCGAGTTTTTCCCCAAACCAAAAGGCAAATGCCGGGTAATATTTTGGCGAATCCTCGGACCTCACCTTATCTCACTACATCTCGCCAAAATATTGTAAAAAATTGCACAAAATTGTAAAAATTGTAGAAAATTACTAAATTGTAAAACTATAAAAATTTGTAAAAATTGTAATTGTAATATTGTAAAATTTTGACTTGTTCCACATCTTAAAGCTTCATTGCTCATGTAAGATCTATGGAATAAAAGAAATGAATGAATGAATGAATGAATGAATGAATGAATGAATGAATGAATGAATGTATCATACGAAAATTTTATTGGGAAATTTCAATGCTGTACTCTTAAAAAAAACAAATGAATGATTCAAACTGATGATTTTTTTCATGTATTTCGTATCATCACATCCTAAGCAATAAACTGTATAGACATTATAGTTCTGCGTCAACTAGATCACGCTGAAATCACTGCCTATATATGAAACTAGAAGCCTCCAAATGGTTCCTTTCCATTTGCGCGCACATACAGTTGGTTTCATCGCATTTAAATCCAAAGACTGGGGAGATGTATTTAGCACTGTATACTCCGTAGCAGCCAAGCAGTGTGCTGAAGAAAAGAAGTCGCCATCGATGCCTAATTTTTGCACACTTGGAGTCGCATGCTGTTTTAGGACGTTCAAATACTCCATCTTGTCCATAGTTGTAGCCATTTCATGGTATTCACCTACCCCAGTCTCCGACATACATTCCCATATCATTATGGATCCTCGTCCATATTTCATTGTGGGCTGTAGATTCTTAGCTCCTCGTTCTTCTTTCTCCATCCTGTCGCTTGTCAGAAGAATCAAATAAGGGAAAAATTACACTCATCAGTAAATAATACTTGTTTCCAAAACTCACGTGGCTTGCTAACACACTGCTTTGCAAACTCTAACCTCTTCTTACTGTTGACTTTACTTACCCATGGCTTTTTCCGGCTTATATGTCCATTCAAACCAGCTCCATGTTATAGCATTTTAATGTATTTTCCTAATTAATTTTTTTTAATACATCTTAAAATTGAGCGTTGCTAAGTAACGTTAGTATGACGTCAGAATTGTGTGTTGAATTTCATTCTCCTTTCTCACTGTCTGGAATAAATTAATATATTTCGGTCTTTTATAAGATTCTTGTCACTTGCACAAGAGTCATTACATCACCAATACTTTTGTCATATTCTCATATTTTCTATATAATATTATGACACAGTCATAAAATAATAATTCGTTATAGGATCCGTTGATTTTGAGGAATGCACACTGTTCAAGACTTTTTAAAATCATTGTATGTAGTGTTTTCTTGACAGTCCGGGACAAATATTTAAATAGCTGATACATTTTCTTTAGATTTTTGAACCCTATAAGCAGAATGATTTCTATTGCGAGATAAATTATCTGTTTGTCAGTCAACTGTGCATATTTAAGATCCTGTCTAGCTTCCGTCAAGAATCTTGTGCTAAAAATGAAAACTCAACAGTCAACGGGGATGAAAGCTCCGAAGCCAATGCAGCTGGTGATATCGGCCATCAAGGATCTACGAGAGCCCGAAGGTCCTACTCCGAAGAAGATAGCGAAGTATATCATGTCTCGCTATTCCACTGATGCCAGCAAGCTGCAGCGGCAGGTAGACACCGCCTTGAAACGAGGAGTGACCTGGGGAATCCTGAGGACCGCCAGGGGCCGCTACCAGCTCGAGGACCTGGACGATGGGTCACAGCACATGAGGTCACACAGACGACGACGCCGCCGCTCTCCTTCTGGAAGCAGGCACAGGAGAGGACGCCGTGGAAGCTCTAGACGCAGGAGACGTCGCCGCTCTAGTTCCGGACGCAGACGCAGGAGCGGAGGGCGTCGTCGACGACGCAGCTCTCCCACCCGTCGGCGAAGACGCTCTCGCCGGTCAAGAAAGTAAAGAACGACTCCAAATAGAAGTAGGTGTCAGCAGCGGAACCGAGTCGGCCAGAGAACAAGTTCTGCTTGGATGTTCAACTAGCACCTTCCTCCTCTGTTGGTTTTGAAAAAAGTTAAACATTTTGTACCAGATTCTACTGATCCAATAAAATCTTATTTCATTTTATCTGTTTTATTTTATACTCCATGTACCTCTATGTAGAAATGAACTTAGTATATTAGTAGACCAATACTAGTGAGATTGAAAAATATGAGAATTAGAAAAGTAATCCTGAGTAATTTAAGAAAAAAAAACAAGGTGACAGTAGGAAGGTATGTGCCATATGAAATAAGAAATGAACGCAAGTTACTACTTTCATTCATGAATGGTAAGGACCAGTGGCGGTTCCTCGGGGGAGGGAAGGGAGGAACGTCCTCCTCACATTTTTCTTAGTTTGACAGTAAATACCAAATAAAATATGTGCCTTGAAATTCGAGGAAGATTCGATAATTTTTAAGTTCACAGCTATCAGAAAACCTCGGATGAACGAGTTTTAAACGACGCGTGGTCATGTGCTGCACGAAAACTGTAAGAAGAATGCGAGATTGTTTGTGAGGAGGAAAGTGAATCCTTTTCTCCTTTACTGCAGTTAGCACACATAGACAACAGCGCACTAGCGGCCAGAGAAAGAAGCAGAGTTTTAAAGCAAGTAAATGAACTGATAGGGAGGAGATCCTCCTCTGATTCTGCGCATGGACGGAAAATAGTGTAGCAGACGACGGTCGTACAGCAAGCCAGGGTCCGTGGATGTAGCAGAGTAGCGAGTCGGCCCCCATTGTTATTCCTTTTTAACACGCGTGGGATATGAATATTTAAAGTAAAACTTAGAAATTTTTAATTTGAAGGGAAGAAAATTCAAAAGGATATTAGTATATTACAGAACATTACTGTAAGTCAACATACAGTACAAATGTACAAAAACCTCATTTAATAATATTATTACAGCATAAATATGCATTTAAATGTTTAATACATCCCTCCATGTAGGCCTACATCACAATTCTAGCTATTACAGGATTTTTAACTTAATAAATTACAAGCAATAACTGAAAACAACAATGTTGCGTGATAGTAGCTAGTCCCTTCCGACACGTGTGATGCTGTAGTGTGCCCGAAAATGCTGCGAGGTTGTGAATTTGCCTGTAATTGTTAATTTGTGCAATTATTCAACAATGAATGGAAGTGAAAACATATTTAGGACAATTTCGAAAACTCAGTTTACAAGAACAGATTATTGCTATGCAAAAGGGAAGGCCAACCTCAACACTACCTGGTCTTACATGTATGCATGTAGGCTAATTTATAGCATGTTTATTCCAAGAAAGTGTCATTTTGTACTGTCAACTTCTTTCCTCCTCTTAAAAAGTATGCAGGAGCCGCCACTGGTAAGGACCATTTTACAAAAATATATGAAGACAAACTGAAAGTATAAGTGGAAAGTATTACGACCTAGAATTTTGTAAAGATAATGATTAATCATCTGGAATTTGGAGTAAATAAGAACATATCAGGACAACTAAACCGGCAGAGCAATGAAAACGAAAAAATGACGATCAACAAAAACTAGAATGATGACGGCAGAAAACCACAAACAGCTGGAAAGGAAGGCAGACGAGGAGAAGAAAAATGTGCGAAGTGATGCACAGGTAAATCAAACGCTTTCACCATTGACAATTGAGGCATTGACATGGGAAAGGTAACTGCCAAAAATTCGAATTTTTAGGTTTTTCATTGAGAAGGTAGTAAATGGCCATGCCAATGGCACAGAGAAGGTAGTATGTCCGTATGTAACGAAGTTGGAAACGTAGTCACTAGATGATGTAAGTTGTATGTGCACAGCTGTTGGCGCGGAGAAGGTAGTAACTCCTTTTACAACATCAGGGTGTGTCTAGACAAATATGGGCTGATAACTGTGCAGGGCAGAATAAGAATCGGATGATTCTAATGGTCCTGATTTACATTATTGCCAAGAAACATTTTGATTCAGTGGACTTGAAATTCCTGGTTTCAGAACATTCCTACATGCCATGTGATAGGGAATTTGGCATCATTGAGAAAAGAAAAAAAAAGATGCAAGACCATTGTTCCAGAAGAGGTAAGGCCTAATAATGTAATAATGATGAAGGATGAGGATTTCTTCGACTTTTCTGCAGAATGTGACAAGTTTTTAAACAACTCCTATCAAAATCAGCACCCTTAACTGGATTAGACTCTCAAGAGCTGATTTTCCTCTAATAAAAACAAGACAGTCATTTAATGACCTTGAAATGTGGACAGAGCACAGGATTTTTAAGAAAGGACAGTCATTAACGTCAATCACTAACTTGCAGTGCTTGCAACGCCTTGAAAGAAGACCAGTCGTCCCTGATGCCAAAAAGAGAGAGACTTGTTATCTATGTTAGACTTCCTCGATGAAAAGTATCATGCATTTTACCGAAACATTTGTGCATAATGTTGTAAATAACGTTCTCAGTTCGGCTAAGGAGTGATTTCAATGATGTATTTTCATAAAATAGGATTTCACAGATAAATCTGTGCCAGACTTTTCAAATTTCATACGTATCACAAACATGAGTGTATGCCTTTCATTTAAAGCAGTTTCTGTAATAATGTAAGTGAGAAAGTGTTCATAAATTTGTTTTTTGCTTCCCCTGAAAAATTTTGTTGTTGGCAGTTACTACCTTTCCTATGTCAGCGCCTCAATTGTACGTAAGATGGATATAAGCTTTGTGTCATCACAGAAACTCCTGAGTGAATCGAGGATTGGGCACAAATGCATAGTAAGGTGGAACTAAAACAGATCCTTACGCACACAAAACGTATACTGTTGAAACTGAAGATGAATGAACAATATCTAGTTATATTAAATGCTATTTTAAGGTAATAAAATTTGATGTCTTCTTCGATTGTTCTACACGAGCATTGATACCTAACATAAACCAGTTAGTGAGGGAAAAACGAATTCAAAAATCCAGGAAAACCAATGCTAATGATGAGGGAAAATAATTTTTATCATTTGTTATTTACATTGTAATAAAATAATTTAGGCCTACTTCAGACTTGTAACAGAAACTATAATATGTTACATAATGTTATACAAAATAATTGATTTTGTGATATATAATGTCAGATAAAAAGTTGATAATTCATTTTATTTTATTGACGACACTTGAACAAAGGAATAGGAATATAGGAAAGGAATATTACTAATGGATTCGATTTGTTTAATATTTTGTAACAGTGAAAATGCATTATAGGTCTGTAAGTTCCCAAATACCTTAATATGAAAGAAAAAATTATTTACTTTCAAAACCGCTACAAAACATAACGGAAAAATACAATTTTTTTCTTGTCTTAAACTGAAAAGTGATTTACTTATTACACAGTTCCTCTTAAAATAAATTAAGTACACGCTTCTTCCGTGTTTATTTTTATTATGACTATTAGAGACTGATTAAAAGGGTTGAACAAGTGAACGGACGCCACTGCAATCATCCGATTCCTTCCCCCCAACTCCTGCTGCACAGTTGATGTCTAAGGGATAGAACTGAGCTAGCAAGCAAACTGTGCCTGCACCATAGTGCACTGAGATGACGACACCTGCTTTACGGAGTTCACAGTGTTGATGAAGAAATGGTGATTTGTTTGAATGTTAAATGTCATTGTGGATGTGAACAATAATTAGTAATATTCTTCATATGAACAAAAATTTGCTGGTATAATTATAAATAAGCCTATGAAGCACTTTTTTTTAGTGTATTGTGAATTAGGTTGTACACTCTATCTATCAAAATAGTAAGGTCAGAAATGTACGACAATTTTATGACATTTTTCATAAGTTGGTACGACAGTTGTGTTTCCCTTATCAGGCAACCTTGTATTCGTTATTTAGTGTTGCCATCTCGAATCGAGTTGTCAACTGAATGGCACGGAGAATATCTTTCCCTTTGCCCTTTGCACCACCGTGAAGCTCACTGCCATCGTGATCAAGATCGAGAAGGCATTGGTCAAACTCCATCGAATGGATTATTACAAAACGCTTTTGCGCATGCCTATACAGAAGTGGTTGAAAGCAGTGTTGCCAATTGGAAGAATGACGGAATTTCAACGTAACGGTCGGGAAAAGAATGTCTTTGATGGGTGACGGATTTTCTGGCGGAATTTACGACTTACATCATCTTTTGATTTTTTTTAGCTGCTGTCATTTTAATTGTTCAATTTTTGGAGGATTTTACTTTTTATTTTAACAGCCCTGCCTGGGCCCCTTGATCGGGTAACGGATTTTCTGACGGAATTTACGATTTACATGATCTTTGGATTTTTCTTTAGCTGCTGTCATTTTAATTGTTCAATTTTTGGGGGATTTTACTTTTTATTTTAACAGCCCTGCCTGTGCCCCTGATCGGGTGATGGATTTTTAGGCGGAATTTACGATTGACATCATCTTTTGATTTTTTTTTTAGCTGCTGTCATTTTAATTGTTCAATTTTTGGTGGATTTTACTTTTTATTTTAACAGCCCTGCCTGTGCCCCCTGATCGGGTGACGGATTTTCTGGCGGAATTTACGATTCACATCATCTTTTGATTTTTTTTGCTGCTGTCATTTTAATTGTTCAATTTTGGGGGGATTTTACTTTTTATTTTAACAGCCCTGCCTGTGCCCCCTGATCGGGTGACGGATTTTCTGCCGGAATTTACGATTTACATCATCTTTTGATTTTTTTTGCTGCTGTCATTTTAATTGTTCAATTTTGGGGGGATTTTACTTTTTATTTTAACAGCCCTGCCTGTGCCCCCTGATCGGGTGACGGATTTTCTGCCGGAATTTACGATTCACATCACCTTTGGATTATTTTTTAGCTGCTGTCATTTTAATTGTTCAATTTTTGGGGGATTTTACTTTTTATTTTAACAGCCCTGCCTGTGCCCCCTGATCCGGTGACGGATTTTCTGGCGGAATTTACGATTCACATCACCTTTGGATTTTTTTTAGCTGCTGTCATTTTAATTGTTCAATTTTTGGGGGATTTTACTTTTTATTTTAACAGCCCTGCCAGTGCCCCCTGATCGGGTGACGGATTTTCTGGCGGAATTTACGATTTGACTTTTTTTAGCTGCTGTCATTTTAATTGTTCAATTTTTGGGGGATTTTACTTTCTATTTTAACAGCCCTGCCTGTGCCCCCTGATCCGGTGACGGATTTTCTGGCGGAATTTACGATTCACATCACCTTTGGATTTTTTTTAGCTGCTGTCATTTTAATTGTTCAATTTTTGGGGGATTTTACTTTTTATTTTAACAGCCCTGCCAGTGCCCCCTGATCGGGTGACGGATTTTCTGGCGGAATTTACGATTTGACTTTTTTTTAGCTGCTGTCATTTTAATTGTTCAATTTATGGGGGATTTTACTTTTTATTTTAACAGCCCTGCCTGTGATGCCGTCAAAGCCTATAAGGCTGAGCAATCTGTTATATAGTGATCAGGGCTGTGATGTACCATGTTAAGGAATCCCTTATTTCAGATTTCCTCGTAATCAAATCAGAGATTAACGAATTATTATTATTTTAGTCAAGACTGGTAAGTAAGTTGTGTTAAAATTTGCTTTTTATTTGTATATATGTAAATATATTGAGTGGGTCTTTTCTTATTTTGACGGATTCTGACAGATTTCCAGTGTTAGACCATACATGGGCACAATTTTCGGTTACGTGAGGCACTCGATTTGATAGTTTGTTTACTAGGAAAGGAGACTGCAGAGTAGGATGGGAAATATAAACTGCTGTGACCTGCGTCACCTTATCGTAATCGCTAAGGCAGTCAGTGGCGAATTTATTGGGAAAGAGCTTGGTTAACGTGAGAGACTCGAAAACTTTTATTCAATTTGGCAAATTAATTCGGCAGCTTTAATCATAAACCTCTTTACTATTTCTCCGTCGCTGAATTGATTTAAATGACAGGCGAGAAATTGCGTAACTAGCGAACAATATTCCATCACGTTGTCTACGTTTATTTTCTTGAATATTCTGACGTTTATCAATATAACGTACTAGATTTGCACGTTCTCGACCTAAAATAATTTCAGAAAATCATATTTCGATTTCTACGCACATTTGATTTTTTTTTTTTATAAATTTCTTTTGGAAATAATACGTTCAAACAACATTTAATTCCTCATACCTTTTAATGCAGCGTGTTTAAGGTATAATGTCGTATTTAGTATACTATGCAAATGTTAAGATCATAAATTTTCTTCGGAATAGTACGAAAAATAACATTTAATTTGTCTTACCTTCTAATTCAGCATGTTCTTTATGACATAAGGAGTAATGTCGTCGTATATTAAATTTATTAATGCCTAATAGGATTTTCGAGCATAACATACACCGTATGTTCTCCCCTTCTAAACAGCAAAAAAACTCTTCTTCCCATTTCTCACGAAATAATCGTTTTCTAACGCGTACACACTGCTTTGATAATGCCATTATGCCACCATTATGAAACTGATATAGAACCTGCCCACGCCTAGGAGCTACGTGCGGGAGGAACGGGGACTGTGAAGATGATGTCACTCAGGGCGATAAGCTCTGTGAAGGTCAGTGAGGCACAAATTCTCAAGTGAGGCACGATGCCCATCTGTGTGTTAGATTGATGGGGATACAATTTGTGTTGGCAACACTGGTTGGAAGCTGACTCGAATGACAGACATGTACAACTATGCAACTGCACATGGGCGGGCGAACGTCAAATCGATGTTCTGCTGGAATCACTCCATGATTAACCAATATTTTTTATAATATTTGCGATCTTATAGCGTTCTGAATGTACAGTTAAAAATAAGATTTAATTATATTTCATTTAGGCAATGCCATGGCACGAGGCCACTACCCCTAAAGCCGCCCTGCCCCAACCCGTCTAACAATTAAACGCATTATTGATAATTTTGAGACGCAGGGAACGATTTGTGATATTAACAAAGGAAGATCGGGAAGCCCGCGTACAGCTACAAGTCCTGTTTCGTCGGCTCTCGTGTTGGAAAACTTCACATTCCTTTTGATTATGTAATGTTTATTCTTATAAATATTATCAAGGATTTCCTTCAAATATTACATCATCTCTGTTTCAATTCATTTATATCTGCCTTGAACAATTAACTTTCTTTTTTTTTATCTTTTCTTTTTTTTTAATGTTTCAAATATCACTTCATATTGTACATGTTTAGTATATACAGGACCCTTGTGGTCACTCAGATTCTTTGAGCTGATGTATTTAATGAATAAACAAATAAATAAATTGTGTTACATAAAAATTTAATTTACTTGTTAGAAAAATAAATTACAAATAAGTTTTTTGCAATCACAAATAATGGGGTTTATTTTCACAAAATCTTCTGTTTCATTATTATTGCTAAGACAAATCAAACAAATAAACAGCAATTCAAGCTATTTTTGAATTAATGTTTTTTTTTTTTTCCTCATTCATGCCAGAAAATAATTGTTTTGTCTCTACAAATAGGTGCGAGCTAGGCTTATTCAATGTTACTCTGAACATAACAAAGATTATTCCAAAGCACTGAAGAGATTCAGAAGTTCAAACGAATGAAGGATGAAGGATGACAAAATTAATTTGTCGTTATTGTGGGAGCATGTAAAAAGAAGCTGAAGAGACCGTTTCCGTGGCAAGTTAAAAATATGTAGAAAACAAAGTGAATGTTGCGATGGTTTCAAAAGAAGGCCAAAAAATTTGGCAAAATTCAGAATATGGAACAGCCAGAGTGAATCAAGTTGCTAAGCGAAAGTAAGTAAGCAAGCTACTGAAAAGTGAAGCACATTCCCAGAAGACTGCTAAAGCTGAATCCTTACAAACTGAGTAGTTATTTACGTAGCCTAACCAGAGAATAGGGATTATAAAGAATGGACACTGAGCGAATTTTCCTGTGTTTTGTTTCTCTGTGCGCCAGCGTTTAGTTCTACTTTCAAGCGCTAGAGGTTAGTGTCATCGAGCATAGACTAAGATAATAATTGGGAATAGAGTTGAGACACAGGATTCAAACATCTCCTACCTTATTGCATAATCCAGTAACGCTTTGCTTCAAATAAATTCAAGTTAACAGCTTTTCCTTTCTCAGTGACGAACTAGTTGTAATAATAATTTTTTATATTTCAGATAATATATAATAAATTATATTATAAAATAATATAATACATTATAAAATTAAGTATCAAATTCGTTTAATATTTGTATATACTATAATATAGGTACATGGTTTTACTTCTCATAAGAGTTTTGTTTTTCCATTTTCAGTGCTATCAAATCATTACATATTTTAATTGTTGTTGGGGTCAACGTCTGAACTCTCATTATAAAGGAACTGACGGATTTATTATTTTATGGATTCAATTTATTTTATTTGAATATATAATGTATTAATTATATGTGTTATATTTTCGCTGTGTCGACTGCTAGCTGGTGTGATGTCAGCGCCAACTCTAGGGAGAAAGCAGAATCTCACGCTCTAGCTGGCTTGAAGGTCATTGAAATCAGTCCGGCTACATCAAAGGTACCGACGCGAAGAGTCCATTCTTTATAATCCCTATTCGCTGGCCTAACTAGAAAGAAAGTGATACTTTTGTGTACGAATGAGACGTTTTTCGGACGAGGCGTTATTCGAGTCCGGAATTTCGAAACGAGTGTGCGAAAGACACTTTTGTATTAGTTATGTATAATATTTTTGGTACAACTACATGAAAATTATAAGTGAATTAATTAACTTATTAATTAATCACAGACTATTGAGATTTTTGCACGCCAGGAGTCACGGCCTTCTAATACTACAGTGTCTTTATAAAAGGTATAATTATAACTATATTACGTTACTATGACAATTTTGCGGTATTCGTACGGAGAAATGAATCTAATTAGGTTTCCGCCGTACGCGTACAGCAAAGAAGAACTTTATAACCAATAATGTGTTATGATCAGGGAACGGATTTATATGGACTAAAAATATATGAAATATGTAAATATATATGTAGTTATTTTTACCAAAATATGGAATTAAATATGGATTTTTACCAAAATATGGAATTAAATATGGACTTAAAATTATAAAAAAATGACTATGTACGTTAAATATTGGTACATTTTAATCAAACTAAACAAAAAATATAATGGACGTACCTTATCTTTCAATGTAGTTTCAACAAAACACAATTTTTATTGTCTGTTACCATAACAATAGGTTACAAACATTTCTTTCAAGTGCTGAAAAGTGAATCTTCTTCTATTGTCTCTGAGGATAGATTTATACTGACTAAAAGAGCGTTCGACGTCACAAGAAGTAACTGGTACATAATTCAATTTCACAATGTCTGCTGGGGATAAGTCCAAGTTAATCTTCACTGTTGATTCACCACTCATCACAGCAACAACCTTTTGTAGTTCTTCATATCCAGGGTTTTTTGAAAGTACAGTGTCCACCTTAGCTCTTACTGCATCTGCAACTTTACCTCTACCACGATTCAGTTGTTCCACAGTACTATTTATAATTTCAAAACTTTCAGATAGTGAAAGGTGCCTATTTTGGAGACTTTTGAGCGTTTTTATGATGCATGAAAATGTATGCTGAATGTGAGCTAAGTCATTCTTCACACTTATGTCACAGGTAACTGTTTTCGCAGTATCAATTGAGACTGCATCTTCAGAGTCCAATGCAAGGAGAACATTGTTAATAGAGTCTATATGTTCGGCATAATATTCAACTGCTTCTAGCCATGTACCCCATCTAGTTAAAATTGGCTTTGGTGGCAATGGAATTTCAGGGTACATTTCTTTCAACACGTTAACTCTACTGGGAGCTTTGAGAAATACTTTTTTCACTGATGAAATCAACAAATCTACTTTAGGGAAATTGTCTCTGACCACTTCTGCCACACGATGAAATGCATGCGCCACACAAGTAAAATGAGTCAATTTAGGATATACAACAGATAATGCTTGTCCAGCTTTGACCATATAAGGGGCAGCATCGCTAATAAAGAATAACACATTATCGTACATAATACCCTTTGGCCACAGGATACCCATAGCTTCGTTGAACAGTTTAACTATAGTTTTGTTATTGCACTTTTCTAGAACATCACAATGTAAAAGAATTCGTTCAGAATATTGTTCACTTAACAAACCGATAACTACATTACCAACAAGTCTACCTTCTTTGTCGGGAGTCTCATCAATGGAAACCCAAATTGAACTATCTTTAATTTCATCTCTTATCTTCTGTATTGTCTCATCGTAGATGGATGGAGCATACGTCTTCCTAAGTGTTGACTCATCCGGGATTGTATGTTGAGTATATTTTTCAAGGAATTCCCTGAAGACCTTATTCTTTAGTTTGTAGAGAGGAATATCAGCAGAGATGAGAGAACGGCACAGGTCGATGTTAAACTCAGATCTTACATTCGATGTTGTTGGTTGTGTTAAAAACAATTGTCTCTGCTTGGAATTTAGTTGTTTGTTGGCCTGATGTTTACTAGTTGTAATGTGTTGTTGCACCAGGAACTTTTGTGTAGATGATACTGCACACTGACACAAATTACAAAATAATATTTTATTGTCAGTTGATAAACCATCTTCTTTAAATTCTGAAATGTAACTTGTTAGTTTTGATTTTAAATTGACTGAATGACGTACTTTTGGCATATTTACCGTCTTTATAGTATGATTTACAAAACTGAACCTATGTGTACTCTGACTGGCATTTAACTGTTGAGCTGCACAACTGAAGTCTGTTAAAAATTTTAAATTAAATTAATACAGTTTTGTAACTTACTTTCCCATTGTTGATAGGACTGCTAATTTTCAAATAACTCTGATGTTAAAGGGATTACTGAACATGTGTTTAAATCTCTATTGTTGAAATGTATTTTTAAAAGTTAATGGAATTTTGTTTTGTTTTATTGTTAAACCTAATATAATATGGACTGTTTTATATGAAATATGGAAAATATATGGAAATTAACGAAAATATGTACTAAACTCTAAAATATGGAAAAATATGGAAAATAAAAGTAGGATTTTTCAACCCTACACATTGTGAAACATAAAGATAATGCAAAATATAAATTATATTAGCTTTATAAGTAAATATGTATTTACATATAAATCCTTTCCCTGGTTATGATAAACAACGGTTACCATGTAGGTGTGCCAAAAATGCTTTACGAACTTGCGGAAGGATGAGTCACATTTTCAGTTCCATGGAGTTCAAAAAGAGTTGCTAGAAAAGCAATCACTACCCGTAAGTATGCACTATGATTCGAGAATGCTGTGAATTTGCACAATCAGTTCTTGCTGGATTTAACACGATCAACTAGGTCTATTCTTTTGTTAGAGGAGATCTGAACCAATGTCATAACTGTCACAACATTTATTTTGGCAACCAGCCTGCATAAGTCTACAACCGGACTTCTTGTTCAATGAGACCAGCTTTTCTGTGCAGGGGATTGTGTGGGAGTCATTGTTAGATCATTTTTATTCTGTATAATAAGCGGTGCAAGAGAAGGCTGATTTCTGTGCCTCAATAATATCTTGCATTATTTATTGAATTTTGTGCCTTTCACATTTCAGTAATTGTACACATCGTTCAGATATACACTATAATTTAAAGAGAAAATCCTTCCACAACGTGGTATTCTATGACTTGGATCAGTGCTTCTTACTTTAACAAATCACCAGAAAATTCAGGGGAGTGACGTAATTTGTAAATTTAACTTCTTCTGGGCAGGACAAGTAACTTCAATCACGTTATACTTATTTCGGTTTGCGGGCCTTTCGTCCACTACCTTTTGTCCACAATTTGTTTCGTCCATTAACTTTCGTTCACTCACTTTCGTCCACGTTCTCTTGCCCACAACCGATTGGTCCATACAATTTACGTCCATCCATACATTTTGTCCACACCTTTTATGTCCATAACCTTTCGTCCATCTTAGAATACAGATCTGTGTTTCCCACCTACAATTACAACACCGGAAACATGGTTATGGAATGTGTAAGAAGCAATCTTGAGTGAGGAACAGAGGCTTAACAATGCCGTCGAAGGTTGGCATAGTAAATTAAAAAAACTCATGGTTGTTCATCATCGCAGCATTTGGAAGTTTTTGAAAGTCTTGCTGGATGAACAGGAATCAAATGAGCAGGTGATTACTCAACTGTTGGGAGAACACACGCAAGTCCGTGCACCATTAAGTCAGACATATATCAATAATCATGAATGCATCAGGGAAATGGTTACATGGTATGAAGACTACAAGAACGACGGCCGGCTCGAAACACATCTGAGAGCAGTTTCATATAGATTAAAAATTAACCCTGCTGAAGTTCTTCAGGAAAAATAAAATGATGATTAATCATGTTTATAATATAAACAGTATGTACATTCAACAACACATTTAAATTTAAATAAATTACTTTTTCACCAAATGAATTATGTATGTATGTATGTATGTATTCACACTGCAATGGGTATATACCCGGTGGCAGTGGTAACTAATTACACTCAATAATGACAATAATAAACTTATTAATTAAAAATACAATTAATAATACTAATAATTAATACTAACAATAATTTATAATAATAATAATAATAATAATAATAATAACAGGAATATCCAAAATTAAATGAAACACGATCACTTAAAATAACATTTAAAATAAATCTAATTTGTATCTTAAACCTAAGTTCGAACTAAAACCTACGAGTATGATATGTTCATATCTGCACAAGTACCTTTCAACATTACACTCATTTCGCTGTCAACTCACTCACTGCACTGGAACTACGACACATTTCACTGATTCTATCCTGATTTCACTAACACTTCAAAAACATTTCACTGTTCAAATACTTTGCACCGCCATTATAAACTATAAAGCTTCACTGACAGGAACACGTTTTACTTACACAACACACTTCACTGACACAACATAATTCTTCATTGATACAACACTTCAATAACAAAATATAATTTACATCCTTTAAATACTGTGTATAATTACCGTCTATTAGTAAAGTCCTTAAGCCTATTTTTAAATACATTTTTGGTTGTGGGTAAAGCCTTTAGTAAGTCTGCAGGTAAAGCATTCCAGTCCCTGATAGTACGATTGAGAAAAGAAAACTTTCCAGTGTCCGTCCTCTGTCTTCTTTCCCTCAATTTATATGAGTGGTCGTTCCTTGAAGAGTAATTTGGCGGCTGCAACCTATTTTTTATTTCTCTCCAGGCAGGCTCACCTCTGTATGTTTTGAACAGTGCGCATAATCGAATTCGCGTTCTCCTGTCCTTCAGTGTGTCCCATTTTAATGGTGAATTTTTCCGACAACATTTGAGAGCCCGGTTTTGAATCTTTTCCAGTGTCTTAATATGTTCTAATCTGTAAGGATCCCAACATGCAGCACCATATTCCATTACTGGACGTACTAGTGATCTATATGCAATCTCTTTGGATTTATCAGAGCCTTTTCTTAGTACCCTCATCACAAAGTGTAACGCTCTCCATGCTTTTCCCGCTGTGTCCGTAACGTGTTCCCCCCAGCCGAGATCGCTGCTAAATGTTATTCCGAGGTATTTACATTTGTTAACTTCCGGAATAGTTTCACCCCCTAACGTATACGATGCGACTATTTTATTTCCGATGCGACTATTTTATTATGTTTCATGTCATCTATTTTTTTTGTCATAGTGGTCGAAATAGTCAGTGGACGAAAACATAATGGACGAAGCATGAAAATGGACTAAATGTTTTTTTTTTATTTTATTTGGTTATTTTAACGACGCTGTATCAACTACTAGGTTATTTAGCGTCGATGAGATTGGTGATAGCGAGATGATATTTGGCGAGCTAAATGTTCAGTGGACAAAACTTAGTGGACGAATCATGAAATGGACAAATCTGTCAGTGGAAAAAACAAAAAGTGGACGAAACGTAGTGGACCAAAGATCCTATAACGCTTATTCCTTATATGTCCATGATGGTTTTACAATATTAATTGTAAAACATTAGTTGATTTCCAATGCAAGGAACAATTAATATCTAAATCACTGAATCTTCTAGACAAAAATATTACTTATACTAGCCGTACCCGTGCGCTCCGCTGCACCCGTTAGAAATAAATATAAAGTAATTACATAATTAAAATAGGACGTTTGATCCAGGGGACATTCGTGTTTGATAGAATAATAAATCGTTTAATACGTTACTTAATTTAAATTGCATCCAAATAATTAAAATGCGATCATTTTGGTCCAGAGACACTTATTTGGTGCAATGACAATCCCTTTAACAAGTTTCTTAATTTTTATTAGGCCTACATGCAACCATAGTTTAATGAAGATTGACATCATTTAGATTTAATGTGAATATTTTATTTTACTTGTTATAGGTTTCCATTGAATTATGGTAATAACTTAATTTTAACCCTTGTTTTCTACGTATTCAGTAAATGGCGTTTGGCGCACTATGGCTCTGAACCCTTCAAATAACTTAAATTATATTATATAATATTACATATTATATTATATTATATTATATTATATTATATTATATTATATTATATTATATTATATTGTATTATATTATATTATATTATATTATATTATATTATATTATATTATATTATATTATATTATATTATATCAGAAGTTACTGTAATAACATTATAGCATTATGTCCATCTAGAGAAACTACACTTTCCAATGGTCAAATAGTAATTAATTATACAAATCGGTTAATTTAGCTTCCGATATTACTTCATACAAACACAGAAACATTCTCTGTAGGCTATCTTTCATAGCTTTCGAATGTTGCTGTCCAAGGCCCCTTATAGACGCAGTCATTTGTTTTTTAATTCATTACACGTCCTTAGATGGCAGTTATTTTAATTTTAAAACTCATTTATCTCATTAAATATCAGTCCTATCAAAATTTTTCAAGGAATAAAACTTATCGCAAATTATTTTTAAAGAAACTTTTGTTATGTAATATTTTTCACAAAAATCAATAATAAGCCAGATATTTCGATTTATTTAATTCAGGCCCCCTTATAACCCCCCTTTTAAATAATTTATTTTGAATGCCATGTAGCCTAAAATCTAAGTTACAACGAACTTAATTTACATTCCAATTTTCATCGAAATCCGTTCAGCCATTATCGCGTGAAAAGGTAACAAACATACAGACAGACATACAAACGAAAATTTAAAAAAAGCGATTTTCGGTTTCAGGGTGATTAATTATATATGTTAGGACCAATTATTTTTGGAAAATCGAAAATTACCAGAAAAATTTCGGCTACAGATTTATTATTAATATAGATTCAATTTATGCTTCTGTGCTAGACTGTATCCGAGCAGTTAACCTCTCTGCCTTCCAACTGTCGACCCGGGTTGGATCATCGTTTGGGTTACGAAGGAATTTGTGGTAGAGAAAGAGGGCGATAAAAGTTCTCTAATTCCCCTTAGCGTTGTCATCATTTTACCAATACTCCACAATCATTTTCACTTCGGAGATCCTGAGCCAAGCCTAAAAAAAAAAGTCTCAAAGGTTTGCACGCTTGTGATTAATAAAGACTATTAACTATGTAGCCCTATTATTAATCTGTGCTTCTGTCGGATATCTTTATTCATATGGAAGGCTATGAAACGAGTGATTTTCTAATCGACATGTCTACTGATTCCCGCCAAAAGCTTCAATTTTTTTTTGTCGTGGTGACAGGTATAGCAATGATAGTTTTTACATACCACTTTGTCTATTCATCTGTATTAATAAAGAAAAGAAAATTACTGACGAAGAATATTATATAAACTACATGAGATCAATGGTTTGACTTCCTCCTCGTCTGAGGAGGTCTAAAACCATGTTTAATTGCATTTTAGATTTCATCCCCCACCCCTATATTTTTATACTTAAATATGAAAGACCATTCAATTGTTTATACACCTCATTTATTTCACATCTTTTACCTGGTAATCTGACAAGAAACAGTTTATTTTGCACTAAATCAAGTGTTCAAATTGTGTTCCATTGTTGCTTAAACAGTAATACAGTCTATTTTGGAACTCCTCGCGAATGTTTGGTGTGTTTCCTTACTAATCCGATTACATTCTTGGGTTATTCTATTTTTCAGTTCTTGAATATTCTCAGGCGGAGGGGGTATAAACAACTGACTTCAAATGACCCCATAGGAAAAAGTCAAACGGCGTCAGATCTGGAGATCTCCCCGGCCATTCTACAGCATGTCTCCTACCAATCCATTTTCCAGGAATTATCACAAATTCTAGCTCCGCCGCTGGCGCTAGCTTACTACGACCGCGAATCTGACTTCAAATCTCGACGGTGCACAGTGTGTAATTTCAAGAAGCTATCCGGCCAAAAATCATATTTCACACCCCTGTCTATAATACGCAATTCTTGCATAGGTGTGTTTATAACACTCCACAATATAATATCCAAGTGTAGACAGATGCTTACATCTGTTAGGGGACCCTCACAGGAGAGCGAAAGTTGCATTTCTCCGATAAGATCATTTACCATGCAGAGGCAGAAGCGCAATTTGTTTGGATGATGCAAAGTGAGGAAGTTAATACAGTATTGTTTTTCTCTAATACATAGTGCGAATATATTACAAGAAGGTATGTATTTACATATAAGCTAATTTTTTTATGAAAAATGTTATCTTATTGTCTAGAATAAGTGTCTAGATAAACATGTACAGAGAATCGAAATTCTACCTCATTACATGATTTTGAGTGGAATTTTAAAAGGTGTAGCCCTCTATCACCTCGATAAAATTCTGTAGAGATATTTATTATTTTTATTTATTATTTAAACTACAATATCGCATATAGAACAAACAACACTCTACACTCAACACACAAACAACACAAACAAATACAACCACACAGGCGTATACAAACTCAAATGTAACACCTCCAACAACTTCTACATAGGACAGACAGGCAGATCATTTCAAACACGTTACAAAGAACACATCACAGCCATAACAAAATTAAAAAACACCTCCACATATGCAGAACACATCACAAATGCCAACCACACCTACAGAGACATCAACACAGACATGGAAATACTGCACATCCAACCAAAAACCCAGAAACTCAACACACTAGAACAATATGAAATATACAGACACACGAAAACACACCCCAACGATATTCTCAACGCACAACTCAATTTCAAAACACATACACGCTTTGACTCTACACTTCGAACACACCCACACAGGCAACAAGAGGCGCCAAGACCAACAACGACCAATTCCGAAGATGACCGAAAATAGGTCGAAACATGTTAACAAGGTACGTTAATAATATTTAACACAAGAAAGTTCTTATCATACATATTCCGAAGTGATACAGTGTTAAAAGTTGTGTACTCAAGATGTGTTTATTATGCTTTTCTGAATACGACAAACTGAGTTTTTTCTGCAAACAGACGCACACAGCATAGTTATTAATTATTTTCACACACCACGCTCCATATCCTGGAAGGTTGTTTTCGAGGTGTGGTGCAAGAGCGAAGGAAAAGTGAAATTTTCAAATATATATTTGAACATTTTGATCTCTAAAATTCCTCTGTAGACATTTTACAGTCAATAAAGAAGTGAAATAGATTTCTACGTTCGAAAATTCGATTATTGTGGAAAAACTACAAAATAAGTGAGAACAATTTCTCAAATATGGGTATGGTTGGACCAGGATGTAAAATTTTATAATGAAATATACAATGTTTTGCCATCTACTAAAAAACAATTCCAGTTTGAGTCTGCAATACAAGCCATCGAGGTCGTCCACGTAAGCTATTCGGAGAACTGAGCGAAATATCAAAACGGAGAAATAATAATTCACTTTTCGAAGAATGGTCGCCAGACTAAAAAGTTTTCTGCTACCCAGGTGACGCTTAGAGCTTCTGGGAAAAGAGATGCAATCAATACTGTAGGAAAGCTATCACTTGCATCACTTCAACGTACGGCAAAATGAAAACACCGCGAAAATTGATTTTGCAGGACGACCAATAATGTCACCCATACTTCGTTCCACAATGTCTGACAGGAGGAGTAAACACTGACGACAGCGGAGGAGGGAAGTATAATTGCTATTCAATCTATGGCAGAGGTCTCATTCCATGCTTATCTTAGCGTGGAATGAGCCCTCTGTCATTGGTTCAATAGCAATTATACTTCTCTCCTCCTCTGCCGCCAATGTTTGCATCTCCTGTCAGACAATATGGAACGAAGTATAGTAAGGTTCTCGCTTTAATTATTGATTTACAGTTGACTTTTAATCAGTATAAAGAATTAAGAGAAAAATACAAAATCATATGACAATAAAATCTATACCCACCGCACAATTTAGTGAGAGAAATTAAAGATAGAATAGATTCAGGCAGGAAATGGGACTATTCGTTGACATGCTAAAGCAAAACAGAGACAATACAAACGATGGAAACAACGCAAGGAGATTTTTCAGAGAAGTTCCCACTTCCGCAGGTATTACGGGAGTAGATGGAAACCTAATAAAATATCTACATGCAATATTAGGAACCATTTCTTGCGGGTTTGTAATTGAGGCCATCAGAACAATACCGATCTAAAAATCATGGGAGATGTTCTGAGATATTTAACTTTGAAAGCTGGCAGATAGCATATCTTCAGTTCAAGAATTAAACTTTTTGTCCATCATAATGCAAGTAGGTGATGGAGCTCATGTATATCACTTTATACCTCAGTAGATACATCATTTAGATATACGTCAGTGAACTTTTCTCATTTTTCGCAGATTTTTTTACTTATATCCTGTGATTCTAACGGCCTCAATTGATAAATAGGCATTTGTCATGCATGCAAGGGAGACAAGGGAATTCAATTTACCTATGTATAAATGGTAACAAAGGTATCATATGCCTACAACCCTACACAAACTCATGGTTCATGGAGAGCAGGTCATAGAACACTGTTGTTTACTCAACTGTCCGAAGACAGGTCTGAACCTCATAAGTGATACCAACAAGACACCATTTATGAGGCAACTAGGCCAGGAGATAATTGGGTAGAGTGGCCAGTCCCTTTCCCTCTTCATTGCATTCATCGTCCACTAGCTACATATTACACTAATAAGACTTCAGATGTATACAAACAATAATTGTTCTTCCTCTGACACATATCGTCAAGTAAGATGTACTGCCTGATAATAGTTAATAATAGATGATAGATAATAGATGATAATAGATAATAGTTGGTCCCATATTTCGGCGGCTACTGTGCAGTGATATACAGACAATAATGTTCACCGGTTGGACTGGCCTGCACAGAGTCCTGATCTCAATCCCATTGAGCACCTTTGGGCCGAATTGCACCGGCGATTGAGGTCTCGGGAGATGCGGCCAACTTCCATTGTCCAACTGAGTGCCATGTTGCAAGAGGAATGGCGTCGCATTCCAGTGGATATCCTACACAAACTTGTGTAAAGCATGCCTGACAGGGTAGCTGCTGTTATGGCAACAAGAGGTGGTACCGTGAGGTTCTGAAGGGGCAAAACAATGCCCAATTACTTTTTGGTAGATGGTATATATTTAAAGCACGAGTATTACGGAAGGTTTGTGTATAATCAATCCACATACATGTAAAATAATTTTTATGAAATTCACACACTAAAAAGAATCCGAAATTTCATTCCATTGGCTCTCAAGAAGAATTTAGTACAGTCGTTCTTGATGCCTTATTTTGATTACTGTGATATTCTCTTCATTTATCTTAACATGAGACTAACAGAAAGACTACAGCGTGTTCATAATGCATGTGTTCCATTTATTTGCAACGTCCGTAGATCTGACCGTATCTCATCTTCACTAAATATGCTGTCCTGGGCCGTCTCAAAGAGCGAAGAACTATTCATTTCTCACGTTACTCTTCAATATTCTTCAAAACTTTAACCCTAGCTATTTAGCTTCTCGTTTTCAAAAGTCCTCATATCACGCAATAGATAGTCGCTCACAATACCATATCACAAACTCCATTCCTAAACACAGAACATTCTCATACTCTTCATCTTTCATCGTCTCTGCAGCTAATCTCTGGAACTCTCTACCACAGCATGTCAGAGACTGTCGGACATTATCTAGTTTCAAAAATAAACTAAAATTGCAATTTTTCAATTCAGATTCCCTTCAATTATAAGTCCTTTCCTTTCCGACAGTTTTGAAAATAATATTTTTTTCTTCCTTTCCTGTTCACCAACACTGAACTCTCTTGACTACCAGATGAATTTATTATCATTGCGTTTTTATTGTGGTTTTATTTAAATTTACTTTTTTTATTATCATATTACATTATATTTGTTGTATTCTTTCTTAAGTTTTCCCTGTTAACTATTTGTACTAACTGAGTCGCTTATAGTATTATTCCAGTCTCTACATCTGTATTTTACCTTTTTTCTATTAGCCTATGGTATTATTTTCATTTTGAACAGTGTTAACTCTTGGTATGTTATTATTTTCTGTAATATGTTAGTAATTTGTTCTTTTCCTTTTTGTTAAATTTCACTTTTTGTGTACTTTGTCATCGGACAGGATGAAAGAGAAGTTCCTATGGCCTTAATTCTGCCAGTATAAATAAATAAATTATTATTATTATTATTATTATTATTATTATTATTATTATTATTATTATTATTATCTAACAATAATAGGGGAAAATTTTAACAATACACGAACTGACTAATGTTCCGCAAAGCGACACTTAACGCAAATGCTCTTCCAGGATAGTTTTGCTACATTGTCTCCGAGAACATGTTGCCAATTTATTGCTAGCAGACAACATTTTTCAGGAGAAATTCCTGTGAACTGGTCCGTTCTCCCGAATGTATCCATGCCGCTAGCCCTTCAGCCCACACTTTCTTGTCGCCCAAGGTACTGCTTCCTTTCGTCGATTTAAAAATTGAAAACCATTACCGTCAGCATCCTAGCCTTCACAAAGCCAGACTAGCAGAGTCTACGAAAGTTTTCGCTGACGTGCGATATTGAGATTGTCTGGAAATAAGTCTAAAATATCTCCTTAAAAGTTGTTACGGGCTATTCACATATACAGGCATAAACGATTAATATTATTTTATAAGGACTATGTCATATTCCGACAGTCTATTTAATAATGCTAAAAATCCATTACTCAAGTCATTCGATATATTTGCTGCAGTAAGGTTATCATCCTGATGCAAGAGTAGAGCATGTGGTTAAAAAATAAGTAATCCCACGTGTGATTTTTATCAAATAAGATTATATTAAAAGAGCAAAGAAGAAAATCTAGGAAATTAAAACTGCTAAGGATAAACCTTACTGACATAAGATAGCCTTGTGACATTGTGATTAAAATCTACTGGCCTATCTTTTAGGAGGTGGAGGAGAAGAAGGAGGAGGAGGCGGAGGAGAAGAAGGAGGAGGAGGCGGAGGAGAAGAAGGAGGAGGAGGCGGAGGAGAAGAAGGAGGAGGAGAAGGAAGAGGAGGAGGAGGAGGAGGAGGAGGAGGAGGAGGAGGAGAAGATCTAACATCAAGTGGTGCTAACTTTCCTCGGAAACTAAACAGAATGTAAAAGTTACCTATTTTCAATTATTAAGGAATTAGGCTACCACTATGGATGTATAGTATTTCACACGTAGAACTCCTAGAAACAGGCACCGGAATTTCGTGGACATGTTTTAAAATTCAGGATAGAATAAAACTTCATACTAAAGAGCAAGTGTCAATCTAGCCAAATACAATGTAATTCGGAAGCTTTTAGGAAGGAAACTGGTTGTAGCTATGAAAAATCGAACAAAAAATGTTGCCAAAGTAAGTCTAAATTGCCAATATAGTAGACCATGAACGTCCGAGGAAAATATGGGTAATCCAAAACAGATGTAAGCAAAATTCTTGGTGTTAGCTGGTGGTGGTGGTAATTATTATGATGATGTGGTAGTTCGGGGGGGGGCGATGATTTTCGTCAAAATACACAGAATGAACCGTAAGTAATGTTATTATATCAGGGGTTATTCTTTGAGATGTATCAAACAAAACAGTTTATTTGCTCGTTTTTCCTTCTTTCAGCGACAAAAAATTGTTTGACATGAAACATTCCATAGCGTGTTTTGGGAAAGCCATTGATTTAATTCCAAATAAGCTCAGTTAATTAAAGAGAAAAATGTATTACGATAACAGATTATTGAAAGATATTAGTTTTGTCTTTTAAATATGCAGAAATTTGATCCGAACAAATGTAACATTCTAAAATTCCTTTTCAGAACGAAGAGTGAGATTTGTTCGGATAAAATTTCCCTGAAATTAATGAAATTACTTTATCATGAAAAGTCCAACGGTATAATACTTTACGGATGACAAAACTTACAGAATTATACTGCTTAGATTTTTTTCCTTTCGGACGTATGTGAATACGTATGTAGAGTAAATAAATTTTCTTGAAATTAAAATATGAGGAAAGAATTAATATTTGGAATTTCATTTTAAAAGTACCGACAATTCGAAATCAATAGTTGAAGTAATCTACATAAAAATATTTTATTGAACAGCAAACAACTAATTTAACATATATTTAATATTTTCATCTCACTTTATTATTTGTACTTTATAGTTAACCGAATCGTCTATGTTTTACCTGATATAATTTCATTGTATTTCTTGTATTATTATTTGGTATTCATCACTTTCTTTTGCTTACATACAGAGGTGTGAAAATTATTAGAATAATCTTAATTTTAAAGGTTTTTTAATAGTTCCTTCGCAAATATTAATTGAATTGATGAATATTGGTATATATTACTCTACTGATGTAGGATATATTTACTACTAACAATGCCGGAAAGCATTGTTGTACATTGGTATTTTTCTTATTTTACAATTGTTATGGGAATTCAGAAATTATTATATTATGTTGGCGGAATTGGAAACATAAAAAATTATATGTACAAAACAGATGTATACGTTCATTTGAACCTTCACAACAATGTAAACGCAAAGAATAATTTGTTTAAATTTTTTATGTTTCCAATTCCGTCAACATAATATAATAATTTCTGAATTCCCATAACAATTGTAAAATTAGAAAAATACCAATGTACAACAATGCTTTCAGGCATTGTTAGTAGTAAATATATCCTACATCAGTATAGTAATATTATATACCAATATTCATCAGTTCAATGAATATTTGTGAAGGAACTATTAAAAAACCTTTAAAATTAAGATTATTCTAATAATTTTCACACCTCTGTATATTTTATATAATTTCATTGTATTTCTTGTATTATTATTTTGATATTCATCACTTTCTTTTGCTTACATATACAGTAATTGATATAATTTCATTGTGTTTCTTATATTATGCTTCCTTGTATTATTATTTTGATATTCATCACTTTACTTTTGCTTACATATATTTGATTATATAAATTAAGCAATTAAATAATTATCTTAGTGTAGGCTTAAACTTGTAACATTACTTTTTCATTATTCGATGTAAACTCCACTCCCGGCCACAAGCTTTGCTTCATCGGGAGTGCGAACCAAAAGTGTGCCATTATTATGATCGTTCAAATAAATTATTTATTATTATTATTATTATTATTATTATTATTATCATTATTATTATTATTGCGCAACTTAGGTATAACAAACTAAAAGGAGTGAATAAAATCGGTAAATATTTACCTAACATAAGATTTCATAAAATAATGTTCTTTGAAAAATAAAACTCTCGGTTTGTTTTTATCTTCAATGAGTAAATAACTAATAAAGTAAAACTGAAAACAACACTGTTTACAAAAGCTGAGTAAACAACACAAAGTCTTGTTGGAAATTTTGCAAATACAGTTGATTATACTATTGCATAATATTAAAATCTATAAATTCATTGCAAATTATATAAGTGGTACTGGCCTTGACATTCACAATGGTAAAGGAACAAAGAAAATTACATAACTTTCTTCCTTGACTTCAAAGTACGATTTACAGTTTAAATACATAAATAACTTAAAAAGATAAGAATGTTTATGCTTAATAAAACTTATTTCTGTATCACTGTTCATTGCATTACGATATCAAAGGCAGTAAATCATAAAATAACCCCGAATTCTTAACGGAAAATTTTACATGGAAATATATTCATACATTAAAATATTAATGCACGAAGTTTGATGTCCTTCCCTTCTTTTGAACTAAAACTACACCGCAATATTACGTAACACAGAAGATAGCAGTTACACCACAGTCAAGTATACTCGTATACAATCACGAAGCTCGATATGTAGTAAATATGCACCCATAGATAGTTGCTAACTACTAGGATCGCTCATTACAGACAATGCGAAATAGTACCGGCACAATCTATTGTTCCTAGCACCCTCACAACTCAAGCTTCGTGACTATATACTAGACTGTGGTTACACTTCTACTCTTGAGGAAATTATGCTCCCGAGTGATATAAGGGGTTGTTGGACAATGGCTTCATTTAGGTCAAAATTACATAAATTCTTACTTAACAGATGAATTGCTGATTAATATTTGTTACTTATAATGAAACTAACATCTGTCCATTCTTATTATTATTATCTTTAATTTCTCTAAATAGATTTACAAAACCTCTAATGGCAATTACATTAATATTCTCATTATAGAAATATATATATATATATATATATATATATATTCTCCCTGTAACATAGTCCTAGTAAGCTTATATTAAATTAATTTTCATCATTTTACTAGCTATCTCAAATATTAAATTAATTATAATTCATTGAATTAAATTAGCTCATAAATTAAGTTACTACTTTACCTTATAGATTTATCTAAATTTAAATAAATGTGTAGTGAAGATTATTGCTGGAGAACCTTTTAAGTGTAGTGAAAATATTTGTAATTTAAATTTATGTATTGTATTGATTAAGGCTGGTTGAGTGGAAGAGAAGGCCTTATGGCCTTAACTCTGCCAGCGAAAATAAAACATTATTATTATTATTATTATTATTATTATTATTATTATTATTATTATTATTATTATTATTATTATTAAAGTCTATGTATACCTTCTACAATAATATTTAATCTGACAAAAGATACAAACTGAAAGATTTAAGAAATAGGGATCCAAAATAAATTATGGTCAAACTGAACATTCAAGTATATATTAAATAGAAGAGTCAACAACAAAATTATGGTCGTAAAAACTTAAGGTATGTATTTTTGGGTAGACTCCAGTGTACGGTAGAGTGTAGCGTAAAGGTGCCTAATTCCGTGATACCCCTAATCCCGTGATAACATTTAAATTGACTGCCATGGAGTTGTGGTCTCTGACTTTTAAGTTTTTCAAATATCTAACAGATGCCAGGAGATGTCTTCTTTTCAATTCTATTGACTACCCGCCTTTTGAATAGAAGCAGTCGACTGCAGAAGCTTTTGTTCAGTGAAAGGTGGTTGACCAGTAAGTTTTTCTTTCTCTTGTGATAGCTCCTGAAGAAACATTTTATATTTGAGGTAAGAATTGATATAGCATTATAAAAATGATATATTACTGTAGATTATAGTCAGCTGAATCAATGTGTATGATTATTTAAACATGGTGAGACATTAACAATGCTGCAGAAGCTTTCCCATTTTCGGATTTATTTTCATATTTCTCCTTCCTGGCTCACTACTCCTGCGCAGTGATGCCAACGCTAAATTTCTTCAAGGACACGGTAGTGATGAGTACGTTAACCATATAAATTTTGTCCCTTCACTTCATGTGACATAGAAAGAACTTTTTTATGCAAAAGTAGAAACAAGGCGAATCCTGAAAATAAGGAAATTATTATTGTGTCAGAAAGTTTCATACAGTCATGAAAGAAAATGAACTGTCTGTATCAAATTTAATGTACTTAACATAAGACAAATTTATTATATTGTATTAATAAAATTCATACATAAAAATCGAAATCATTTTGAATTGTATTCTCATAGTTATGAAACAAAAGGTGTGAATTCTTTAAGATTGTTTGAACCAAAATGCAACACTGTTACAGTATTTAATCATAGTAGTAATTTAGGGCCAAGAATATAAACCGAATTTATATTTAAATATCCTAATCTTGTCAATTCTAATAGTTCTAGTATTAATTTAAAGAGTTATGTATGAATTTTATAAAAATTGAAAAACTGTAAATTTAAATTTATATATTATAACTAGCCGTACCCGTGCGCTCCGCTGCACCCGGTAGAAATAAGTATAAAGTAATTACATAATTAAAATAGGACATTTGATCCAGGGAACATTCGTGTTTGATAGAAGGATAAATCGTTTAATATGTTACTTAATTTAAATTGTGTTTAAATAATTAAAATGCGATCATTTTGGTCCAGACAGCAATCATTTGGTGCAATGACAATTCCTTTAACATGTTTCTTAATTGTTATTACATGCAACCGTAGTTTAATGAACATTGACATCATTTAGATTTAATGTGTATACTTTATTTTACTTGCTATATGTTTCCATTGAATTGTGGTAATAACTTAATTTTAACCCTTCTTTTCTACGTATTCAGTAAATAGCGTAAATAACTTAAATTATATAATATATTATATTATATTATATTATATTATATCAGAAGTTACTGTAATAACATTATAGCATTATGTCCATCTATTTTTTTTTATTTTAGTTGGTTATTTAACGACGCTGTATAAACTACTAGGTTATTTAGCGTCGATGAGATTGGTGAAAGCGAGATGATATTTGGCGAGATGAGGCCGAGGATTCGCCACAGATTACCTTGTATTCACATTACGGCTGGGAAAAACCTCGGAAAAAACCCAACCAGGTAATCAGCCCAAGCGGGAATCGAACCCGCGCCCGAACGCGGCGCAGGCAAGCGCCTTAACCGGCTGAGCCACGCCGGTGGCTATGTCCATCTAGAGAAATTACACTTTCTAATGGTGAAATAATAATTAATTATACAAATCGGTTAATTTAGCTTCCGATATTACTTCATACAATCACAGAAACATTCTCTGTAGGCTATCTTTCATAGCTTTCGATTGTTGCTGTCCAAGGCCCCTTATATACAAAGTCATTTGTTTTTTATTTCATTATACGGCCTTAGATGGCAGTTATTTTAATTTTAAAACTCATTTATCTCATTAAATATCAGTCCTATCAAATTTTTTCAAGTAATAAACCTTATCACAAATTATTTTTAAAGAAACTTTTGTTATGTAACATTTTTCACAAAAATCAATAATAAGCGACATATTTCGATTTATTTAATTCAGGCCCCCTTATAACTTCCCTTTTAAATAACGTATTTTGAATACAATATAGCCTAAAATCTAAGTTAGAACGAACTTAATTTATATTCCAATTTTCATCGAAATCCGTTCAGCCATTATCGCGTGAAAAGGTAACAAACAAACAAACAAACAGACAGACAGACAGACATACAAACAAAAATGTCAAAAAAGCGATTTTCGGTTTCAGGGTGGTTAATTATATATGTTAGGACCAATTATTTTTGGAAAATCAAAAATTACCAGAAAAATTTCGGCTACAGATTTATTATTAGTATAGATTGCATAGTAGACATAAGACAAATTGTATTGTATACTTATTAATTCCAATTCAGGAATCCGCTCCTGAGCACGAGTTCTACTCTTTCAGGGGCGAGCTAAAGTTTTTCTGTTTATATTATACTTTATGTTACAATTATTAGCAAAATAAAATTAATTAACTAATTAATTGAACGGCGATCTTACTCGTGTTAATTGTGTAAGCACGTGCTGCTTACAGCTGTTTCGGTGCGTCTTCACACCATCCTCAGAGCCTACTAGATCTCAGCGTCATCTCGAACTTCGCTGCCTGTTGTGTGGGTGCGTTCGATTGTTGAAAAGTGTTGAAATGTGGTGTCAAATAGTGTGTGTGTTCTGAAATTGATCTGTGTGTTGAGAATTTGATCAGGGCGTGTTTTAGTGTGTCTGTATATTTCATATTGTTCTAGTGTGTTGAGTTTTTAGTTTTTGGGTTGTATGTGTAGGATTTCCATGTCGGTATTTATGTTATTGTATAGGCAGCGAAGTTCGAGATGACGCCGAGATCTAGTAGGCTCTGAAGATGGTGTGAAGAAGCACCGAAACAGGTGTAAGCCGCAAACACAATTAACACGAGTAAGATCGCCATTTAATCAATTATTTATATTCAAGTGTTAAAAGTAGTGTACGAAAGATTCAACATGGATTATCAAGATAAATAAATTAGTTTTAATTAAATTAGCAATAGCCAATAAGGCAATAACTCAGAAATTAAAATGATTATGTTTTTTTAGGCCTAACAATTTGAATATTCCCCTTTATTGGTTAGTCTTTTACTTCTCGTAGAATCCTGTAGCCTACTATGGTAAGTTTGCCGACTTTCCAGCTTTCAGTGCATATACAAGTGCAAGTTTCGGCATTTTATGTCCATTTGCATGCATATTTTGGAGTTTTTAGTGGATATAATTCTCAACACTAATCATCACCGATGGGCTGGAATTAGTTTTGACTCACTCTAAACACCTTACGAACACACTATAGGGCCTACCAGGCGTGTCCATTACTCAATTGTGATGCAAACGTGAGTCGCGAGCATTGGGCACTGTAAGACGTAATGTTAACTCCCTCAACCCCTTCCACTACTCCCTGCATGACGAAGCGACGATAGTATCAATGGCATTTGTACCTTCGCAATATCCGAACAGAAGTCGTGCCATTTCGTGTCGATTGTGAAGGAAAGAAACTTCCATTCACAATGAGAGAAGACATTTGTGTTTCTGAGTATAAAGGAAAGATTAAATGCCTCATTTTACGCAAAGCTTCACGCGACTTTTCAAAACCGTCATTATATCACGTGTCACTCCCAAAACACATTCTGATTTAAACCGTAAGCCCTACCTACAACATCACCATTATTATTATTAATATATACTAAATTTTTATAACATTTCTAATGTTCAATCAAATCAAGCTTTCAGGTATAACACACTGTATAACATTAGAAATGAATAATTTCGAAGGAAAAATTATTCCGGGGCCGGGTATCGAACCCGGGACCTTTGGTTAAATGTACCAACGCTCTACCAACTGAGCTACCAGGGAACTCTACCAGACAACGATCCAATTTTTCCTTCTGTATCCACAGACCTCAAAGTGGGCTGACGACCGTCAAGCAACCAACATTGAGTGCACACTAACTCTGTGTGACTTAAATTGTGGTTTTCTGTTAACGAACAGTGACGTGTTGGTTGCTTGACGGTCGTCAGCCCACTTTGAGGTCTGGGGATACAGAGGGAAAAATAATTTTTCCTTCGAAATTATTCAAATCAACTTTACAGGGAGTTATACCTGAAAGCTTGATTTGCATAATACACGTCACTGTTCGTTAACAGAAAACCACAATTTAAGTCACACAGAGTTAGTGTGCAGTCAATGTTGGTTGCTTGACGGTCGTCAGCCCACTTTGAGGTCTGTGGATAAAGAGGGAAAAATAATTTTTCCTTCGAAATTATTCAAATCAACCTGAAAGCTTGATTTGCATAATACACGTCACTGTTCGTTAACAGAAAACCACAATTTAAGTCACACAGAGTTAGTGTGCACTCAATGTTGGTTGCTTGACGTCGTCAGCCCACTTTGAGGTCTGTGGATATAAAGGCAAAAATTGGATCGGTGTCTGGCCCCCGAACAATTTTTCCTTCGAAATTATTCATTTCTAATGTTATACAGGGTGTTAAAAAACGCATCCAATATTTTTGGAGGTGCTTGTATGCATCAAAACAAGAAAATAATGTCTAATAAACATGGGTCCTACAACACATACTTCCTCAGTTCTGAACACTTGTTCATAAGAGGTGCTCAGTGTGACGTCCATTCATGGTAATGCATTCCTCTGCCCTTCGGAGTAAGGAATCACGCACTCTTTGAAATTGACATGGTTGTTCTTGATATCCAAAAGTCTAGGGAATTTAGGTTTGGGGAACGAGCTGGCCAAGGTGTGGGGCCTCCTCAATCAATCCAGCGATCCTGAAATGCCAGTGTCAGGTGTTCACGTTCATTGCGGAAAAAATGTGCTGGTGTGCCATCATGCATGAACCACATCTGTAGTCTTTGCTGACATGGCACATACTGCAGCAAGATAGGCAATACGTTAATAAGAAAGTCCTGATAACGAGCCCCAGTTAATCTTGTGGTAGCACGTATGGCCCTTAATCTATCACCAAGAACGCCTGCCCATACATTGATTGATGCCTTATTTCTTCAACTGCATGGGAATAAAATTTTCATCAGTCCACATATGCTGATTACGAAAATTCACAACACCATCTCTGCTAAACCCCGCTCATATCCGTAATCAAACTTCTGTTTTCAGTATTCCTTGCGACATATCAGTATTCCATGCCAGGGTGTCAACTTCGGTATGATTATCTGGTAGTCTGCTGTACTGTAGCGCAGAAAAATACATTGCCATAAATGGACGTCACATTGAGCACCTCCTATGAACAAGTGTTCAGATCTCAGAAAATGTGTGTTGTAGGACCCATGTTTATTAGACATTTTTTTCTTGTTTTGATGCATACTATCACCTCCTAAAATATTGGATACTTTTTAAACACCCTGTATAGATAACTGGTGTGGAATGTGGATTATTATTATAATTATTATTATTATTATTATTATTATTATTATTATTATTATAGTTCATTTACTTGTACAATAGAATTTAAGTATATGTAAACTACAGAGTGATTTATATAGAACTGACACATTTCTTTCTTTAATTATTCCGTTGGAAATTCATTCAATGACCCAATTTTAGCATCAAATTAAGCAGAATGTTCTGGAGTTTCGATTCATTGTCACTAGATGCGCAGATGTTTATGTTTTATTCCTATTGTTGGCAGCACTAGATGCGCAGATGTTTATGTTTTATTCCTATTGTTGGCAGCTGTTTTCGACATTTTGTGTCAACGTGAAAATGAAGTACACATTAAATCAACGACTCTTCCTTGTGAAGCAATACTGGATTACGAATTCAATTACAGCTACTCAAAGGGCATACCAGAGAGAATTTGGTGTTCGCAATCCTCCCAAAAGAAACACAATACTGGGACTGGTAAACAAATTGGAAACAACTGGATCTCTGGTGAGTGAAAAGGGCCAATTTTTTTTTTTAACCAGACTGTGAACACTGCAGAGTTCCGGCTGATTTTCATGGAGTTTGTTGAGCAACTGGACGATGTAGAGCTGAGTCAAAGATATTTTCAGCAAGATGGCGCTACATGCCATACATCAAATGAATCCATGGAACTAATTGTAAGTTTCTTTGACGACCGAATAATTTCCAGGAACCTGTGGCCACCGAGATCTCCGGATTTGACAACGCGAACTTCTTTCTATGGGGTTACTTAAAAGACAGGGTTTACGCCACACGTCCCCAGACATTGGACGATCTGAAGCACAACATCACACAGGAGATTCAAGCTATTGACAACAGAGTCCTCTAACGAGTGGCCAGTAACATGGAACGACGTGTTGAGTTGTGCCTTATGCAGGATGGAGAATATTTTCAACATTTGCTATAGAGGTAAATAATCTCCCAAAATTCCTCTACATTTTAGGTATAATAAGTTGTCGCTAGCACAATTCTTTTGAAACAATTAATGAAAGAAATGTGTCAGTTCTATATAAATCACTCTGTATAAGTGTAAGCAAAATTTTTTTCACAGATTAACATTGTGAAATCAAAACATAAGATTCAATAAGAACCTTTTGACATAATTACATGTGCCTGTATAGATATGAGAAGGATGGAGATTGTGAAATGGACAGACAGAATAAGAAATGAAGCTGTGTTGGAAAGTGTGTGTGAAGAAAGAATGATGCTGAAACTGATGAGAAAGAGGAAAAGGAATTGCTTGGGTCACTGTCTGAGAAGAAACTGCCTACTGAAGGATGAACTGGAAGGAATGGTGGACGGGAGACGACATTAAGATATATGGATCATATGAGCAGACAGAGGAAGGCATAAAATAGGAAAGACTAGACAATGCTGGGTTTGCAGTGAAAAACCTGCCATTTGACAGAACACTATGTATGTATGTATGTATGTATGTATGTATGTATTCTTTTTTTTATTGAAAACATCAACTGCATGCCCCATTACATACTAATATTACATGCATTATACTGAACAATTTACACGTGGTATTACAATAATATGCTACAATTTCCTTTTTTCATAATATGATAGTTGAATTTGCCCATCACCTTAACTAATTTTAATCCTCTACTTATAAGCTTGAAATTTCTATACATATATATATATATATATATATATATATATGCCTTGGGTTATTTACATTTAAAATTACAATATTCCTGATGATTATCTTACATGTTTCCATAATATGAAAATGAGTACATATTATCTTTGCCAATTTTTATCATTTATAGCCTACCTAAAAAAAAAAAAAAACTTGAAATATCTACATTATATCTAAAGTGAGCCATATGTACAATTTTATTGTTCTTTTACCCTTAGATTATATTTGTTTGTAAGACCGACTACCTGAATTTTATATCTGCTTAACCATCTGTTTTCTTATATTCTATATTTACAGTTTGTTTATCTTATTGTTATTTTATAATTGATTCCATTATTGTGTATATATACTTACAAAATGATCTCAAATGAAATGTTATGACAAAATGTACAATTTGATATTTACAATTGGGATCATATAATAATTACCCGTACATACGTTTGTGACGCTATTTATAGAATACAATTGTTTTTGGAATACTTATTATTTTATTGTTCTGTTTTTTGGAGAGTTATTATGTGCTGAGTTATTTAGTGATGGTGTGATGGTTTGTTCTAGATGTTCATGGATTGAACATATTTCCGAAATGCTCGTAGGTGCCTGGATGTTAATTGCTGATTAGTGACTGGCCAGGTTCCTCCATTTTGTGATATCTCTTTTATGAGGATGGTTCTTTGATTTGTCATATTGGGACATTCACTCATTAAAGCGACTGAAGCACTTTCTTCCCGATAAATTAAAATTAATCCTTGTACAAACACTCGTGATGCCATACTTCGACTACTGCGATGTTATATTAAGTAACCTCAATGCAAATTTGAGCAGCAGGTACAACGTGTGCATAATGCGTGTGTCCGTTATATTTGCAATATTCGTAAGTATGATCATGTTTCCCCGTCTTTCCAAACTCTGTCTTGGCTAAGGCTAAGCGATCGACGAGCCCTGCATTCTCTTGTTCTCTTATTTCAAATTCTGCGCACCGCTACCCCAATCTATTTGGCTTCTCGTTTTCAAAATTTATCCGCATATATCAGCTAAGTACAAGATCTCATCATAACAATTTACTCATTATACCCTACCACAAGACATCTTTATATTCTTCATCTTATACAGTTTCAGTTGCTAGATATTGGAACTCGCTTCCGAGTGATGTAAGGGGTTGTTGGACAATAACTTCATTTAGGTCAAAATTGCATAAATTCTTACTTAACAGATTAATTGCTGATTAATATTTGTTACTTATAATGAAACTAACATTTGTCCATTCTTATTATCATCATTAATTTCTCTAAATAGATTTACAAAACCTCTAATGGCAATTACATTAATATTCTCACTATAAAAATATATTTTAGATTTATATATATATATTTTTTTTTCTCCCTGTAACATAGTTCTAGTAAGCTTATATTAAATTAATTTTCATCATTTTACTAGCTATCCCAAATATTAAATTAATTATAATTGATTGAATTAAATTAGCTCATAAATTAAGTTACTACTTTACCTTATAGGTTTATCTAAATTTAAATAAATATGTAGTCTACTAGTCGTTAAAATTGAAGAATATTGCTGGAGAACCTTTTAAGTGTAGTTTGTAATTTAAATATGTATTGTATTGATTAAGGCTGGTTGAGTGGAAGAGAAGGCCTTATGGCCTTAACTCTGCCAGCGAAAATAAAACATTATTATTATTATTATTATTATTATTATTATTATTATTATTATTATTATTATTATTCGTAGATTAGGTGGTTCACCGTTTGTTGTCCTCTGTGGCATGTGCAGGCTGGATCATCTTTGAGATGGAAGCGGTGTAAATATGAATAGGTTGTATGTATGTATGTATGTATGTATGTATGTATGTATGTACGTATGTATGTGTGTATGTATGTGTGTATGTATGTGTGTATGTGTGTATGTATGTGTGTATGTATGTATGTATGTATGTGTGTATGTATGTATGTGTGTATGTATGTGTGCGTGCATGCATGTATGCATGCATGTATGTATGTATGTGTGTATGTGTGTATGTATGTATGTATGTATGTATGTGTGTATGTATGTATGTATGTATGTATGTGTGTATGTATGTATGTATGTGTGTATGTATGTGTGTATGTATGTATGTATGTGTGTATGTATGTATGTATGTGTGTATGTATGTGTGCGTGCATGCATGTATGCATGCATGTATGTATGTATGTGTGTATGTGTGTATGTATGTATGTATGTATGTATGTATGTGTGTATGTATGTATGTATGTATGTATGTGTGTATGTATGTAAGTTTGGCAACATACTATGATACATGTAGTCGCGTCACAATTGTTGCATAACAGACTACGGCAGTGCGGTATGTAAGAGGTGCGATAACCCAAGTCTTGCCAAGGAACAGTTTCAACATATGAGTAAACTATTCAGTACGCCTAAAGAATGAAGCAGCTTAAAGGAACTTGAGCACACACTGCAGATTACAAGGCAGCAACTCCTCGCAAAAACATTACACAAACAGCGCCAGTCAATGTCAAGTTCTTTGCCTGATAATTATATTTACCATAGTGCACGCGACCGTGACAAACAACTGTTGGATTCCCAGAGATGTCTCAAACTAAAGCATGTGGTTTAATTTACCTTCGTCATATTGATGCACACTTGTTTTATGTTATGATCAGTAGGGACGGATTCGTAAGCACTAAGAACGGCAAAATATGCATGCGCGTATGCCAGGGATGAGACGATATTAGCTCCCAATCATGGTAGAAGAGCTCCACCTTGATCACGAGCGCATAGCAGATCCACTACGTAGCGTCGTAACGTAGACAACAGGGATGTACAGTACATGCACATGCAGCGAATAAAGGCAGCAATTATTACAATAACTTGCGTTACTAAATTTCTGGCTATGTAATAGGGCTAATTATTCAGTTATTTAATATGCATGTACATATATAAACAAATTGCAAAGGGAAGGGTTTTTTAGGAACAAAAAGAGAAATAGGAAATTGTATGTAAACCATTTTATTGTTAAAAGCAATTACAGTAGAACCTCTATTATCCATGGTAATGAAGGGGGTGGAGTGAACGGTTAATAGAAAAAATCGTATAATCCGTACCATAAAAAAATTAAGTGCGTAATACACAATGTCGTAATTTCCTTCGTGCCTTGTGTTTATCGTGCTATGTAGTGGATTAAGAGTTTATTAAAAGTTTGATTGTCAATGACTGGTTCTTAAGGGCCAAGGGTTGATGGTTGATGATTGTGGAAAGATAGGAATACTTGAAGTCTCGTGTTGTAGATTTACATACTTCATAATATACCATATCTTTATTTTTTTTCCTTTTGTTAAATCACGTACAGTTGTAACGCCAGTCTCCTACTCTGAAGCAGCATTAACCACAGTTTCTTCTTTCCAGAAGTCCGAAATTATTTGTATTTTTTTTTTTTCGATAATTAACAAAATACGTTTTCTTTTGACAACTATGGAAGACATTATTTTTGGATATAAGTTATACAGTAGGGTCACCCGAATAGTAAGGCTAAGGACTGAATTGTACACGGGTTTGTGGAAATTCTTGGGGGAATTTCTTTGGAAGCAAGTAGGGCCTAGTGATTATTTCACAGCTATTTTTGTTGCCGACAGCGAAACATTACTTTTTCATACTTTGTAATAAGAGTTAAAGCTTGTAATAATCTTCTGTAGAAAAAAAACCTATGTAGAAACATAACATAACAAAAAGAAAATAGGAGCTAGAAAAAAAGTCGGATAATCCGACAATCGGTTAATAGGGTAACGGATAATCGGGGTTCTACTGTATTTATTATGTAAATACTTCACTTCATTGGTTAGGAGAAACTAACAGGGTGTACTTGCTCGACGTGTGTGATCTCTAAGTACTTTTGAGTATTTGTTGAAAAAATAATAATGGCAATATTGATTGAAATAGAGTATATTGATTGTGTGATTGTGAAAATGTAGTCCTTACTCTCCAGTCGTGATTATGTAATGAGTTTTCTTAGAGTGATTTGTGAGATGCACGTAACACGAAAAAACAAATTGATTAATACCATTAAGTACGAGAAAAATTCGTACCGGCACCGGGAATCGAACCCAGGACCTCTCAGCTGTGCGCGCTGAGTGCTCTCTAACCAACTGAGCTATGCCGGGACCCGATTCACGACGCCGGCCGAACTCCTCTCGTAGTATCGTGTTACGGCCTTACTGCCTGCACTTGAGATGATACACGTCATATATGTACAGGAGCGCATATTACATGACTTTATGGCCATATTCAACAACAGTTTCTTTAAACTGTTAACAGTCTAGTCCCGGCATAGCTCAGTTGGTTAGAGAGCACTCAGCGCGCACAGCTGAGAGGTCCTGGGTTCGATTCCCGGTGCCGGTACGAATTTTTCTCGTGCTTAATGGTATAAAAACAAACTGACTAGTCATACTAGTCGAGCAAAATATAATGAGGTGGGCGAGACCTCATTCATATTTGATACATAAATTGATTAAATTAAGATATTGAGAGCCATCGTAATTTTTGAGGGTCAATCATTTAAGGGGATATGTATGACTTTTAAACTTCCACAATTTCGGCCAAAATTTGTGAAATTTAAACTATATAAACAGATCTATAATAATATCATCTGTACAAAATTTGGTGCAATTAGGTCTGATAGTTTTGAAATTATATTTTAAAGTATATTTTATATTGACGTTACTAAAGAAGCTTCATGCATCAAAGTTTTCAAAATTTTTAGTTCATATTTACTCAAAATCTTGAAAATAGTTATTGGAATAAAAGTGAATTAGCATTTTTAACTTAGTAACAGTATAAGTTAAAGTGCAATCAAAGATAAAATATTATTTCTAAATTAAAGAAACACGTAGTCTAATAAAAGTAAATATCCAGAAACAAGCAACAAATAAAACATCAATAATACATTTAAAATAAAGAAATAAAAGGAATCTAGATACAATCTACTGACCCAAATGTAAATTAATTTACCTTCGATGTCAATTCCGAAATCAATTTATTTCTCTCTACTCCTGAATAATGCCTATATTTTTTTTTTTCATGTTGCGTCTCATAATGCCGTTTTATGTTGCTTTTTTTGTAAATGATATTCTTTTTACACAACAAACACTGGACTTCATCACCATGTTCGAAGCATAAATATTATATCTTCTACTCTTCCATGAAAGCTTTAAGCGCTAAAGTTCCGTCATGATGCGCTGTGTTCTAAGATCTGTACATCCTTTAGCAATGTTTACAGGTAAAAGAGCTCCGCGCGCGCGCAGCGGGCAAAAAAGAGCTCTCGCTCGCAATTATTAATCACCATCGCAAAACTGGCGTATGCACTTAAAAATCATGATATAGGGGAGAGTCGGGTAGTATCGGACATCGGGTAGTATCGGACAGTGCGTTTCTTTCATCTACCACCATATGGTAGTACCTGAATGACATGGTTACGTTTCTCTATGCGACATCACAGAAACGTAACCATGTCAATCAGGTACTATCATCGTGTGGTAGATGAAAGAAACTCACTGTCCGATATTACCCGATGTCCGATACTACCCGACTCTCCCCTAGGTATGCACTAAAAATAACAGAACATGTACCGACAAAATAAAAAAAAAAAAAAAAAAAACTTGTGTAAGTTTAAGGGGAAGGTACATTACTGGCCTGCGAAAATCTAGTGAAATTTATTTTTCATGTATCTCAACTATTATAAAGCTAAATGAACAAACAATGAATAATTTATTATTTTCAGTCATTGACTTAACATTTCATATAAGATGTGAACCTTTATATTACATATTTATTCTTGGGTATTAACGTTTTCGTCGTACTAAACGACATCATCAGATACCATTATTAAATTACAATATGATAATCTCTTATTTATATACACACATATCGCTCATTTGCGATAAGAGAGGCACAACTCAAAATTTTTCATTTTTGAGATTCTTACAAAAATGAACTCCAAAGGTAGTATATTTTTATCGTGAATAACGACAAAGACATGATTACATTATTTTTCCACCAGATGTCAGATGTGTCTTTATTAAATTGTTTTAATCTAACAAAATCATTACAACAAGAAAGACTTAATTTTAGTTGTTACGAAGCATTCAAACTGAAACGTTTAAATCTTTTCATGAAGAGTGACAGAATTTGTGTTGCGTCTTTTCATTGAATAATTTTTCTTCAGCGGCAAGGAATTATTCTGCGTTGTGTCATTATTTTAGATAAGTAACAAGTAACCGAGACTCCAGAATTGCCACAAGTTTATAATGAAAAAATAGGTATAAGTGAGAGGTAAAAGGCAGATTTACTAGATCTGATTAAACCGAATCACATTCCAAGCTTCTATAAAGAATTCTTTGAATCTCTGAAAGTGTAGAGAGGTGTTGTGAACTGTATTGAAAGTGTTGTGCTGGGCAATTTATTTCTGAAATAATTTTGTGTAAATAATTTCAGATTTTGTATAATGCTTTCTCAATCTAGATTGCTGCTATTATATTATTTTTTCTAGCATAATTCATAGTCATGTATTTAAAAATAGTCTCTAAATTATACCATTAATTATAAAGTATAATTTTCATAAAAACTTATTACATTCGTTTGTCAATACAACAACATATTTGTTAAAATTTAAATTTATTAATGAATGTCACAGGTCATCCTTATAATATTATTATGTAATGACATGCCAATAAATTATTCCATTGCATTACTTTATCGAAAAATTACTTTTCTACAAACACAATAATTGTGCAGTTATTTTACAGTTGCAATAATTGTACAATTATTGTACGTCAGGTAAATATTCTCTCTGTCATAACTAAAAAGAGATATATATTTATTTTAAAAAACGACACATCTTAAAATAATTGTTGAAATTATTGAAAATGATTAACAATTATGGTACTATACGCTACAACACTAGAAATATAATACATGTGCAAAATTACATTCCGTTTGGAAAAAGCATGTGCCTACAATTTGATTTTTAAGAATATGACAATTTTAAAATGCTTCTCCAGTAAAATTAACACTTTTTAAGTTGTGTCGCTCTTTCGCAAATGAGCGCTATGCCGTTGGTGTCAAAAAATGAAAAACTTAACCTAAGTACAAAAAAATATAACAGAACAAGTCTTCATAACTTAAAATATTTTAAATTTGGGAGATACCTATTATAAAATGTTATGTACCATACTGAAGGTATGCACCTAACGATTTTTAGTCGGTTATTTACCGGCTCTGTATCAACTAGGCAAACTAGGATAATTGAAGACGGTATTTGATAATATCAGGCCATGGGGTTACCTGATACTCGTCTTGCAGTAAGTTTGGGAAAACTTGGAAAAAAATCCAAGCACGTAATCAGTCCAAGTAGAATTTGAACCCAGGGCATTTCAAGAGAAAGAACGTGGTGACCGGGGGCGTATGCAAGGAGGGATGACCGGGTTTGAACCCTCCCCTGAACTACAAAAATGCACATTTAGATTTGAATATTATTTTATCTATAATCGTTTTCTTTTCTCCAATTTTTCACTGTCAAGAGTAACAAAATCTACATCGATATAAGGCATAGTCCCCTATCCCTCCTTCAGTATAAACCCTCTACTTGGTGCTGCGGTACGTTCGAAATATAGCAATGGTATCCATTATAGAGACACCTACCGCCTAGTACCGACCTTGTAATAAAAAGATGTCGACACAATATGAAATTTAACTTTTGAAACATATTTATAAGATAGTTTTGACATTTCTGCAGTGCAGATGTTAAATATTGTGCATTGTCGATTTTAAATTCATTTTAAGAGCGGTATTCACTCGTTCGTTAGTTTTAGTTCTGACTTTATTGTGAAACGTTCGTTTAACTTTCTGTGAATTTTTCAATTCATATTTTTAATAATAATAATACCGGTAATAATAATGATAATAATAATAATAATAATAATAATAATAATAATAATAATGTATGTATTTATTTATTCACACTGCAAATGGGTAGTCTATATGCCAGGTCCCATGGTAACTAATTACATTTAATAATGACAATTAATAATAAACACATTAATAAAAAATACAATTAATATAATAATCTATACTAATAATAAATCTGAAGCCGAAATTTTTCTGGTAATTTTCGATTTTCCAAAAATAATTGGTCGTAACATATATAATTAACCACCCTGAAACCGAAAATCGCTTTTTTTTTTTAATTTTTGTTTGTATGTCTGTCTGTATGTTTGTTACCGTTTCACGCGATAATGGCTGAACGGATTTCGATGAAAATTGGAATATAAATTAAGTTCGTTGTAACTTATATTTTAGGCTATATGGCAATCAAAATACATTATTTAAAAGGGGGGTTATAAGGGGGCCTGAATTAAGTAAATCGAAATATCTCGCTTTTTATTGATTTTTGTGAAAAGTGTTTTACCAAAAGTTTCTTTAAAATTAATTTGCGATAAGTTATATTCCTTGAAAAATTTTGATAGGACTGATATTTAATGAGATAAATTAGTTTAAAATTAAAATAACTGCCATCTAAGGCCGTGTAATGAATTAAAAAACAAATGACTTGGTCTATAAGGGGCCTTGGACAGGAACAATCGAAAGCTATGAAAGATAGCCTACAGAGAATGTTTCTGTGTTTGTATGAAGTAATATCGAAAACTAAATTAACCGATTTGTATAATTAATTATTATTTCACCATTGGAAAGTGTAGTTTCTCTAGATGGACATAATGCTATAACGTTATTACAGTAACTTCTGATATAATATAATATAATATAATATAATATAATATAATATAATATAATATAATATAACATAATATAATATAATATAATATAATTTAAGTTATTTGAAGGGTTCAGAACCATAGTGGGCCAAGCGCCATTTACTGAATACGTAGAAAACAAGGGTTAAAATTAAGTTATTACCATAATTCAATGGAAACCTATAACAAGTAAAATAAAATATACACATTAAATCTAAATGATGTCAATCTTCATTAAACTATGGTTGCATGTAATAAAAATTAAGAAACATGTTAAAGGAATTGTCATTGCACCAAATGAGTGTGTCTGGACCAAAATGATCGCATTTTAATTATTTAAATACAATTTAAATTAAGTAACATATTAAACGATTTATCCTTCTATCAAACACGAATGTTCCCTCGATCAAACGTGCTATTTTAATAATGTAATTACTTTATATTTATTTCTAACGGGTGCAGCGGAGCGCACGGGTGCGGCTAGTATTAATAATAATAGTACAATAAAATTAAAATTAAACAGAAGCATCCTAAATTAAATGAAGCACGATCACTTAAAATAACATTTAAAGTAAATCTAATTTGTATCTTAACCCTAAGTTCGAACTAAAACCCACGAGTATGATATGTTCATACATGCACAAGTACCTTTCAGCACTACACTCATTTCGCTGTCAACTCACTCACTGCACTGGAACTACGACACATTTCACTGATTTTATCCTGATTTCACTAACAGTTCAAAAATATTTCAATGTTCAAATATTTTGCACTGCCACTATAAACTATAAAACTTCATTTACAGAAACACACTTCACTGACACAACACACTTCCTCACTGATAAAACACTTCAAATAACAAAATATAAATTACACCCTTTAAATAGTGTGTATAATATACTACCGTCTATTAGTAAAGTCCTTAAGCCTATTTTTAAATACATTTTCGGTTATTGGTAAAGCTTTAATAATTCTGCAGATAAAGCATTCCAGTCCCTGATAGTGCGATTGAGAAAAGGAAACTTTCCAGTGTCCGTCCTCTGTCTTCTTTCCCTCAATTTATGTGAGTGGGCGTTCCTTGAAGAGTAATTCGGTGGTTGCAACCTATTTTTTATTTCTCTCCAGGCAGGCTCACCTCTGTATGTTTTGAACATTGCGCATAATCGAATTCGCGTTCTCCTGTCCGTGAGTGTGTCCCATTTTAATGGTGAATTATTATGACAACGCTTGAGAGCCCGTTTTTGAATAATAATAAAACAACATTTAAAATAACGATAATGTAAATTTTAAACAATTTTAATAATGAACCTTCCTCTTGACAAAATTTTGGGTATGCCACTGGTGGTGACACATAGGTTATGAAAATTTTTCGGTATGATTATGAAATATTAACAGTAATTATATCGGAATATGTATGATAAGAACTTTCTTGTGTTAAATTTTAACGTACCTTGTTAACATGTTTCGACCTATTTTGGGTCATCTTCGGAACTGGTCGTTGTTAGTCTTGGCGCCTCTTGTTTCCTGTGTGGGTGCGTTCGTAGTGTACAGTCAAAGAGTGTATGTGTTTTGAAATTGAGTTGTGTGTTGAGAATATCGTTGGGGTGTGTTTTCGTGTGTCTGTATATTTCATATTGTTCTAGTGTGTTGAGTTTCTGGCTTTTTGGTTGGATGTGCAGTATTTCCATGTCTGTGTTGATGTCTCTGTAGGTGTGGTTGGCATTTGTGACGTGTTCTGCATATGTGGAGGTGTTTTGCCAACCACACCTACAGAGACATCAACACAGACATGGAAATACTGCACATCCAACCAAAAAGCCAGAAACTCAACACACTAGAATATAAAATATACAGACACACGAAAACACACCCCAACGATATTCTCAACACACAACTCAATTTCAAAATATATTTCAGTATTATTTGTATTTATCCTGGTAATAATGAACAGTTTGACTCGTAGACATTTTGTTTTTACAGCATTAACTTCCCATGATTGTACGGGAAGATTCGAAGAGAACGGCAGTTACGTAGATTTTCGACTCCCCTCTACTACCATTAATGCACAACACAATGTCAATACGGCGGTTACTGTCGTCTGCGATACAACGAACTTTTCTGTTGATTTTCGAGTTTGGCATTTTTTCCGGTTATTATATGCTTATTTAAGTTGTGTTAACTCTCGCTAGTGGTTTTATATTTTATTTTATCCGTCTTAGTATTTATTTTATTATTGTAAATAAATTTGTTTTATCACTATTATTATTATTATTATTATTATTATTATTATTATTATTATTATTAATGAAGTATTTTTATTACAATCTTTGTATCATTTCTGTCACGATTATTCTATTATTATTATTATTATTATTATTATTATTGTTGTTGTTGTTGTTGTTGTTGTTACTATTATTTATATCATCAGCATTATTATTTGAACCCTGTAAAATTTATGTAGACTACTGGACTGTACCCGAGCACGAGCATTATGCTCATTTCGGGTATCTATTCATATGTATTCAATTCAAATGTAAATTGTAAATAAATTTGAAATAAATAAATTTGAAATGAAATTAAAACACATACACTCTTTGACTCTACACTACGAACGCAGGAAACAAGAGGCGCCAAGACCAACAACGACCAGTTCTGAAGATGACTCAAAATAGGACGAAACATGTTAACAAGGTACGTTAAAATTTAACACAAGTTCTTATCATACATATTCCGAAGTGATACAGTGTTAAAAGTTGTGTAATTATATTTTTCTCTCACTTCACCCATGACGCATAAGGCATACAATTTGTGTCGAGTTTCGCCTACACATTCGCAGATATGAAGTTGCTCACATGCTGTCAGTAATGAGAATCCGAAGGCGTTCGTACTACGTACAATAGGTATTTGTTCAACATTCTATCCGAAAACAAGGGCACTTCACTCGTGATATAAATACGTGTCTATCAGTCAGTTTGAAGGTCGGCTTCCCACATCAAACAAGCCGTGATGGAGCTTCACACAATATAATTATTGTAACATAATCCTGAAATGCCACTGCATCCGAAACAGACCCCAGCTGGTGTTCATAAAAAGCAACGGCCTTGAAGGAAATGATTCTACCGCAGCGATACAGGATTTGAAATCCAACCGTCCTTGTTTGATTTTCGAGAATGTAGTGCCTGCCTAACTAGTGTCTCATATCAACACTCTGATGTTATCAATATTTTAAGCGAGTCCAATTTCTTAGTAACTTCAGAGGAATTAATTAAATACAAATTATAAAATGTAACTGCATTTGTTACAGTTAACATCTTAAGGATCCCGCAGATACTTTACCTGGAGGTAAGTTTGTAAAAACCTAAATCCACAGGCAAGTCCCCTCATGTAAGGGCGAAAAGTATTAAGACTGTCGGCCTTGAGATAAGTCTCAGAATTCAGGGGCTGCTTAAATTTGTTTCCCTCTCCAAATTAAGGAGAAAAAGTAAACTTTATACTGCTTGTTTGAGGCTTGAAAGTAATGTAATTTTCCCTAAGATAGGTTACTAGCCTTATCGTTAGGTAGTCCAGTAGTTGCGAAATATCTTATCAAAATGAAAAAGATGTGAACAAGAAAATTACCAAATTTACACAAATTCTAGGAATAATAAACAATACATTAAAAGCTAAATTAGTACAAAAATCTACAAGAATAAAAATATATAATACACTAGCATTACCCTCCCTTTTATACGGAAGCGAGATTTGGACATTAAAGAAAAAAGACATGAACAGAATCAAAGCAACGGAAATGAAATTTTTCAGGAGGACAGCAGGATATACTCTTTAAGACCGAAAAAGGAATGAAGAAATTTTAGAACAATTAGAAGTAGAGTCAGTAGAAGAAAAAATCAGCAGATACAAATTCAATTGGCTAGATCATGTAAGAAGAATGGAAAATTCAAGAATCCCAAAAATTATGATGCAATATAAACCTAGAGGACATCGTCGACCAGGAAGACCTTTAAGAAGACTGCTAGATGGGGCCGAAACAGATCTAGAGAGGCCTAATTCGTGAAGGATGATGATGATGATGATGATGATGATGATGAAAAAGTAAACTTAGAAACAAACGATACTGCCAGCATGTGGTCGATATTTCGTCATTGTTCCATTTTAAGCTACTGATAATATTTATTTATTTCATCAATCTTTGTTCACGTCATGGCGGATTAGATGTATTCCAGTTCTTAATCCGCCATCACTCTCTATACAAATATAACAAAAACTAATACATAATGAACCTATACTGTTCTCCAACCAGGAGATCAACCGTGAAAGAAATGTGTTTACTATTGCGTCATCTATTGGAGCGAAGTAGATAGATAATATTACCGTTATAACGTCAGTTTAAAAACCATGCGCTCTCCTGCATATGTTATTTCCTGTATGGAGAGATTAAAAGACCAGGAGATTAACAGTGATCTAATTTTGTAACTAGGGTAGTATCAATATGTGTGCATCAATGTTATGGTTTGTGCTGTGAGAGCTAGTCAATAGAGATAAGAGTACCCACGTGTGTGTGACCTTATGATATCTTATGACATCAACATTCATTCACAGCATTACCCCGCTTCGTCTCATTCCCCAAAGACTTTCTCGTGGTTGGAGTACAGTAAGTACACTCTGTTTACAATAATAATAATAATAATAATAATAATAATAATAATAATAATAATAATAATAATCAACTAATAAGTATACCTCTTTTATTTAAAACTCCTACTTCAGCTTTTTCATTTTTATGCTCAATCTCTTAAGAATTATTCTGTTAACTTCATTGACTACTCTTCGTAGTTTCTTATCGTGTGACTACTCAACATTTAAATGCAGATTGCTGGCGTTTAGGTGACCATTCATTTTTATAAGCTACTATAGCGTTTATTTGTAGAAATTTTTTATCCACCAAACTGTTTCTCAAATCATTCGTTGCCTGGCACTTCAACGCAATATGCATTGCGTCTTCAGCTAGTCCACACAAAGGACATTTATCCTTCTCTACGTTCCCTCTCTTATTCTTGAGTCTCCAAATACCTAATCTCCATCATGCCATTCCCGTTCTCTCTTCCCTTGAATTTAGTCTAACATATTCTTCCTGTTCCCAAAACTGCTTCACGTCCCTATAGTATTTTAGTGATCCTAGATCTTTAATATCACTAAAAATATCTTGTCTCGAAATTTCGTTTGCCCTCTCTTTTACTAATCTTCCAATAGTTTTCGTGTTTATAGACCCTAGTTCTCTCCATAGCCAATTTACACCTAATCCATTTTAAGCAGTTCTCTGTAGCGCAATGGCGGCAAGGTATGAAAGTACAGATTTGAGTAAGCATCATCACGAATTTCAATTAACGCAGAACCAAGAAGGAATAGTATTTCTTGAGTGATAGAATTTCTACAAAGGGAATTATTGATTTGAACGACCTCATACTAGTTATTTCTGAACTATAATAAGCGTGTGTGGATATATGGACAATCCAATTCAGACATACCTTCATAAGGTAAGTCTGTAAAGATAAATCTCCGATAGGTCTTTGTGTGTGTGGTACCTTTACTTTTGTTTCTTCTACAGTCAATAGTTTTTTTTTTATTTCTGTTGTATTTAATATCGAGTTTCATGGTGCTATGGCAGAAAAAATACAAAATTAAATAACAATGTTGGTACATTAGAGAAAGCAAAATCCAGAAAATGCATGCACTCAGTCCAAGAAAGATTATGTTCGTAAAATGGCATTATAGCACAAATTCTTTGCGTTAAGTAGACACACTTGTTTAAACAACAAGTCTCTCTACTGTCAACTGTCCGAAGACAGGTCTGAACCTCACAAGTGAGCTTCCAGGAATGTTTGTCCAAACATTTTCGTCCAATACAACATTTCGTCCAAATTTCTATGACGAACACATTTAAGTCCAGTGGAATAAGTCCATAGCATTTTCGTCTAAGAGTAAATTTCGTCCAGAAATTTTTTAGTCCACAAAAATTTAGTCCAATATACATATTGTCCAATCGTGATTGATTCTGGATATTCAGATACTAGAAGCACATTTTAAACAGATGCCAACAATATAATACCAAATAATGGAGAACTCAAAAGTGGACAGGTATTGCTAGGGAAATGCATATATTAGTTTTACTTAAAATTATCAGGTATGGATCCCAAAGTAATTACTTCAAAAAGGAACAAACCACTGCTCATAGGGATCGAACCAGAGTATATTGGCGATGTGAGAATCGGTCAACCTGTAATGAAATTACACAGCAACCCGCAGAACCCTAAAGATGGAAATTAAAAAAGGAAATTACACTTTCTAAGAAATAGCTGCAGTGAATGCATGATCTTTGTTCTTTGAAATAACTGAAAATAAATCTCATGTTTTATTTCAGTGATTCTTATTTTGTATTAAGCACAGCTACGAAAATTCAAGGTAAATAAATTTCGACTAAATCAGGTAAGGACAAAATATATACAGGGTGTTTCCGGGCTAGTGTTACAAACTTTCAGGGATGATGGGGAAGGGCACATGTATCAATTTGAGAGAAGGAACTCTGGTCCGGAAATGACTGAGTCGAAAGTTACAAGCAAAAATAGTTGTGTGGGAATGACTTAATTTTATTCCTCTGTACACCTTATTTATGTGTAGGCTATTTATCTGTACATCTTACACATACTGTATTCATCTGACGTTGTTTACGTTGTCTACTTACAGTATTCCATTCAGTGCGCTGTCTGAGGGGTGGGGACAGGAAACTACACTAAAGCAATGCAAATGACGTAATGTGTAACGGACATGGTCGGTCCTGATATGCACGTCTGTAGACAGCAGTGTATGTGTACAAGTTGCAGTGTCCAGTCGATCAGTCCTGGTGAAATGGAGGAGTACACGAGAGCGGAATATGAAGATATGATTTTCGAATACGAATGAGCCGATGGGAACAGTAGACAAGCTCACAGATTATATCGGGACAAGTACCCACGTAGGAGACATCCGGCCCATACCATCTTTCCACGACTGTTCCAAAGGTTAAGGGAAGGAGGGAACGTGGTGCCAAATTACAATTCCATTTCCACATTTGCTTATAACTTTCGACTCAGTCATTTCCGGACCAGGGTTCCTTATATCAAATTGATACATGTGCCCTTCCCCATCATCCCTGAAAGTTTATAACACTAGCCCGGAAACACCCTGTATAGGTCGAAATTTCACATGATAGGCCTACTAAAATGACATGGACGAAAGATTTGTGGACAAAATTTGATGCAGGACAAACATATAACTGGACAAACGTATAATTAGGACCAAATTACGAATGGACGAAAATGTAATGGGCTAACATTCTGCTAACCACAACATGGCACCACTTATGAGGCCAGTGCACTGAGCATGTGCAATATTTTAAAAATGGAATTTGGAAAATTTAGGTGGCCCAAATATTCTGGGTCTGTACAGAATGTAATGAAGGACAGTTCAGTACGCAATTACGAAACAGCCTATACATGAAGTATGACAGCAGTTTATATTATATAAATCTCTAAGAACGAATAGCTAGTAAACATAATAAAATTCGCATTAGTAAAGTGTATACAACATGGATACTAATGGCAAGTTGTAATTACGATTCATTCCACTAACAGGATAATTATAAAATAATTTAATTGGAAAGGCTGCATAACGTAAACTACAACTTCTATTACAACAATCTCAAATTCTCAATCGTATGGCCAACACATTTGACGTTTGCACAAAGACTAAATGCCATGTATTGTAACTTAAATAAAGGTCACAAAAATTCAGTATTATGAGTAAACTTCGTAGAATTGCCACGAGAGTCGTAAGGTTTACTACGCACGCGTATAGACTGTATGAGAAGGGGACGTGCAACGGATCGAATATGCCTCTGATGTAAACACTGAGCAGTATACTGCGGTTACAATAAAACCTGTATCCTGCATTCAAGAAATATAATGAATGATCATTGAAGAAGGAAATGTCTAAACATGTAAATACACAATTATTTTGTGATGAGATATGTTAACTCACATCATCCTTGAATATGTGCATTGCAGTGAAGGGTTACGTACATTTTGAGCGACTGCAAAGTGAACCTCCTCCGATGGTCACTCAAACAGTTTTTATACTGGGAAAATGTACGTTCAACATCACACGATGTAATAGGTGCATATTTGAAGAACGTAAAGTCACTAGTTTTTAGTACATCAACTTCAGACATTTTGTCGTGACCTGATAGTACATCATTTATAATACGAAGTTGTGAATAGGCAGAATTTTCAGCAATAATGTTTCTCAATTTACGTTTCACTTTTTCTGAAATTAGTGAATTGTTATTTTGGATAACAATTTGTGATACTTTAAACACTATATTAAGGGCTTCTGAGAGTTGTAGTTTAGACGATTCTAACAGGGTGATGCTTTTGGACACGACTGGCTGCGGGGGTAAGGGTATTCCAGGGGCAATTGTTTGGAACAGTAACACTCTCATTTAGTCTGTTTGATTGAATTCTTGTCTGCACTGAACAAATGTTAAGCTTTGACTATTCCAACCACAGTAATGCAAAAACAAGTGCTTACATAGGTATACATTAGCTGTAGCTGCTCTGTCTATTTGGACCGGTCACAACTCTTAACATGAACTGCTTATACTACGAGACCGGGCGGTCGCTCACCTCTTCTATACTACCGTACATCGGCAACCTGATTGCATGCTGCGTGTGGCAATTCAACGAAGTCTAATTATGAGTATAAGAAACACATTCTTGAGGTTAGTATGTCATTGAAACATAGCGAAATTTATAAATTTACATCAAACGCAAGTGACAAGTTGGTTTATTGATATGTCTTGTCACTGTTTTCACGGATATCCGTATATATAGTGGAAACCATATATCACCTGATAGCCGTCGCATTTACATAAATTCCTCGTACCAAAAAAAATGATCAGGTTTAAAAGGAAAGTAAATGATAACAAAGAAAAGTGCTTAAATTGCATTTCCTAAATAACAACCATAACATTCCTTAATATCAGTTTTGTTACTACCTGGAATAACCTGTAATCAACAATAGTCTTTCTTGTTTTATTCTCTTCAGCTCTAATCAACAGTAACAACAATCCAGATTGCCAGGCGACGACAGGAAACAAAAGATGCGAGAGCAAAGGAATGAGATATATAAACAAATGAATATTGTTTCAAATTTAAGTATCATCACAGTCTAGTATATACAGCACGAAGCTCAATACTTAGTAAATATGCATCCATAGATAGTTGCTAACCACTAGGATCGCTAATATCGCCTCATTACAGACAATGCGAAATAGTACCGGAACAGTCTATTGTTCCTAGGACCCTTACAACTCAAGCTTCGTGACTGCATATATATTATCGTCGCGCTCTCATGGTTAACATTCGGCAGGTCTTTGAGCGGCCTCGTGCATAACATTCGGCAGGTCATTGAAATTTAATTGCATTATTGTTTTCAATTTCTCTTGTCGCCGCTCCAATCATTCGCCTCAATTTCAATATTGCAACCAATAAGCTGCTTCCATTATTAAATGACACCTACTTGTCTAATCCACGTGGACTAAAACCGAGGTTGCAATGTTTTGTGCTGAGGACGAACATTAAGATAAGTGATTAAAATTATTATTAAAGAGTTATTATTAAGAGTTAAGAATGTCAACAACAACAACAATAATAATAATAATAATAATAATAATAATAATAATAATAATAATAATAACAACAACAACAATAGCCATTTAACAATATAACAAACTAGTGCTTATTCTTATCGAGAAAGTAGACGTGACAACGGGCCAGGTGAATAAAAATCAAGTTAGAACTTTAAGTGTTAAGTTTTAGTACTATCTCTAGCTATCAAGTGTTAAGATAAAGCACTAGCTTTAGCTTGAAAAAGTGTGAATAAAACTGAAATCAGACTTCTAAGTTAATGCTGGAAAATTTAAAGCTTTAGCTGCCGCTGAACTGAACACCTGCAAAAAAATCCGTATAAATTGGTTTAATTATGGCATTGATGTATGCACGTCTGATATTATTAATAACTACTAGGCCTAAAGTATTATTGTTGAGGGAATGTAAGGCAGTAGTTTACAAGCAAATGAACAGTACTGCAGGATGTCAGGGTCAGGGTCAGAAACAGAAACAATTCAAGAGTCAAATAATGATTCACAATTGAAATTTGTCATGTTGTTGGCAGAACATAAGATACTTTGTAGCAAGTCTCAACTGCCCAAAATTAGAGATGAAAAAGAAAGATCAGTGTCTGTATTGAGGAATGAATTCTTAAAACATGTTGGTAAAAACATCACAGAAAAGCAACTTAAGAAGAAGATACAAAATATGAAGACCGAAGTGAAAAAGAAGACGTATAAAAATGCTACAGGAAATAAGAAAGTGGTTCTAAAGGACTGGGAAAAAATATTACTGGATTTGCTGTCATCTGATGAAAATCCCGTTTTCAACAAAATACCAGATAATTATAACCTATTAGTATATTGTCAATAAATTTTTACTATGATTCTTATTCATTCGTAATAATAAATTTTTATTAATTATATTATAATTTTGTAATGTATATTCATAATATAATATTAGTAATATTTTAATAATATTAATTTTTATTTTTAATTATTGTTAACAATAGTTATCCTTTTTATTCATACATTTTATTACTAGTAGTAATAATAATATCACCCAGAAAATACTCAGCCAGCCATTCAACGTTCTCTTCTTCGAATCTGAATAGACCATGGTAGTCTACTATGTGCGTTGACTTATGTTCTCCGTATAATTTAAGAGTCCGAATATTCATGAAAGCAGCCATTCTATATGATGTAGCCTCACAAACTGATTTTAAGTCTGGTCAGAGGCACACTTGAAAATTCGTAAGACTAAACTTGTAGTTAAATAGTTTTAACTGGGTTTTATTCACACTTTTTAAAGCACTTGCTGGAAAATTTAAGTTTTATCTGCGTGCCTTAGCATAAACTTTGTTCAGTAATATTCAGCTCTAGTTATAGCTTATAAGTTTAAGAATAAACTTGACTTTATTCACAGAATCGGTAGTATGAACTTAAAATTTGCTAGATTAAGCAATAACTACTTTTTATTCACTTGGCCCGTGTGACGCTTAGAGTGAAACCTACAGAGCAGCAATCGGTCGGCAAAATTATATTTTAAAAGCACACCGCACGTTATTGTATGATGCCGACATGTTAAACTTGAGAGCGCGGCGATAATACTAGACTGTGGTGTCATAAATCATAATATTATAGGGTCCACCGCTGTGGAGTAACGGTTAGTGCATGAAACGAGTGGGCCCAGGTTCAAATCCTGGTTCGAACAAGTTACCTGGTTGTAATTTTTCCGGAGTTTTCCCTCAACCAACTGAAGCAGAATTGCTGGGTAACTTTCGGCGTTTGGCCTCGGACTCATTTCGCCATCATTAATTTACATATCATCATCCATACGATAGCCTGAGTTCAGTTCATGGTGCGATGTGCTGTACTTGTCTAAGAGCTCGGCCGTTCGGTTATCCAATCATTCATAGAGTAGGAGTGGTAATCACAATAAGCCTCAAGCTGCACTGCAAGCCTTCGGGTAACTCCTCTGTTAAAAAAATCATATCAAATTGAAATATCAAAGGAGTAGATCGGGGGGTGAGGATGAAACATAAAAAGCGATTAACACTGGTTTTACTTTTTTTACCTGGTTATTTAACGACGCTGTATCAACTACGAGGTTATTTAGCGTTGATGGAATTGGTGATAGCGAGATGATATTTGGCAAATGAGACCGAGGATTCGCCACAGATTACCTGACATTTGCGTTACGGTTGGGAAAAACCTCGGAAAAAACCAACCAGGTAATCAACCCATGCGGGAATAGAACCCGCGCCCGAGCGGAACTCCTGATCGGCAGGCAAGCTCCTTAGAACACTGGTTTTAAAATTTCCCCTCAGTATCTAAACTGATGGGTTATTTAAATTAAATTTCTTCTTTACCTTAGTTTAACCTCTCCCTTTTAGGTTTATTTACACGACCCACGCCACACGGGCCTTACAGGGCCGCGACCTGTCGAGAGAGGAATTAATCTATTGGATCACATGTACATACTTTTTTGACCACACAAGGACATGGAGGGCCTCCCCGGATGAGGGATCAACTCAATGCCGGGGCCACCTCCAATAAAACACAAACATTTAAGACATTACAGTACGATTATTTAGTCCTGACAGTCGCCGGAGATGTGCGCCTGGGACAGGCGAGTCCATTTAGTTACGCCAAGGGGTGTTTGGGTTATTATTACCGACCGCTCGCCCTTATCTCTACTCCGAAATCTCCCCACTCCTCCCATTACTTCCCCTCTTTCGCGTCTCTGAGTTGTCAGGACTATAGTCCCGTCGCTCTACGTAATTTCCGGCAGCCAATCGCGTTGCAGGTCGCCTACATTTAAACGTGTGCGTCTTGTGATTCGCTGATTCATTTCTTAAGACTCGATAAATACTTAATATAATCGCCCGCCATTTTAGCTCTTTTTTTGGCGTTCGCAGAAAACACACGAAGACGTTATTTGCCGCTCAATTATTTGCTGAATTGATTTATTATCATAGGCGCTACAACATGATAATGTTTAACGGTGCGGCAAATAGATTCCTCTTATGGTAGCTCGGCAATGTGAGAACAAAAATGGCAAACAATACTACCTACCTAGACTTCATAGATCCTTTACTTTCTAAGACGTAAGCAAAGGGGAGGAGTCACGCCGGAAATAACAGCTTCGGGACTATAAATAATCGGTCTGTACACAGCATTCACTCACACATATGAAAGGGAAAGATCGCCGTCCATGGCCGGACTTTCAAGAGGTACAATCCTGGAAATAACTGAGGAAACCATAAAAAAACCTCACTTAGGATTCCCGACTCCTGGGATCGAACCCCGGACCTCCCGAATGCAAGGCTAGCCCTCTACCACGCCCCTAACCCGCTCGGTTAAACTAGATTTAATTGAAATAAATAGTTATTTAGACTCGGGAGTTTATAAATTAAAGTCAGGTAGGTATTTTAACTATGAACGCATTTTTATGCTAATTACATAGCGGAAAAATATATTTAGACACATAATTCTGAAAAAATGATAATAAAGACAGTTATTACATAAGATATAAGACGCTGAGGCATCACTCGGCTGATAAAAAACCGGTTTCTTTTTTACAAAATAATCATATCTTACAAGAAATATAAATGAGTTACGGAGCACCACAAAACAAATTGTCAAGACAACTGTCACATGATACTCTCATTTCAAGGTCGAAATTTATATTATTATTGCACTTGTTCGGCCGGTGACGTTACGCTGTCAAGTGTTTCACAGCTTGCACAGCCTTGAGACATTTACAATAAATTCTATTAGAGAAACCGACACAGTAGGACTATTATGTGGCACTAATAAAATATAGAACAGGATAACTAGAATACTACTTTCACTGTCAGTGATTTTAATTCCTTTCGCTTATACAGTAGACTAAGTCTATGAGCGGCTTCGTGGGAAATAATAATTATTGTTTTCGCATCAGTCTGTACGGAAGTGGAGCAATATCACTCACATTTTATGAACATAACTAAATTTGTAACAACATTATGGACTTTTAAGAATCCTCATGGTTTCTAGGTCTAGAAGTTACCTACATATTTTAAGCTACTAGGCCTATATTCACACATTTTTCTATAACATTATTATTATTATGATTATATTTATTGGGGAACATCAGTGTGGTTTTAGGCGTAATAGATCAACTATTGGCCAGATATTTTGTATTCGACAGATAATGGAGAAAAAATGGGAGTATAAGGGTACAATGCATCAGTTATTCATAGATTTCAAAAAGGCATACGACTCGGTTAAGAGAGAAGTTTTATATGATATTCTTATTCAATTTGGTATTCCCAAAAAACTAGGTCGACTAATTAAAATGTGTCTCAGTGAAACGTACAGCAGAGTTCAAATAGGTCACTTTCTGTCAGATGCGTTTCCAATTCACTGTGGGCTAAAGCAAGGAGATGCATTATCACCTTTACTTTTAAACTTTGCTCTAGAGTATGCCATTAGGAAAGTCCAGGAAAACAAACAGGGTTTGGAATTGAACGGCTTACATCAGCTGCTTGTCTATGCGGATGACGTGAATATGTTAGGAGAAAACCCACAAGCGATATGGGAAAAAACGGGAATTTTACTGGAAGCAAATAAAGAGATAGATTTGGAAGAAAAATTCCGAAAAGACAAAGTATATGATTATGTCTCGTGGCGAGAATATTGTACGAAATGGAAATATAAAGATTGGAAATTTATCTTTTGAAGAGGTGAAGAAGTTCAAATATCTTGGAGCAACAGTAACAAATATGAATGATACTCGGGAGGAAATTAAACACAGAATAAATATGGGAAATGCCTGGTATTATTCGGTTGAGAAGCTTTTATCATCCAGTCCAAAAATCTGAAAGTTAGAATTTATAAAACAGTTATATTACAGGTTGTTCTTTATGGTTGTGAAACTTGGACTCTCACTTTGAGAGAGGAACATAGGTTAAGGGTGTTTGAGAATAAGGTGCTTAGGAAAATATTTGGGGCTAAGAGGGATGAAGTTACAGGAGAATGGAGAAAGTTACGCAACACAGAACTGCACGCATTGTATTCTTCACCTGACATAATTAGGAACATTAAATCCAGACGTTTGAGATGGGCAGGGCATGTAGCACGTATGGGCGAATCCAGAAATGGATATAGAGTGTTAGTTGGGAGGCCGGAGGGAAAAAGACCTTCAGGGAGGCCGAGACGTAGATGGGAAGATAATATTAAATGGATTTGAGGGAGGTGAGATATGATGATAGAGAATGGATTAATCTTGCTCAGTGTAGCACCAGGACATACAACTGGTGACTGATAGCCGAAGCGTCGGCTCCAATGGACGAAAGATCGGCTCTTCTGCCGGTCGTTCGGTAGGCGACCGCATACGGCCTAACGAATACTCGGCCGTTCATGGTTCTTGTGGACGGCTAGGCTTAGACTTTTGGGATATTAACTTAGCACAACCGATCTTCTATTCTTCTTTAATCTCTTCATCCATTTAATTCTCAACCAAATTCTTTTGCCATAATCATTAAAAGATACAAAATTTCTAAATAAACTTAATTGATCAAATTAATACAAATTTAATTACCAGAAACAACAGTGATTGTTTACACTGAAACAAAATAACCTACATATTGCCTTGACAACAACGGTCAACTTTCTTATCGGAGAAATTTTTACCAATCAAATTTACGCAATATACAAAATTAAAAACAAATTTATTTATATGACGATCGTCCAAAAAAACAATGTACAACAGACGTGCGTTAGGTGTCTAACAGGATCTCAGAAACTGAAAAAACTTGGCTTCGCCTCTATTTTTCAAACAATTTCCTCGATTCTGTTATAATGCACTTATCACACTTGTATCGTAATATACTATTGTTTATGCTCGACCATGCCGAAATGTAGTAATTATACACCTGGTAGCAGACCTTTAATGCATGTACACCTACTCATTAAAGGTCAGGTCTTTCAGCCCATGACGACTCAGGTTACAACTGTTCAGCTAATGACAGGTCAGCTTTCTACCGTTATAAAACCGCAAGTATCGATTATTCTCGGATATGCAATCGAAAGAGAATTAGCGAAAAGTCACGGAGGCTGGAAATCCAATACTGTCGCAGAAGGTTATGTTCTGTTACTATAATAATTAGCGTTAATTGTAAATAATATTCAAATAAATTCAATTTGTCATCTCGTTTTTCAATGTCTAATTTAATTTCAATGTTATATCTGTAGGTTTTTATAGCCTAGCAAGGTCAATGTGGACATCTGTTCCTCGGAAAAAATCAATACTTTCACGTCTGCGCACATCTCACAACATACGGGACATTGGTCAAGGTCAGATACAAAGAAAATTAATAATATCAAGTTAGAAATATGGTCGAGCATAAAAAGTCGTATGAAACTCGCCTATAATGGTAATTAAGAAGCTCGTATGAAAATTATGAAACTCGCTTGCGCTCGTTTCATAAATATCCATACTCGCTTCTTAATTACCTTCATTATAGGCTCGTTGCATAATGTACTATTGTATGACAACCAGGCAACATGCGGTATTGCCAACCTACGAGGCATGCAAACAACATCGTTAAGTACGAGAAAAGAGTACAATCGTCCAAAATAGTGTTATTTATGGTACTAGATAATTAATATGTCTTCTATTCAAAAGCGGAATGTCTATCAAAAGAGGCGTAGCCGAAAGTGCTAATTTCCGCGAGTGAATACAAAATCCTTGATTCACTTGTGTCATACAAAATTTTTTCCGAAATCGACAAAGACACCAAACAGTCTTTCAACTGTTAATTAATTTTTTAAATGTTAGAAGAACGTGCTACTTTATTCACTACTAATTACAGTAGAAGTTTATCCACTCCTTTTCTTAAAAAATGTTGGAAGAATTTGTTACTTCATTCACTACTGATTGGAGTAAAATTACAAGAATTCTTATTGTTAAAAATGTTGGAAGAATAATTTGCTACTTTATTCTCTAGTGATTGAAGTAAAATTTCATCCACTTTTATTGTTAAAAATGAAGGAAGAATTTGCTATTTTATTCACTACTGATTGAAGTAAAATTTCATACATTCCTATTGTTATAAATATTGGAATAATAATTTGCTACTCCATTCGCTAGTGACTGAAGTAAAATTTCATCCATCTTCATTCTCAAAAATGCTGGAAGAATTTGCTACTTTATTCACTACTGATTAAAGTAAAATTTCATCCATTCCTATTGTTATAAATATTGGAATAATAATTTGCTACTCCATTCGCTAGTGACTGAAGTAAAATTTCATCCATCTTCATTGTTAAAAATGCTGGAAGAATTTGCTACTTTATTCACTACTGATTAAAGTAAAATTTCATACATTCCTAGTGTTATAAATATTGGAATAATAATTTGCTACTCCATTCGCTAGTGACTGAAGTAAAATTTCATCCATCTTCATTGTTAAAAATGCTGGAAGAATTTGCTACTTTATTCACTACTGATTAAAGTAAAATTTCATACATTCCTATTGTTATGAATATTGGAATAATAATTTGCTACTCCATTCGCTAGCGACTGAAGTAAAATTTCACCCACATTTATTGTTAAAAATGCTGGAAGAATTTGCTACTTTATTCACTACTGATTAAAGCAAAATTTCATACATTCTTATTGTTAAAAATGCTGGAAGAATGTTACTTCATTCACTACTGATTAAAAGTAAAATTTTATCCATTTTTATTGTTAAAAATGCTGAAATAATAATTTGCTACTCCATTCGCTAGTGACTAAAGTAAAATTTCATCCACCTTTATTGTTAAAAATGCTGGAAGAATTTACTATTTTATTCACTACTGATTAAAGTAAAATTTCATCCATTTCTATTGTTAAAAATGCTGGAAGAATTTGTTACTTCATTCACTACTGATTAAAGTAAAATTTCATCCATTCTTATTGTTAAAATTGCTGGAATAATAATAATTTGCTACTCCATTCGCTAGAGACTGAAGCAAAATTTCATCCGCCTTTATTGTTAAAAATGGTGGAAGAATTTGCTGCTTTATTCACTACTGATTAAAGTAAAATTTTATCCATTCCTATTGTTATAAATATTGGAATAATAATTTGCTACTCCATTCGCTAGTGACTGAAGTAAAATTTCATCCATCTTCATTGTTAAAAATGCTGGAAGAATTTGCTACTTTATTCACTACTGATTAAAGCAAAATTTCATGCATTCCTATTGTTATAAATATTGGAATAATAATTTTCATACATTCCTATTGTTATAAATATTGGAATAATAATTTGCTACTCCATTCGCTAGTGACTGAAGTAAAATTTCATCCATCTTCATTGTTAAAAATGCTGGAAGAATTTGCTAATTTATTCACTATTGATTAAAGTAAAATTTCATACATTCCTATTGTTATAAATATTCGAATAATAATTTGCTACTCCATTCGCTAGTGACTGAAGTAAAATTTCACCCACATTTATTGTTAAAAATGCTGGAAGAATTTGCTACTTTATTCACTACTGATTAAAGCAAAATTTCATGCATTCCTATTGTTATAAATATTGGAATAATAATTTTCATACATTCCTATTGTTATAAATATTGGAATAATAATTTGCTACTCCATTCGCTAGTGACTGAAGTAAAATTTCATCCATCTTCATTGTTAAAAATGCTGGAAGAATTTGCTACTTTATTCACTACTGATTAAAGTAAAATTTCATACATTCCTATTGTTATAAATATTCGAATAATAATTTGCTACTCCATTCGCTAATGACTGAAGTAAAATTTCACTCACATTTATTGTTAAAAATGCTGGAAGAATTTGCTACTTTATTCACTACTGATTAAATTTAAATTTCATACATTCCTATTGTTATAAATATTGGAATAATAATTTGCTACTCCATTCGCTAGTGACTGAAGTAAAATTTCATCCATCTTTATTGTTAAAAATGCTGGAAGAATTTGCTACTTTATTCACTACTGATTAAAGTAAAATTTCATCCATTCCCATTGTTATAAATATTGGAATAATAATTTGCTACTCCATTCGCTAGTGACTGAAGTAAAATTTCATCCACCTTCATTGTTAAAAATGCTGGAAGAATTTGCTACTTTATTCACTACTGATTAAAGTAAAATTTCATACATTCCTATTGTTATAAATATTGGAATAATAATTTTGCTACTCCATTCGCTAGTGACTGAAGTAAAATTTCATCCATCTTCATTGTTAAAAATGCTGGAAGAATTTGCTACTTTATTCACTACTGATTAAAGTAAAATTTCATACATTCCTATTGTTATAAATATTTGAATAATAATTTGCTACTCCATTCGCTAGTGACTGAAGTAAAATTTCACCCACATTTATTGTTAAAAATGCTGGAAGAATTTGCTACTTTATTCACTACTGATTAAAGCAAAATTTCATACATTCTTATTGTTAAAAATGCTGGAAGAATGTTACTTCATTCACTACTGATTAAAAGTAAAATTTTATCCATTTTTATTGTTAAAAATGCTGAAATAATAATTTGCTACTCCATTCGCTAGTGACTGAAGTAAAATTTCATCCACCTTTATTGTTAAAAATGCTGGAAGAATTTACTATTTTATTCACTACTGATTAAAGTAAAATTTCATCCATTTCTATTGTTAAAAATGCTGGGAGAATTTGTTACTTCATTCACTACTGAGTAAAGTAAAATTTAATCCATTCTTATTGTTAAAATTGCTGGAATAATAATAATTTGCTACTCCATTCGCTAGTGACTGAAGCAAAATTTCATCCACCTTTATTGTTAAAAATGGTGGAAGAATTTGCTGCTTTATTCACTACTGATTAAAGTAAAATTTTATCCATTCCTATTGTTATAAATGTTGGAATAATAATTTGCTATTCCATTCGCTGGCGACTGAAGTAAAATTTCATCCACCTTTATTGTAAAAAATGTTGGAAGAATTTGCTGCTTTATTCACTACTGATTTAAGTAAAATTGATTCAGTAACGATATTTCAGCTATTAAATTTCAACTTTTAGAGGTAAAAGTTGGAAAAAATATGTTACTGGTATTACTAGTACCTCAGTAAAATTCTCAATACAGTCATAAACTCGTTTCATTACGCCTTCACTGAATTCAGCTGATAAAAGACATTTAGAACGACACTAGCATGTTGATAACTCATGATACGAGCTTGCAGAAACTAAATGTACAAGGTCAAAGCCAGTTGGCAAACGTTTATGCGTACTCTTTTTCAACGACGAACAACTCAAATTATAAAGAAATTAATCCTAACATTCGTATTGGTGGACAGCAATGCTTTATGATGGAATTTACAGCAGAATAATACAATTTAAAGCTAAATCGACACATTTTACCATGATCAATATCCAAATTCAAATTCCAATGAGATGAAAATTACTCATTTCTCCTGACATTATTCACCATTCTGTACCTCAGTCACCATCTTTCGGAGCTTCTATATAGCAGCACAACACATTTCCTTTATTATATATATTTGTTTAGACCAGCCGTGGCGAAAAGGCGTCTCACGAGCACATTGTGGCTCGCAGTGCATTTCCCTTGCCTCCTACCTACAACCCCCACCCTCTCACTCACTGGAGTAAACTCCGTTCCATTTGTATTTGTCTCTGACCTGCGAGTGGCGTATCGTCGCAATGTCTCTCTCGAAACCATGTAGACTAAAAGGTAAAAAGGTTAAGGTATCCCCGTAACATGCCATGAAGGCACTTGGGGGGCATGGAGGTAGAGCCCCATGCTTTCCATGACCTCGGCACTAGAATGAGGTGGTGTGGTCGGCACCACGCTTTGACCGCCTTTTACCCCCGGGAAAGACCCGGTACTCAATTTTAGAGAAGGCTGAGTGAACCTTGGGGCCGTTCTGAAAGTTTGGCAACGAGAAAAAAATCCTGTCACCACCTGGGATCGAACCCCGGACCTTCCAGTCCGTAGCCAGCTGCTCTACCAACTGAGCTACCCGGCCGCCCCAAAACCATGTAGACTACCTCTATAAAAACGAAAGTTTCAAGTAGGATGGGAGGATGCATTTTTTTTTTTTTGCTGACAATATAATGACAATATTAAATGTATGATTTGTTCATAAGTATTACGAGGAAAACGGTTGTATAACATAAAACGGCATTATAAGTTACTACATGTTACTGGTTAAACATTAAAAGGTTAAGTGTTATTATTATTATTGTTATTATTATTATTATTATTATTATTATTATTATTATTATTATTATCTCTGTACGTCGATCCTTTTTCAGCAGATGTACGAATAATGCGGTTAGATCTTCAATTTAAACTCACAGATTTACTATGTGATGTTAAATGAAAGCTAGATGTAAGGACTTGACAAATGTTGAACTTTTCAAATCTTTGGCAAAAAATAAATATTTGAAGCTTCGTTCTTTCGCTTGCTTTGTTGAAGCCATGTTCGCTACAACTTACGTTTGTGAAAAATTATTTTCAACAATGAAAATAGTAAAAATCAAATTTAGATCATGACTTCGTGATCAACTACGACTGACAGTAAGTGACATAATTCCTGATTTTGAAACTCTGTCGCAGAGACATTCTGAAGACAATTAATTTCAGGTTGTGATAATGTGTCCTATGTTTTCTTGTTCATTTCTTTCTTCGTTACACGTACTAAACATTAGTTTGTAGCCTTGTACTGTATATAATTTTATTTAAGTGCTTGACGTAAGAAAAATGAAAATCCGTTAATAAGTCAGACAGTTGTTCTATTTCCCCTTCGGTTGTCCGCCTCCCTCCATAGATGCTATGCACGTTGCAGCTTACACAGTGGCTCGGAGCACGATGGCATTTTCGACACGTCTGGTTTAGACCAACGCTGACCAAAACTCGAGCTGCAGCGATTACATGCGACAGACAGCCTATGATGTAAGGAGACGGAGGAAAGATACTTGGCATGAAAACTACAACCAGTGGTGGTTCCTGTACTAACATCTTGATCAATTCCGCGGATAAAAATCTCAAGCTTTGCTCTATCAGTAATGTCACTGCTGTCATCAAGAGCCAGTGAATAATATACGATTTTTCTTGCTTCTTTTTTTAACCTTCCTCTTGAATATAATCAGGAATTTTCTAAATTCTTCTCTCGATACTTGGTCGAGATATTCGCAGTTTTTCAAAATTAACAACTTCTTATGGACAAATTATTTAAGCTATTTTTATCATTACTCTTTTGAGAAATTCTGTTCTATTAAAAGGCTTTACAGCACCCCATTAGGTAGCTGACTTCCTCACATTTATCTCATCTTTCTCTTCCTGGCTATGATTTAAGACATGTCGATTCCTGGCGTTTAACAGTTCATTGGCACATAATATCGAATCAGTTTTTCTACAATATTATTATTAAATGAATAACTAATAAATAGTTACCCTCATCTAAAGATTAAGAAGATTAAAACTGAGATATAACCTAACAATTTTATCCTTCTAGGGAGAAGATCTAAAAATATCAATATTCATACACGTACAGAAGAATTATAGAAACACAGCAGCAGCAGCATCCGCAGTAGCAGCAGCAGCAGCAGTAGCAGTAGTAGTAGTAGTAGTAGTAGTAGCAGCAGTAGTAGCAGCAGCAGTAGCAGCAGCAGCAGTAGTATTAGTAGTAGCAGTAGCAGTAGTATTAGTAGTAGTATTAGTAGGCCTAGTAGTAGTAGTAGTAGCTGCAGTAGTAGTAGCAGTAGGAGTAGCAGTAGCAGTAGCAGTAGTAATAATAATAATAATAACAATAACAATACATTATTCAGCGTGGCAATTAATGTTTATATAAATTCCTAATTGAACCGTTGAGCAAAGTAAACATATTACATTTTGTCCAACAGAACAACAAAAAAGTTCTCCTTCTCATTCTTTATGAATCCACCTCTTACTGCTTGTAGAGACAGAGTTTGCAGAGCGACATGATACCGCCACTGCTTGCCTTCAGTACGTGAATGAAACTCACAGCAAAGTATAGGAAACTCCTCGTACCCGTTTGAATGTCTGTGATTACATGATGTAATCACGACACCCGCTTTGGTCACCGCTGCTTTACAGGTACAAAGAAAAACATGTAAGAACGAAGACTGTCGCAGGTGATACAATTTTAGAACAAGTACAAAAAGTTTTAATTATTTGGGATGTGATGTTTATGAAAATTCTAATGATGTAGACTAATGGTGTCTCATATTTATTCTGTGTTTAATTTCCTCCCTAGTATCATTTATATTTAGTATACTCGAATTAAAACAATTATATTTTATGAGGGGATAGAAGTTATTCCTGGCAAGGATGTTAATGTGAATTTATGAGAGGGGGATAACTTTTCAACAGGTGGTAAATCCCCCATTCCCCCCGTTAATTAGTACCCTGTGTACATCTATCATCAGACAGTACATCTCACTTGACGATATGTGTCAGAGGAAAAACAATTGTTTGTATGCATCTGAAGTCTGATTAGTGTAATATGTAGCTGACCAGCCTCATAGGCAAGTGGTCAGAGCTTTTGACTACAGTTCATGAGGTCCCGAGTTCGATTCCCGGTTAGAACACAGGAATTTTTCCTTAAAGAGGAATAGAAATTAGGTTAGTCTTAGATTTAAGACCCTCCTGGCAATTAATAATAACAATAATAATAATAATCATCATCATCATCATCGGGCCAGCGTAATTCCGCCTGCCAGGCCCCAACCTCAGAAGTGGGTTACAAAGAAGCCATCGCCAGGAGAGATCAGAAATGTCAAATAACAACCTGGTGGCTTTGGATAAATTATATATATAGCTAGGTAGCGATGTATGCAATGGAGGAGGAAACAAACTGGCCACCCTACCCTATTATCTCCTGGCCTAGTTGTAGTTGTCTCATGAGTGATGCCTTGTTAGTGTCATTTGTGAGGTCCAAACTTGTCTTCGGACAGTTGACTAAACAACACTGAATATTTTTACTATCAATAGTCGTCGTCGTCTTCCTAACAGTATTAGGCCGAGTGGCCTGTTACGGTCTCAAACTAGAATTTTCAGTCCATCTCTTCTTCAGACGACCTAGAGATCTTTTCCCATGCGGATGGTAATGAAACAGTGCTTTTGGAATTCTGCATCGATCCATTCGTTCGAGATGACCCTTCCACTGAAGTTGATATTTGCTGATGAACTGTATAATGGGTTCTATTTGAAGTTCTTGCATTATGTCCTCATGTTTTATGATCCAGCGAGTATATCCAGCTGTTGCTCTCATGAACCTCATCTCACTTGCTGTTATTCTACTGACATCTTTATTCTTCACAGTCCACGCTTCACTACCATAGCTTAATGCTGACTGTGCTAAGATTTTATACGAGCCTATTCTTGTGTGCTTTGTACTAGTGAATGTTTCATGATTTTATTGATGATCCCCATTGTTTTATTATATTTACATATCTTTTAGCAATATCTACTTCATCATAAGGTGATAGTGTATAGCCAAGGTAAGTGAAAGTATTTACTCTTTCTATTATTTTATTATTCAAACAGATTTTACTTGGTACAGGGAATTTGCCACAAAATGACATGATTTTCGTTTTTTCAATATTAATTTCCATGTTATATTTTTCACTGACCATATTTGAATTGTGTACTCAATATTGTAAATCATCTTCAGTTGATGTTATGAGAACTAGATCATCAGCGAAAAATAAAGCATCGCGCTGCAAATTTCGATTAATTGGAATAAATCCATGGCGTGTCTGTCGCCAATCTTGAATGATTCTGTTTATAATGAATAGAAGTGGTGAAAGACCACAGCCTTGTCGTACTCCGCTATAAATGGGTCGCCATTGTGAAAGTATATTGTTGCTTCGAATTGCTATGATGGTTGTTTTTTATATGTTGTAAATATTTTGTATAATCTCTTGAGGTACTTGATCATCTGCCAAAATCTGAAGTAACTTATTCCGATTAACTTTATCAAAAGCCTTTTTAAAGTCAGTGAATGCCATATGCTTTTCTAGATTAAATTCTCTATGTTTCTCAACCAGTAATTTCAATGCAAAATATCCATCACAACAGGACCTTCCTCGACGAAAATCATTTTGTTCTTCACTGATAATATTGTCGTAATGCTTATTGAGTTTGTTTTTCAAAATATTTGCATAAATTTTATATCCTGCGTTCAATAAACTTATTCCTATATAATTATCCGTAATTTTCAAATCTCCTCTTTTATGTACAGAGATTACAATAGATTTACTCCAACTTTCTGGAATTCCTTGTCCTTCCCATATCAAATTTAAAAATTTAAAAAATCTTTGCAGAAATTTAAGGCTAGCATATTTGAATAATTCACTATTTATTAAATCTTCTCCTGGAGATCTATTGTTTTTCAATTTACCCAAGACCTTTTGTAGTTCATCCATAGAAATTAACTCCATTAAAGGATTAGCAGAAAATGGAAGCGTGACAACTTGTGTTGATGTAGACCATAGTTGTTGAAAATACTGTAACCAATTGTCCTGAGAAATAATATTTATTCTTGGATTATCTTTAACTTCACAATTTAATTTCTTAAGAATTTTATAAGTCTGTGGTTGAGGCCGAGTAATATCATTTTCTAAGTATGTCACAAAGTTTATCCAGTTCTATGTTTTTTTTTTCGAAATTTTATAATAATGATCTACAACATGCCTGAAGTGTTTATCTATTATTACCATGATTCCAGCTCTGGCCCTACTCTTGCTGTCAACACCAGAATAGAACTGAAGGTAGTTTTCAGTTTCTTTAGATCAGGCCTGCACTCTCCGAGCCGGCTCACAGCTCAAGAGCGGAATGCAGATATTAGCTGCGCTCTGTACTTGTGGACTGGAAGAAGGGGTGATCTCGTACAAAATATACACAAAAGGAAGTACTATTACGAGTGTTTATGAAATGAATTCCCGTTCAGTGTTTGCAAAACTATCTTGGACTATTATTAATTAATAAAGAAATATTTATTTTACAGAAATAATATAAATTCTATAGCTACTTAAATGTACAATATCATTTTGTTATTTTTTATTTATCAGTACGAGGTTTTATGCTGTTGGCAGCTGAAAGGAACAGTAGCCTACTGATAGTAATGAAACTTCAGTTACAGATGTTCGATGCCTGCCTTTATTAAAATTGCTCACAAATATAAATGTTGAGCCAAACATAGCAATCATTTTCACAGCCAGCCTCTGTAGTCGTGGCTATTATTGCAATGTTTAGACTTGTAAAACTCAACCAGGCTAGTAGTATTATTCAAACGATCTTTAACCCTTAGGTCACATTGAAGATCAATAAGTTCGAGCTGTAAATCGTTAAATGTTATGTTCCGTCTTTTAGATTCCTCCATACTGTACTGTAGCAGTAGGTAAGCAACGTGAAACAGTTACTGAGAATAGGCCTACACACTGCACTCCACTAGATAACTGAGTGGTCGTTTCCCTCTCCTCTACCTGTAGCAAGTCTATGAGCGTATTCCGAATCTCACCGGTGAGCAATCCGATGGCATCACGGTGTTCCGAATTCCACCGATGAGGTCATTGATGCTCCACCGGTGTCGCACCGGTGCCATCAGCTTGCAGAGGTGGTGGCAGTCTCCATCAGCCGCCATCAGTGAATTTGATTGGTTCTTGTATAGGGCGGGAATTAGCAGACGAATGACATCGTGCACTGTTGTGTCATGGCGGTGTGTTCTGCTGTATTGTTTGTAATGAGCACAACGTAAAAACAATATGTTAATGGCTTATGAGCGAACATGTCAACGGACCAGTTATTACTACCGGTTCAAGAAATAAATTGTTTATGCTCTCTTTTCTTTGAACGAGATGGCAGTACGGAAATTTCGCAAAATTTTGCTAGCGTAGCACAGACAACAACTTATACAGTCACCATGACAGCCATGAATCCTCCAGCAGTTTTGTTCCTAATTCGCTGCAGCGTGACGTCATTGTTGTCCACCGGTCCGGTGAGATTCGGAATACGCTGTATGTCATTCTGGCGTATCTTCCTCTCCGTTTCGGTGAGCGGTAAACCGGCTCTCCCGCTCCGAAGGAGCGAGCGCGCCCGTTGAGCGCTGTTTGTGCAAGTATGCTTTAGATCATTTCAATTTCTTTTTAGTTTTCGAAATTACTGCTATTGAAATATTCTTTTTGACTAAAATATCATCTAATTGATCTCTTTGTGTAAAATTCCCTGTACATTCCAAGTTCCAAATTTTAAAACATTTTCTTTTTTCCATGTCTTGTCCTTGTTCTTGCCTGAGTCGTCATCGTTATAATCCATCTTTGTCATCTGAGGCTTCTGTTGAGACTTGAAAGCTCTATGGGTTGCTAGCCCAGAGAGGTGCAATTGGTGGGGTTCCCACCTATGCAGCATTTCCTCTGCATATGACATTTAAGTTATACCGCTGATACTCGGTCCCCAGAGCCTCGTTCGTTCAAAACGGGTTGCACCACGTGAAGGTGAGGATGGGATTTGGGTAGGAGAGGTTGTAGATGGAATGCACATCACTACCTTTTAGCAACCCTACTATCAATACAAATTTACAAAAACATATTTTTTAGTTGGTTATTTAACGACGCTGTATAAACTACTAGGTTATTTAACGTCGATGGGGTTGGTGATAGCGAGATGGTATTTGGCGAAGTGAAGCCAAGGATTCACCGTAGATTACCGCTTATGGTTGGGGAAGACTCGGAAATAACCCAACCACGTAACCAGTCCAAACGACAATCGAATCCGTGCCCGAGCGGAATTCCTGATCGGTAGTTAGCCGACTGAGCTATGCCGGTGGCCGAAAAACATATTCACTTTATCATAATGTCACATATGTTGATGTTACTCTGGAATTAAATCCAACAATATTTAAAATTCCACTTTAAAACACAATGTACATAATAAGTTGTTTAAAGGTAATATATCTTCTACAATAATGTGATAAAGAGCGAACACTTCGGTGTAAAAGTATACGTATTCCGAAGATAAAATAAATAATCTTCGGAATTCGCACTGAAGCAAAATGATCTAATTTTTATCATAATATCTGCGAGATAAAGAACTGGTATGAACTGCAATAATTTAAGAAGTAACTAGTTAAAACAGCGTTTCTCAAACTATGGTCCGCGGACCACCTGTGTTCCTCGAGGTCTGCCCTTGTGGTCCTTCAAAAAAGGCAGAAGAAAAAATAAAATTCAAACGAATTGCGTATCACTCTAAAGCTGAAAATCTCAGAGTCTGGAAATGACACATGGCAATCGCCTTTCACTTTTTCTCTCAGTACTGACATTTTATGAAATTTATTATCCTACCTGTCTACCCACTTCCCACTCTAATCTCAACAACAAAAGAGGGATATATAGCACAATGAACGTGGTGTTTCTCGCCATCTTTTCCCTGCACATCGGGCGCCGCCCCTGTAACCAAGCCAGGGACCACTCAAATTCATAACAGAGTACCGAACCTTTTCATTTATTTATGAAAGCCATAGTTTTGCCTACACTCAGTCTGCACGTTGAAATGGTCACGTGCTGTACGTCGTACACCAATAATACAACTCTGAGGTCACAATCTGAAACTTATTTTCCAAGTAAATATGACAAATTTTTATTGCTTCGTGATAACTTTCATTGCGATATTGAAACTAACAAACTTTCATTGAGTGAAAAAGAACAGTTAATTGAACTCTCCAATGAGACCGGAAATTCCAAGCGGAAGGTATAGTTAATTTCTGAACCGCATCACAAGTGAAAAGAGAATACAGTGAACTGTAAAATGGTGCTTTAGAGATTATAATTCAGTTTGTTTCTACGTATTTGTGTGAGAAAGGGTTTTCATCACTAGCTCTAATAAAAACAGAGTAGGATACCGAAATCGACTCGATGTATGTGACAATTTCCGACTTAAGTTTACCAGCATACGTCCAAATATAGAACAACTGCGCAAGAATCGGCAGGCTCATCCATCTCATTAATGTGAGTACCAACAGTTATTTTTTTTTCAGTTAATAAGTTAAACATTATCCAAACTCTAAAAGCCTTATTAAAGAAACAAAAATGTATTTTCTTCTATTAACATTAGCTTAATTAATTAATACTAATATAAAATTAATTTAATTAATAATTCTATTTTAAAGTATAAGTATATTGATATTAAAATATACTACAAAATGATACATTTGCTTTCGAAGGAAACAAGAGTAAGGTGGTCCGCGGAACTGTTCTGACTTAAAAAAGTGGTCCCCACTTCAAAAAAGTTTGAGAAACGCTGCAATATGTAAAACAAATTAATTCTTTACATTCTTTACTTGTACTTTCTTGAGTCAATTATCCACATGTCCACTGCAGATGCTTTATTTTACAATATTTTTGAAGCATACAGGGCGTTAAGAAAAAAGTATCTAATATTTTAGGAGGTGCTTGTATACATCAAATAAGAAAAAAAAAAGTCCAATAAATATGGGTCTACAACACATATTTTCTGAGATCTGAATACTTGTTCATAGGAGGTGCTCAATGTGACGTCCATTCATTCCTCTGCCTTTCGGCGTAAGGAATCACGCACTCTCTGAAATTGGCCTGGTTCTTGATAACCAAACGTCTAGGGGATTTAGATTTGAGGAACGAGCAGGCCAAGGTGTGGGGCCTCCACAATCAATCCAGCAATCCTGAAATGTCAGCGTCTGGTGTTCACGCTCATTGCGGAAAAAATGTGCTGGTGTGCAATCATGCATGAACCACATTGTCTTTGCTGACATGGCACATACTTCAGCAAGGTAGGCAATACATTAATTAGAAAGTCTTGATAACGAGCCCCAGTTAATCTCTGTGGTAGCACGTATGGCCCTTAATCTATCACCAAGAACCTCTGCCCATACGTTGATTGAGAATCGGTGCTGATGCCTTATTTCTTCAACTGCATGGGGATTTTCATCAGCCTACACATGATGATTACGAAAATGCACAACACTATCTCTGTTGAACCCCGCTCATATCCGCAACCAGACTTTTGCTTTCAGTATTCCTTGCGACGTATCAGTATTCCATGCCAGGTGTGTCAACTACGGTATGATTATCTGGTAGTCTGCTGTATTGTAGGGCAGAGAAAAGCATTGCCATGAATGGACGTCACATTGTGCACCTCCTCTGAACAAGTGTTCATATCTCAGGTGTTGTAGGACCCATGTTTATTAGACATTATTTTGTTGTTTTGATGCATTCTAATCACCTCCTAAAATATTGGATACTTTTTAACACCCTATATTTTACTATAATGTATTACGATTTTCCACTTCATTATTAATCAAGTTCTAAGCTCCTAACCTTATAAAACGCTGGACTTCAAACAGAGCGGAAATACTACGAATACCTAATTCTACAGAGTGACTGAAGAAACGTGATGGACTTTTACTTTATCACTATACGAAGACAGAGGAAGTAGTTCACCATTGCAAAAAGAGCTTTTGATATACTGTCTGCCTGTACAGCCATTTATCCAAGAATTATACGCATTAAATAAAATTATTTTACTAAAAGTACAGTATTAATTCTTAAAAATGCGAATTTATTCAAAATTCTACAGAACGACTTTCTCCTTAGGGCCTATATATTTAATTAGTTAATAATAATAATAATAATAATAATAATAATAATAATAATAATAATATCAGAACAGGTTAACTGTTTTAATTACCTAGGTTGCAATATTTCATACTTAAAAAAATATGACATTACAAACGAAATCAATAAATTCAATTATACATTCGGTATAATAAAAAGATATCTTAAGAATACTAGGAAAGAAACCAACTTAAAGCCCAGATCACACATACAACAGTTTCCTTATCCCTATGTTAAAATCGGTAGCACTTTGAAGAGAACAACAGCCAGGATCGGCACCCTTCCGCCGTAAACGAACACGAGATGGTAGTACAGTCGCTAATGAAATTCTAACGGGAGTTATGACGTGAATCCTTATGTAATAACTAGATGGCAGCATAGTAAATCTGACAAACGTTGTTACCGTCAAAGCCTATAAGGCAGAGCAATCTGGGTACATATGATCTAGGCTTAAAGTAATGGCGGTACCCATATTATTGCATGGCACAAAATTTTGGACAATAAACAAAAATGAAGGAAGAAAGATCGAAGATATAGATATGAGCTTTTGATGGACTATCGCTGGATATACTCTCTTACACAAAAAAAAAAAAAGAAATGCAGAAGAAAGGAAGAAAGATCGAAGATATAGATGTGAGATTTTTATGGAATATCGCTGGATATACTCTTTTACACAAAAAAAGAAATGCAGAAGGAAGAAAAATCGACGATATAGATGTGAGATTTTTTTGGACTATCGCTAGATATACTCTCTTACACAAAAAAAAAGAAAGAAATGCAGAAGGAAGGAAGAAAGGTCGAAGATATAGATATGAGATTTATGGACTATCGCTGGATATACTCTCTTACACAAAAAAAATGCAGATATCAGAAGGGATCTCGACATCTTTAACTTATCAGAAAAATGCATCCACACAGGGTGGCTCACTTAACTCTTTCACTTCCGATAGCGTGTGAAATATTTCAGATATACACAAACCGACAATTACAAGTTAAATTACATTGAAGGAGACATCAATAAGCGTAATGTATCTTTTGTACATGAAATAATTTTGAAGATATTAGAGTTAACTTTTTTTTTTAATGGAAACCAACTATGTTTTGTATTCCAAATGTTGCGTTAGTTCTGTCTAATAACAACTGGCTACTTTACTGACTGTTTGAACGTCACCGGTAAGAGTAAACATAAACAATGTCTGACCAAGGGTCGAACAGGACAATTCTGGTTAGAGTTGTGCGTCAATACTTTTATGTCTTACTTCACCGTGTGCAAAATTTCCATAGTACAGTACATTGTGATTTTGATTTAATTGACGCACAAATATAACCAGAACTGTCCTGGTTCTGAACAGTGAACATGTATCTCTGAAAATTAATGTTTCAGAGAAATTCATTGATGAGTGTAGGGGGGTGAAAGAGGGAATGTAAGGGTAATTATTTTATTCTTAACAACAGCAACAGCCTTTATATGTTATGTACTTCCATGAGGACAAATATCATTTTGAGGAGCAACATTAATTTATTACAAACCTAATCTATTATCAGCAATCCCACACTTACGTACTGACCTTGTACAAAAAGTTTGAGAATGTTTCGCCCAATGTCACAGAACTTCGAGACAAACAAGTTTTAATACCTGAAGATTTCTAGTTTTAACCAGTGAAAAACAAGTTTTAATACCTGAAGATTTCTGGTTTTAACCAGTGAAAAACAAGTTTTAATACCTGAAGATTTCTGGTTTCAATCAGTGAAAAACAAATTTTAATACGTGAAGATTTCTGGTTTTAACCAGTCAAAAACAAGTTTTAATACCTTAAGATTTCTGGTTTTAACCAGTGAAAAACAAGTTTTAATACCTGAAGATTTCTGGTTTCAATCAGTGAAAAACAAATTTTAATACCTGAAGATTTCTGGTTTTAACCAGTGAAAAACAAGTTTTAATACCTGAAGATTTCTGGTTTCAATCAGGTGAAAAACAAGTTTCAATACCTGAAGATTTCTGGTTTAAATCAGTGAAAAACAAGTTTTAATACCTGAATATTTCTGGTTTCAATCAGTGAAAAACAAGTTTTAATACCTGAAGATTTCTGGTTTCAATCAGTGAAAAACAAGTTTTAATACCTGAAGATTTCTGGTTTTAACCAGTGAAAAACAAGTTTTAATACCTGAAGATTTCTGGTTTTAATCAGTGAAAAACAAGTTTTAATACCTGAAGATTTCTGATTTTAACCAGTGAAAAACAAGTTTTAATACCTGAAGATTTCTAGTTTCAATCAGTGAAAAACAAGTTTTAATACCTGAAGATTTCTGGTTTCAATCAGTGAAAAACAAGTTTTAATACCTGAATATTTCTAGTTTTAATTAGTGAAAAACAAGTTTTAATACCTGAAGATTTCTGGTTTTAATCAGTGAAAAACAAGTTTTAATACCTGAAGATTTCTGGTTTCAATCAGTGAAAAACAAGTTTTAATACCTGAAGATTTCTGGTTTCAATCAGTGAAAAACAAGTTTTAATACCTGAAGGTTCCTGATTTTAACCAGAGTGTACCAAATATATTACGTTACCTTACACTAGGCCTATTGCAGATAAAGGGCATTATTTTACAATGAAAATACCAGACTCCAAAACAGTCTAAATGCACATTCACTATTTCCATAAGGAAGAAAACAGCATGAACTCTGTAGAAATGGGAGAAATGTAAGCCTAGCAGAAATGGGCCAACAAATTTAGAACAAAGCCTATTCCTTCTTCAATAAGTATATAAATGGAACATTCAGCGTTCACACAATCGAAATTAACAACTTTTCTAAAAATCCCAGCCTATTAACTATGTATTTGGAAGTACAGTCAACTCTGGATATAGTGAACTCGGTTATAGTGAATATTCGGCTGTAGTGAATCTAAATTGTTGGTACCGACCCGCATACATTAAAAAGTACATTAATATTACCGTTTATACTGAACCCTCGCTTCGGTTATAGTGAACATTGTATCCTGACAAATTCTTCTTTGAAGCAGACCTTCTTATATAAAATTGAAAGAACGTGTTGAGAACAACACTCTAAATTCCTTACTCCTTTAGTCAAACGACAAAGGTAGGATTAGTGATTCCTAGACAGTGAGCTGTACTGTAAATCCAGGCAACGCGTGACGACCTTGCTCCACTCCATCGTCGAAGAGTTGACATTCTGTTCTCAGGCACACTACTCTACTGTTATTTCTAATCCTCCACTATCAAAGGGTTGCCTTTTGTTCTCAGAAACATTTCCATTATGACAGATAGCTTCGAAACAACGGAAAATGAAATTGCCTTCTTTTATTAAAAGGAGACGGACATTATGTCCAGAGCATAAATGAAGGTAAGATTCCGATGGCTTTCAAACTCCATCAACCCTCTCCCAGTTTCCATTAAGTGACCCGGGAAATTCCAAGGCTGAGTACGCAGTCAGACCATAACAGCGTTTGTAGTTTCTACCTGATCAGTCTGTTTCTAGTGTTCCAACAGTGAATGTACTGTATAAAAATGTCGAAGCGTAAAGTATTTTCTTTGGAAGATAAGGCGAATATTATAAGTGGCATTGAACGTGGTCTTTCACAAGCGGACGTGGGTCGACAGCATAGTTTAAGTAAATCAACTGTGAGTAACAGTATACAGTGTAATCCATTCCACAAAAATGAAATATTTTATTTTCTTGTTCACAATTTCATTCATTTCTGTCATTTAAGGTTAGAGAAGAGATATTTCGGATTTAGTGAACCTCGGATATAGTGAACGAATTATGCAAGTCCGCAGAGGTTCACTATATCCGGAGTTAACTGTACTTAATCTAAAAAGTTATAAAGGCCATACAGAGTTAACTGTACTTCATCTAAAAAGTTATAAAGGCCATACATAGTTTTAAGAAGTCTTCCGAGGTTCTTTTTGTTAGTTCTGGGGCAGTTATTTTGAGGGTAAACGCATGGGGACTAGAAGTCGTCATGCATTGCCGAATGTTACGTAAAAGAATGCGTTGAAGAAAAAGTTGATAATGCTAATCAAATTCTGATGCGAAAGAAACATGAAGAGTCTCAGATTAAGACTAATTATGTACCAAATGTGTCAGAACATAATTTATTACCATCAACTTCTGGAGATATTACCTGGTAATATTACTACCAGTGCCATAAATATTACAATAGGACGTAAACACCAGTAATAAATATCATTCGTGTATTTTTGTTGTTTAATGGCAGTTTTACAAGTTATGCAATGCTATTTCACACGAATTTTACTTTATCTCATTCCGTAATATACTTTACGGCACGGGTTTTCCAAATGTTTCATAATTTATTTAACAAAGTTTCGACAAGACTCCTTCACGTACTCTCAAATACTCAGAAAAGGTTCACTTTATGTTTGTTATATGTTATATAAAATGTCACGTGTGTTGTGCGTTGTGTGTTGTGTTGTATTGTGTTGTGTATTTATTCACAATGCAAATGGGTAAATACCCGGTGGCAGTAGTAACTAATTACACTCAATAATAAATAAAAATTAATTAATAGTAATTACTAATAAATAATACTACTAATAATAAATAATAATAACACTACTATAATATTAAAAGGAACATCCTAAATTAAATAAAGCACCATCACTTAAAATAACATTATGTTATGTTATGTTTTTTATTTTTATTTTATTGGGTTATTTAACGACGCTGTATCAACATCTCACGTTATTTAGAGCCTGAATGAAATGAAGGTGATAATGCCGGTGAAATGAGTCCGGAGTCCATCACCGAAAGTTACCTAGCATTTGCTCGTATTGGATTGAGGGAAAAACCCAGAAAAAACCTCAACCAGGTAACTTGACCCGACCGGGATTCGAACCCGGGCCACCTGGTTTCGCGGCCAGACGCGCTGACTGTTACTCCACAAGTCTGGACTATGTTAATGTTAATGTTTATGTTGTTTATGATATGTTAATGTTATATTATATGTTATGTTAATGTTATGGTATATGTTATGTTATATGCTATGTTAATGTTATGTTATATGTTATGTTATGTTTTATGTTATGTTATATGTTATGTTAATTGTTATATGTTACGTTACGTTAATGTTAATGTTATGTTATATGTTGTCATATGTTATGTTATGTAATTGTTATGTTATGTTATGTTATGTTATGTTATGTTATGTTATGTTATGTTATGTTAATGTTAATGTTATGTTAATGTTAAGTTATGTTATATTATGTTAATGTTAAGTTATGTTATATTATGTTAATGTTAATGTTAATGTTAATGTTGTGTTATGTTATGAGGGAGAATCAAAAAGTAACCTTAATAACTGTTTCATTAATTGAATATGTACAATAAGACTAATATTTTTTCTATTGAGTGAATATTCACAATGTGATGAAAATGGCGGAAAATACAGCCAACTATATTTGGGAATATTCTTGAATTTTTAGGAACCTGTAGTCCAAAGAGTTTCTGAGAAAAATGTTCCTAAAACACCCATGTTCCAACTTAAATTTAATTGATATTTTTCAGGTTTAAGAAATTTTATAAAATCAAATATATGAGGTAGAAAGATAATCTACAAACCAAAATACACATGCAAATACCGTGTGCATGCTGTAAAAATGGTAAATTGATAGATTCGAAAGTTGAAGAGTAATGTCAAAATTTCTTCACACACTACACAACAGCCATTATGCTCAGACTACCCACAAAATCTGCTCGGCCCCAAACTAATAGTGAAAGTTTGAAGGGATTTTGTTCCAAACGGGCGTCCAGTCGTTGCGGATCTTAGAAAGAGTTCATGAAGTTTTGAGAAAGAGGTATCCAGCATCAGTTAATCTAAATAATCTTGAAGCAGGACAATGCGAGACCCCACACAGCTCGAAGAACCATGGGAAAAAAATTCAAGAATTGGGAGGAATCTATGTTCTACCACACCCGGCGTACAGCCCTGATCTTGCGCCTTCAGATTATTATCTGTTTCGATCCATGGCGCACTCCTTACGTGGAAGAAATTTCCAAAATTTGGAAGTCGTTGAAATGGGTATCATCGTATTCTTGGCATCAAAAACCAAGAACAACCATTTTCAACCGGTGTGCCGCGAATGAACCGCTGATGTACCGCGAGAAAATAAAAATAGAAAAGGTTGTCGTAAATTGGAAAAATAAAAGTGAAAAGAGCAGTAAAAGAGTGAGTCCACCTACAATAGTCAACATTCAGTGAACATAATCCCTCTAAAACCCTAAAAATTCTCCCCAGTTGGGAACCATTGGTTTAGATTATATGAGTGCACCGCGGGATTTCCAAGTACACCTTTAGGATTGAAAAACCCTGTCATAGAATATAATGGCATTTACTTTGAAGATTAGATTAATTTCTTGTCAACACATTCCAACTAAAATTTCATTACAAAACCGACATTATTTATGAGACAATAACTGCAATTTGTCAGACGAAGAGTTACTTTGTTTTATCACAATTGTTACTAAATAGTGAAGGAGAACACTAAGCTACTTAAAAAGTACACGTTATTAGAACAGAATAAAAATTTATTTCTAGGTGTCCTGTTCTTGTGTTAATTATTATGAGGAACCCGAAAAAATACTAAAACATAACGTGAAGAAAATGTAATAAAATTCAAATTGGGACAATGTCCTTGTAAATTTCTGCACCAATTTTTAAGACGTAAAGAACTATGCTCTAAATGACTGGTGTATGTCGTTAGATGCTCTTAAAATAAAACTGCAGTCTAGTATATTGTACAATCACGAAGCTCAATACGTAGGGAATATACATCCATAGATAGTTGCTAACCACTAGGATCGCTACCATCGCCTCATCACAGACAATGCGAAATAGTACCGGCACAGTCTATTGTTCCTAGTACCCTCAACAACTCGAGCTTCGTGACTGTATATACTAGACTGTGATAAAACTGCTCCATTGTCACCAGTGTTGCCACTGTCCGAAAATAAAATGTACCAAATTTCTCTCAAAATGTTACCAGATTGTACAGATTTTTTTTCTATAACGTACCAAATTTGTACCAGTCCAGTTTTCTCGTGAAAACACCTGTACAAATTACAAATAGAGAAAAAAGGGCATGGACACATTTACATGGATAAGAGAGTTAGTGTGTATAGTCTGCAAATCAATGGATGTAGCCTCCGACTCCAAGTTCCTTGTTACAGATTCTGAAACTGCAGATGGGGTGGACCCCTCTCCATTTTTTCCACCGTCTCCAACAGGACAGTTGTTTGTCACTTGAATTTGTATTCCGTATTTTTTTCATTACCTACATACAGTATCTCCAAATTAAATCGCAATATATCATAATCGTAATTTGTCTCTTTCGTCTTAATAACAATAATAATAATAATTATTATTATTATTATTATTATTATTATCATTATAGTAGTAGTAAGAATGTATAATGTTTTATTTCATAAAGTCAACATAACTGTACATTTTTAATTCTTTAGACGCTTTAGAATTCACTTCGCAGATCTATCTCATCTGTCTTCATCGAAGAGCAACAAGGAAGCGTTTTCCATTTTTAAATACACTATCTACCAAAACGTAATTGTGCACTGTTTTTGCCCTTTTAGAACCTCGTGGTATCACTTCTTGCTATAACAGCAGCCACCTTGTCAGGCATGCTCTCCACTAGTTTGTGTAGGATATCCACTGGAATGCGTCGCCATTCCTCTTGCAACATGGCATTCAGTTGGACAATGGAAGTTGGCCGCATCTCCCGAGACCTCAATCGCCGGTCCAATTCGTCACAAAGGTGCTCAATGGGATTGAGATCAGGACTCTGTGCAGGCCAGTCCAACGGGTGAACATTATTGTCTGCATACCACTGCAAAGTAGCCGCTGAAACATGGGGCCAACTTCCATTGTCCAACTGAGTGCCATGTTGCAAGAGGAATGGTGACGCATTCCAGTGGATATCCTACACAAACTAGTGGAGAGCATGCCTGACAGGGTGGCTGCTGTTATAGCAACAAGAGGTGGTACACGACGTTCTGAAGGTGCAAAAATAGTGCTCAATTACGTTTTGGTAGATGGTGTACAACACAAATTAAGAGAAAATGCATTGTCATAGTCATTTTAGCAAATAAGCGCTTACAATTTTATTACATAATAATAACCAGTCCTCGCTCTACAAAGCTCATGTTGCAAGGAAATGCAAGTAAAGTCATCGAGGTCCATTGCTACTGGAATTCGTATAATGTGGACAAATAATGTTCAACGCTATATCTTAGACAAAACATCAAGAATAAACGCCCGAGACTTTTGACGAGCAGAGATTTTACTCCATGACAATGCTCGAGCTCACACTGCCAAAGTAACATGGGACGAGTTTAAAAGTTTCTCTGGGAAACATTACCACACTCCCGTAGAGTCCAAATTTATCTCCATACGGTTTCCATAATTTTTGGAGATTTGAAGAAAAGTCTGAAGGGAACCATAATTTCATCGAAAACGCTCCAGAATGCTGTTTAATACTGGTTCCGTCATCTGGTGTCAGTAGGAGAAGTATGTTAACAACCGTGGCGAGCATTGAGCAGAAAGTTTAATTTCTTTCTATTAGTGATGACCGGATTTCATTTGAATAGTAATCTGTATAGCTCTATTGATAAATTCTTTGTGGTTGTAATTTGAAGTAGTTTGTATGATATGTATTATCAATTTCTGTATATCACAACTGATTGAACTGTTTATGCCTTAAATTTAATTAACTTGTTTTGTATTATACATATAGCTCAACTGATGAATGATCGTTTACGTTTGTAAATTTAATAATCTGATTGGCTACGTATTGTACATTTTTAGTAAAGCCATCGATGTAGCTCAGTCGGCAGACTCGCTGGGCTGCTGATCCGGAGCTGCGTTCGGGCTTGGGTTGGATCCCCCTTTGATCTCAATGAATGGTTTCTTCCGAGGTTTTCCCCAGCCGTGGGACTGAAGCCGGATGGTCTATGGCGAATCCTCGGCATCATTTCATTTCCCCCTTTGATTTGATTACCTGGTTGGGTTTTTCCGAGGTTTTCCTCAACCAAAAGGCAAATGCCGGGTATTCTTTTGGCGAATCCTCGGACCTCACCTCATCATTGTAGAAAATTACTATATTGTAAAACTGTAAAAATTGTAAATCATTGTAAAAATTTGTAAAAATTGTAATTCTAATATTGTAAAATTTTGACTTGTTCCACATCTTAAAGCTTCATGGCCATGTAAGATCTATGAAAGATAATGAATGAATCAATGAATGAATGAACGATCTAATATAATAACTTAAATAATGTTTATATTTTAAAATAGTTACAGATGCTGTAGTTTACAAATAATCCGTTACTTATGCTTCCTAACAATGATATAAAAATACTTGTTAAGTAATACGGATATGAAAGATATCATGTGTACTTTGTCCGGAAAAAAAAATTCCAAGATCTTTGATAACTCAATTTGTAAGTTCAAGTCTGTAAGATATAAATATCATACATGGTTGAATAAATTAATATAACAGACTACAACCAAGGTAAGGATATAAAAGGCCACCTAAGTAATTCAGTGCCATAGCGTCGGCTTATTCTCCCACAGTCTCTACTTCGATTCCAGAGTTGTACAAAACGACACTTGTGGACGATATGAGGATATTTCCGAGGTTTTGCCGTTTCCAAAAATACAAAAACTTCAACAAACAATGAATTTCACGTTCCCACTCATGTCATTTCAGATCACTTCATACAAGGTGATTCAGGAGAAGTATTAAGATGGTAATATGGACTTTGAGTAAAAAAAAAGTCCTTATAATATCCAATCTTCAATGCGTGTGGATATACAATGCGTTCAGCGTTGTTACCCGTACCATTGTGCATTAGTTATATTGATCATGACAAGGCGTAAGTATATTCCAGAAAAAGGTGATCTTACGTGCGATATACAGGGGCATCATTTTATTTTTACTAAAATTTCTAATATTAACCTGGCTATACCTTTGGATCAACGATTAAGAACCGGAAACACCGTTTTCTACCTCCTTCCACGACTGGAGTTCGATGATACTGGCGTAATATACAAACAAATCACTTTACTAGGTATACGAGGGAAGAAAAGTAGTTCATCCATTTACGTAAACTAGGAAATATCGCGATTTTGAGTTTGATAATTTTCATTAGGTTTTTGTTTAATCAAAATACAGTACAATATTAACAATGAGTGTTTTAACTCACGAACTGAGCTTTCCATGCGGACGTATTCATTATGCAGTGTATATATTATACTGTCTACAACACATTAGCGTACACTATAGAGAATGAAGTTAAATTGAAAAATAATCATAATATGGATATTTAAACACATTTTTGAAAATGGTGGCCGTTCATTTCGATACAGGCTTCAGTTCTAATGTGCATATTATCGCACTATAGACTATTGTACCTAATTCCAATTACCAGGTTTGTATTTCGAATCAGTAATTCTGTACCTACTCTATAAAAGAGACCTTACGTACTGTAAATTCAATCTTCACTTCTGTCCGATCCGAAAAGATAAAATTACTCAGACATGCTATCTACTGTCCGTCCAAGTGGTTACGTCGCAGCGTCGTAGAAAGGGAGGAAATCACGTGACAGTTAATTACTTAACGATGCCCTTTTATTTAAGTTATTTTAAACAATTGTATGGGTATAATATACGTAGACGTCCAATTCCTAACAGAAATTAATGTTCCCAGAAAAGAGCTAAGACAGCCCAGCCACTAGCATTTACAGAGAGGCGAATAGAAGCAGGTGGCGGAAACCGGGATGCGACGTAGGCAAATGGAAAATGATGCAATATTGAAAGATCTTTCGTCACTGGAAAACGCGAACTATGACCGTAAGGCTATTATACTGAATATGCGGTCTTGGATCTGTGTGGAGGACGGTTGAACTTCATTAGTAGAAGGGATGGGAGTGAAGTACATTAAAAAACTCAGGTACAATAAAAATTTAAGTAAAAATAAAATGATGTCCCTGTATATGCAAAAAGGAGTTCGTGCAAAACAGAGGCCAAGCGATTAGCAAGAAAACAGCTATCATTGCAATCCTGTTCCCGATTTTTTTTATTATTAGTATTGTGTTTTTATTCTATTTATTTGTGGGAAAACTTGACAACGTTTGTAAGAACAACCTTCACACAATAGAGGAATTAAAAGAAAATATTAATCTAGGAATTGTTTTTTTTAATCACACCAGAGGAACTTAAGCCTGCATGATAAGAATTTTCTACGATGCCGAAAATGTATCGCTGAGGGACATTACTTTCAACAATTCTTGAAACAAAGGTTAGTGCTCATTATTATCAGTTTTAAATACCAATTTATGCTTTTCAGTAACAAAAGAATTACGCTATTGGCGACGCAGAAGTTGGTTCCCTTTACCCGGTTGCAACCTGAGGTACAGCGCAGGCACGGAACGAAGTCTGACGGCCTCGAACGTTACTAACCGCTCTGTACAAGACAGTTGTGAAACCTCTCCTTACGTATGTTGCGGAAATAAGAGATAACGGCTTTAAGACTAGACAAATGCTATAAATCGCTGAGATGGATACAGAAAAACAAGGAAAATAATTTAACGCATACGAAACTAAGATATACGACAGTATTCTAACGTGGCATCCAACCAAATGGAGAGGTGAATGGGTAATGAAACCAAGGAATGAATGGAACTATCATATTTCAAGGATGAACCTAGGAGAGTTGTGAGCATTAAAAGAGTTAACGTCCTTGTTCGAAGGATAAGTCTAGGAAGAAAGAGAAAAATACATGATTTAAGATCCATAAATTACAAGATAAACTATTACCATGCTAAAGTAACAAGCAATTACAGATGTAACACATCTTAAAGCTCATTCTGATGTTAGTAAACGAGATAAAATAAAATAATAATTCACAAGTAATATGTGAAGTTTTTCAAAATCCCAAGACTGACGATATTGATTTAAAAATACGTTATACACCGTATACCTTTTCTCTTGTGTACAGGGCCGGATTTAGGTAAAGTGCCGCCCTAGGCAGTGCTAAAATTTGCTGCCCCAACTGTCACAAACAAGTTATAAGCAGCTATTGTACAGGTCATGTTTATTTTAAATTAGTTTTAAATGAAATGTTACAATTCAGAAAACAATCAGTTACACTGATCAACAAATTGAAAAATATCTTTGTTAAAAGATAAAGAATGTGTGATTCTTATAGCATTTTTCGTACTGATTTCAGATCTGTTTTCAAATTTTTGTGTCACCCAGGCTTTTTGAGTAATTGTATGAAATGTACTTCAGACTTTTCTAGTATTGATACCCTGTAACATTTTACCTAAAATCATAATTTACCTAAAATGTGTGTGAAATAGATTTTAGGCTATACTTCGCTTGAGAAACATCTCATTTGAGTGTCCAGCAGTAGTCTGACAGAATATTTGTGTTCCATTTTTCCTGGTAGCGCCATTTCATTTCAGAAAAATCCTGGTGAAAATGCTTCCCATGTTCGTCACTCAGGCCCGAAGGTTTTGAGAAAAGAAAAACTAGATGAGAATTCGTGAAGTTATTTTGAGAGATACATGACACTCCATCACGTTATAGTAAATTAGAGCTCCAAGTCACGCGGTCTAGTAATTACGGGGATTTAACCAGATGGTTGAGGAAACGGGTTCTGCTACTCATAAGAAATCTGGAAGAGCAAAGGGAAATGGTTTCGCTACTGAAGTCCTCCTAGCAAATAATGAAATAAGCAGAAATTGATCATTATTAAGGAATTAATAGTGTCAGCCAGGTGTCCAGCCATCTTCAAATCTAAAAAAAAAAAATCTAAGGGCCGTATTCTTAGACATTCTTAGCGCGGGCTTCCGGTGGATGATCAGCGAACTAACGTTTCTCGTATTCATAAACCAGTGTTAGCGATATGATATGATATGGTATGATATGATATGATATATGATATGATATATGATATGATATGATATATGATATGATATGATATGATATGATATGATATGATATGATATGATATGATATGATATGATATGATATGATATGATATGATATGATATGATATATGATATGATATGATATGATATGATATGATATATGATACGATATGATATGGTATGATATGATATATGATATGGTATGGTATGGTATGATATGATATGATATGATATGATATGATATGATATGATATGATATGATATGATATGATATGATATATGATATGATATGATTTGATATAATATGGTATGATATGATATAATATGATATGATATGATATATGATATGATATGATATGATATGATATGATATGATATGATATGATATGATATGATATGATATGATATGATATGATATGATATGATATGATATGATATGATATGGTATGGTATGATATGATATATGACATGATATGATATATATGATACGACATGACATGACATGACATGACATGATATGATATGATATGATATGATATATATGATATATGATATGATATGAGATGATATGATATGATATGATATGATATGATATGATATGATATGATATGATATGATATGATATGATATATGAATCCTGTACAAGTAATCAGTCGATAGCCGGGGCTAGTTTAGCACGCTCGTAGCGCGGGCTAGCGAAATGTCTATGAATAGCACCCTTAGTCTTTACCCACATGAACTAAAACTAGTGTTCGTACTCAAAGAAAGTAATAATCATAAAAGATAAGATTTCGCTTTATTTTTTCTACCAGAAATTCAACTTAGTGATCATTGGCTGAATAATGTTTTCTGGACAGTCGAAGCACATTTCTTTCTTAATGACGGAGTTAACACACGTAATTTCAGAATTCGACCTGAAATTTATTTCCTTATCTTAATTCAACAAAGTCGCCATGATTTGAAAATCATCGTATGGATTGGCGTCACGTCGAATTCTTCATTGGTCCATTTTTTTTTTTCAATAATATAATAATAGAGGTTGTTCAGTAAACGGGTAACACTAATACAGCATGCTACAAAAATTCGTCACCCCTACAATGAAGAATCACGACCTGGAAAACATAATCTCCATGTAAGATGGTGCACCCCTCACATTTACACTTCAGTAAAACAATTACACGGAATTTCCACGATCGTGACATTAGTAGGCACTTTCCAATAATTTAGTCTCCACGATCGCCAGATTTCAATACGGTCGACTTTACTTGTGAAATTGCTTTAAATGGATAACGTTACTACAGTATGCTACAAAAATTCATCACTCCTACACTGAGCAATCACAACTTGGGATAGAAAACATAATCTCCATGTAAGATGGTGCACCACCTCACATTTACACTTCAGTAAAATAATTACACGGAACTTAACGATCGTAACATTAGTAGGCGCTTTCCAATAATTTAGTCTCCACGATCGCCAGATTTCAATCTGGCCGACTTTTGATTTGGTATTATCTTAGAGAACTACTTTTCATGACACATCCAACAATCCTACAGCAACTGAAAGGTGCTATTTTACAATAAATCGAGAATATTCCAAGACATTGTGTCCAAAATGATACACTTAGTGTCGTAGGAATAATGGTGTTCGTTGAAGAAGCGAACGACGGGCATATTCCCACTGTTTTGTAAAAACGAAACCCCACTGTTTCTTTTCTTTTTATTTCAAGAATTATAATATTTATAACGGTTTAAATTTTGAAGTGACTTTTCGATGATCTTACACATCAATAGTCTGTGAAGTCTTAACGTTGTCTCGAATATTTTATTATGTCTGGTTAATTAACATGCATTTTTCTATCGGCTTATATTTTAAAGTACAGTACAGAGACATTACTTTTTGTAATGACACGTTTCGAACAACGTAGATATCTGTGTTCAGATAGGCCTATTCTTACTCCTATTTCCTTTCGTTTCATAATGTATTAATTTGCATATATTACGTATCGCAAGTTGATGTTGAAATTTGACGGAAACTCCATCTTGAGATTTCTCACCATGGCTACTCTTCAATCTCTAATCCAGTTTTCAATAGCAATGATGAACAGCTGAAGCGAACAGATAACACAACAAACCAGCAAGAAAGAGCGTGAGAACAAACAGATGAATTGCGAATGTAAGAACAGTGAAGGTTATACAAAACTGGTACAAGGACTGCTATGTTTCCTCAGTGTGAGAAATAACTTTATATTTTCTCAAAAGATGCACCGTTAGCCGAATGGCTAAAGAATCAACTTTTCACTCTGGGGTAACTCCCGTTCGAATTCCGGCGGGCTCAGGTGGAACTTTTGACGGCCAAAAACGGTGTTTGATGGTAGGTTTTACAGGAATAATCCGGTTTCCCCTAGCAGTATTCCACCGTTTCTGCATTAGTCATCATTAGACAGCGGAAAAAGGTCAAATAAAGGTCAAGTTCACGGTTTACAAGTACTGTACGCATAGACCATGGCATGAGAGGTTCGTTCCAACAAGCGGTTCATGGATCAGTTCATGTACGGTTCCTGTACCATCTTATGCGCATGCGCTAGTTGAGCATCTGCTATGGGATTGAAACTGGACTGGACGCTGTTGGAACGCTTTCGCGGATCGTTATGTACTAAATCCAGAGATGCTATAACTGTGATCATCTTTGCTAAGAACGGGATGCTTAATTATTATCGTTTCGCAGCTAATTCTAATTGCAGAAAATAGAATTTCGATCATTTTCTATAAAAAGATGACAAAAAAATATGGAAGGCAAGAATTCCGATAATTGACTTCAATAGTTCTTTTTTTAATTATTAATGTATGTACGTTATTTATTATATTTTTAATCAAAGCTGCATGTTGAAAGTGTAATTGTTTCAATAACCAAATAATTTCCATTCCCTTTCTTTTTGGCGAAAATTTAAATTAAATCTCTAGTTTTATTATTCGTCTGTACTGTCACTTTTCATCTTTAACCTCAATGATGTGAACAGTCGATCATGTCTTTCTTCAGTATCCAGGAGACGTTGGTGAGCTTATGCGCATGCGCGTCTTGCGTACTCTTCCGTACATGCCTCAATCCACGGACTATTTCTGACCGTTCCGAACCCGTGTCAAAAGCTTGTTGGAACGCCCGACTGCAGTACATGTTACCGGTTCAGGACTGGTTCGGATTGTGTTGGAACGCTTTCTTTGTACTGCGCATGCTCACGATGGTTACGGACGGTTCCTGACTGTTGTTGGAACGAACCTGAGGTGTGCACGTCTCCCAAGTAGCTACAACACGGTACCGTCCGCAGAGAGCACCACGCGAACAGCGAAAACAACTGCCACTCTGCGTTCTCAGTCAGTCCTCGTCCGTACGTGAACAGAGAACATTGAGATATGTAAACATGTTATTCATTTGTGTTCAGTGAAGTGATCATAATGCCGAAGACATGTTAAAAAACATAGGATGTATTCTTTAATACAAGAATATGGTGTCCACATTTTTAGTAGCAATATTGGTGAAACAATTAAGTGTCGGTTATGTATGTGTGCATTAAAAATGATAAGAACATCAATGTAGGCCAATACACAGAAAAACATGAAAAATGTTGCTCTATGTTAGAAGAAAATAAGGATTCAAGTTCAAATTCCATCTCAAATATGAAATATGACTTTTGCCAGGATGTGTCGAATCATGATAAGTTGCAATATTCCATTCAAAACGTTAGACAATCCTCACTTTAAAGGGTTTATAGAGAAGTACACAAAATATCAGGCACCTTCTGAATCATGGATTCGAAAACAGTTCTTACCTGCACGCGCCTCTAGCATGCCTGCTGTGCTTACGTAAACAACAACCCTCTGACAAGACAAACTACTCGCGTTGTAGTTACCTTCACATCCGAATGACTTTTTTTCCGCTGTCTAGTCATCATGCATAATATGTAGATCGCTTCCCATGGTACAACGAGAGCAAAGCTACGACGGCAAGAAGATAAGTCGAATCTCTATAACTCGATTTTTCGATAGGCCTACCTCGAAATAATTTTAATTTTCCGGCGGAATCATAATATATATATTTTTTTCTATAATATGTTAAAGTTCTGTTACTCGATTTCTTCGATATCTCGGTGAATATTTCTCTTACTTGTAGAAAATAAATATTCTTTAACTCGATTTTAAGGTGAGAATGAAAGTATGTACACATGTATGAGCAAGACTGAATTAATGTGACGAAATACCATTACTTCAACAAGCACTGAACATTAGTATTTCCTTTCCTTTGAAAATGTCCTCCAGGAATCAACCCATTAGTACTAATCCTATCTCTGTCAATCATTACAGGCAGTTATCTGTACCGAAACGGTATAGCACAATGAGCACTACTGCCAGGACGTAATGGTATTAACCATCAGAAACAAACTCTCTTTCTGATTGCTCATTCTTTCCCATCTCGCACAGCTCACATGCCAACTCTCGCCTTCTTTGTACGAGCACACACACGCGCGCGCGCGCACACACACACACACACACACACACAGACTCACAGACTCACAGACACACACACACATTTTTACGATAATGTACTTGGTATCTTTACGAGACACACTCGTAAAGGGAAAAGGGGAGTCAGTTCAATGTAAGAGGGGAAAATTAAGCACGCGAGTAAATATGGCTATATCTCTTTTATTCTCAAATCTTACTTCACCTACAACCTTTATTATGATAATATTAATAACTAATAACCATATATACAGAGTCATTTTATTTTTACTTCAATTTTTATTGTACCTGAGTTTTTTAATGTACTTCACTCCCAGCCCTTCTACTAATGAAGTTCCAACTGTCCTCCAGACAGAACCAAGGCCGCGGATAGTAAACAGTACTGAGTTAGTGAGTATAGTACGTTCCAGAAAAATGTTCGTATTTTCCAATTACGAAAGAGCTTTCAATATTGAATCATATTTTCGCACAAGTACTGTCGTCCGTTTGCCTATGTCGCATTCCGATTTCCCCCACCCGCTTCTGCTCGCTCCACTAACGGCTAGTGGCTGGGTTGTGTTAGCTCTTTTCTGAAAACATTAATTTCTGTTAGGAATTGGACGTCTACGTAATATTATACAACTGTTTAAAATAACTTAAATAAAAGGGTCTCGTTAAGTAATTAACTGTCACGTGATTTCCCCCCTTTCTACGATCCTGCGGCATAACCACTTGGACGGACAGGAGATAGCATGTCTGAGTAATTTTATCTGTGCGGGTCGGGCAGAAGTGAAGACTGAATTTACAGTACGTAAGGTACTCTATTATAGAGAAGGTACAGATTTATTTCAACATGACTTACGTACGCTAATGTGCAGTGGACAGTATAATATACACTGCATAATGAATACGTTCGCATGGACAACTCAGTTCGTGAATAAAAACACTTATTGTTAATACTGTACTGTATTTTGATTAAACAGAAACCTAATGAAAATTATCATACTCAAAATTGCGATATTTCCTACTTTACGTAAATGGATGATCTACTTTTCTTCCCTCCTATACCTAGTAAAGTGATTTGTCTGTATTACGCCAGTATCATTGAACTCCTGTCGTGGAAGGGGGTAGCAAACGGTGTTTCCGGTTCTTAACTTCTAATCCAAAGGTATAGCCAGGTTAATATTAAAAATGCTAGTAAAAATAAAATGATGACTCTGCACAAGTTATATATTAATAACTATAACATATATATACATATATATATATACACATACAGAGTGATTCAAAACCTCTGCCACAAACTCTGAGGGCTGGCAGATCTAACAATAAGGAACCCTTTTTGTTAAACAACCTATGTCTTTTGACGCGTCGTTTCGAAGTTACCGTTGAAAATGTTTCTGCGCGGGCGTACGTCGATGTATGCGAGTGTGTGCACCCCTGTTTGTTTGTTGAGATGTTTGTAAGAGACGAGAAGGGTTGTTGTTGTTGTTGTTGTTGTTGTTGTTGTTTGTTTACGTCAAAAGACATAGGTTGCTTAACAAAAAAGGTTCCTTATTGTTAGAGTTTGTCGCAGAGGTTTTGAATCACCTTGTATAATTCCATTAATATCAGGGGGTTATTCTTTGAGATATTTCAGACAAAAAAGTTTAATTCAATTTTGTATGTATTTATTTACACTGCAAGTGGGCAAGCACCCGGTGGCAGTGGTATACACAATATAAACAATACACAATAAAATTACAATACACAATACAATTATATACACAATACAACAAGAATACACAATACAATTTAACACAATAATTACAATTAATAATAATAATAATACATAAAATAACCTAATTAATAAGTGAACCTAATTTTACATTACAACCTACACATGTATAGGCCCTACATAAGTTTCACATTGATACTGATAATAGTATTTCACTTTACTCTCATCTCACTCACAGTACTGGCACTATGACGCATTTCACTGACACTATAGAACACATTTCATTTACACTATAAATTATCACTGATCTGAACTATTCACTGCACTGTAAAACCATAACTTCACTGACTCACCACGCTTCACTGTTACAACAGCTCAAATAAGACAAATATTTACACCCTTATGCATACTTATAAACAGAGCTACACTTAAGCTAAACATTTCTAGTCTAAGGCCCTCTTACACGCTTTTTTTATATAATCTACAATTCAAACCAAGGAAGTAACTCGTCAGGCTAAATAGATACTTGTCACCTTAAAAAATTAAATGTTATATGTCACCTTAATTTTAATTTGCACTTTATACACAACTTTTTAAGTTATTCTTGAATCTCCTTAAGGAAGGACAGCCCTCAAAGACCGCTGCAGGTAGGTCATTCCAATGATTTATAGTTCTATTTAATAATTAGAATTTACCTACATCCGTTTTCTGTTTCCTACATTTGATTTTAAAATCATGATCGTTCCTACCATAGTACGTTGGCTTTTCTAACCGAGCCGTTATGTCTACCCATGCTTTCTGACCTAGATGTGCTCTATACAATGATGTTATTCTAGTTTTCCTACGTCTGTTTTCCATTTAAGTTCTTTTATCGTATCGTTTCCATCTTCTCTTTTACCTTTAACAAATTTAGCTGCCCTATACTGGATTCTTTCTAAGGAATTTATCATTTGCTCGATTTTTCTTGCTTTTCCAGATAAAAAGGATTTTATATGAAGCATTACATAACGTATTTTGTTGGGAAAGCCATTGTCTTAATTCCCAATATGCTCAGTCAATTTAAAATAACAGTGTATTATGATAATAAATTATTAAACATTAATGACGTTACTTATTGTTCACTCTGTATATATGGGTAGTACTTACATAATGCTAAGTAGAATTATTTACTACGAATTGGATATTAGAGAAACATTCCTCGTTCATTCCTGACAAGTCACAATCCTGTACCGTCACAAGCAATTCCGCTCCCAGTCTGGTAATATTCCACTTAAAGAAAAGGCCGCGGGCAAATACTGTACATGACTTGCGGTGATACTTAGGTCACTCCTCACGCTAATGACAGACTTGTCAGTTCTTACTGTCTCAGAGTCAATTTTTAAAACAAAATTTATACAGGTCTCTTCAAGCATTAAAACTTTGAAGACATAATTATGTAAATAATTTACCATAGACAATGCATGGAGGACACTTCACTTTATTATGAGAATCTTGAGAAAGACTAGCCCCAAATCGAGGGAAATAGCATATCTGACGTTAGTGCGACCGTTAATGGAATACGGAACTACATGTTGGGATCCCTATAGAATATATCAGATAAATTCCTTAGAAAGAATCCAGTATAGGGCAGCTAAATTTGTTAAAGATAAAAGAGAAGATGGAAACGATACGATAAAAGAAATTAAATGGGAAACTTTGGAAAACAGATGTAGGAAAACTACAATAACATCATTGTACTGAGCATATCTAGGTCAGAAAGCATGGGTAGACATAAAGGCTCGGTTAGAAAAGCCAACGTACTATGGTAGGAACGATCATGATTTTAAAATCAAATGTAGGAAACAGAAAACGGATGTAGGTAAATTCTCATTTTTAAACAGAACTATAAATGATTGGAATGACCTACCTGCAACGGTCTTTGAGGGCTGTCCTTCCTTAAGGAGATTCAAGAATAACTTAAAAAGTTGTATATAAAGTGCAAATTAAAATTAAGGTGACATTTAACATTTAATTGTTTAAGGTGACAAGTATCTATTTAGCCTGACGAGTTACTCCCTTGGTTTGAATTGTAAATTATTTAAAAATAGCGTGTAAGAGGGCCTTAGACTAGAAATGTTTAGCTTAAATGTAGTTCTATTTATAAGTATGCATAAGAGTGTAATTATTTGACTTATTTGAACTGTTGTATCAGTGAAGCGAGGTGAGTCGGTGAAGTTATGGTTTTACAGTGCGGTGATAATTTATAGCGTCAATGAAATGTGTTCTATAGTGTCAGTGAAATATGTCCTAAAGTGTCAGTGAAATGCGTCATTGTGCCACTACAGTGAGTGAGATGAGAGTAAAGTGAAAGACTATTGAAACTTATGTAGGGCCTATACATATGTAGGTTGTATTGTAAAATTAGGTATTTTATTTATGTTTTATTATTAATTGTAATTATTGTATTAAATTGTATTGTGTATTCTTATTGTATTGTGTATTTTGTTTACCATTTTATTGTGTATTGTTTATATTGTGTATACCACTGCCACCGAGTGCTTGCCCACTTGCAGTGTAAATAAATGCATACATACAAATCTTTTCATACATATGATAAGAACAAAATCAAATTAAACCGACATTTCATTCTTCTCTTCAAATATAATTCATTTTATTTTAGTAAAACCAGATTCATAAGCACCGAATGCAAACAAAATCTGTCCAATAATTACAAGAAATCGTTTTAGGGCTGCATTGATTATGAAGAAGAAGATGCTGATAATTAGAGCCCGGATGTTATGCAAAATGCCTTTTTTTTTAAACTGAGTTTATGCACGAAAGACCTATTAGAGATAAACACGTTTCCACACATTTGGAGACGACAGGCCCAATTTTTATTTTGCCTTTTTTGCCTATTTTAGCTCCCATTGCCCATTTTAAGGTTTAAATGCCTTTTTAAGCCTTTTTACATCGTTATTGTACATTTTCTATATTTTTAATGCATTTAAAATAAACCGTACATAAATTACATCAAAAAAACAAAAAACAACGGTTGTACAAATTAAAAATATATATTCACCTCACACAAATTTTTGCTGAGAATCTTATTCTCCAGCAATACATACGTTTCTAAGAAGTTGTAAACTTTTCTCCCCTACCGATTCCATCTTTTATGTCACTTAACAGAGATGTTTGAACAGTATAACCCTCAGTGCTCAGGTCACTTCGGGGTTTACCAGCGAAAGAAAGGGGAAGCAACTCTCCAGGTTTTGTTATTGTTGTCGCTTGCACGCACAAGTCACGCGTACTTATCCCTTCTCACACCCCTCTTTTTGAGACAATACACAGTCGGTTTCTCCCGATCTGTGAAAGAAAGTAAGACAGTCCTTCTGAAATAAGTTGTTTTAAGTTTGCTCCAATCACTTCAGTAGAAGTAGAAAGATCTTTATGCTCGACCATGCCGAAATGTAGTAATTATACACATGGTAGCAGTCCTTTAATGCATGTCATTACAGTACACCTATTCATTAAAGTTCAGGTTTTCGATTATTCTCGGATATGCAATCGAAAGACAACGAGGGAAACGTCACGGAGGCTGGAAATCCAATACTGTCGCAGAAGGTTATGTTCTGTTACTATAATAATTAGCGTTAATTTAAAATAATATTCAAATAAATTCAATTTGTCATCTCGTTTTTCAATTCTAAATCAATTTCCAGGTTATACATCAAGGTCAATGACATTATTGTTCCTCGGAAAAAAATCAATACTTTCGCGTCTGCGCACATCTCACAGTTTCGAGCTATGAACAAGGTCACTTCCGATCTTCTGTCAGATACAAATAAAATGAATATTTCTGAATAATTTCAAGTTAGAAATTTGGTCGAGCATAAAAAGTCGTATGAAACTTGCCTATGATGTTAATTAAGACGCTCGTATGAAAATTATGAAACTCGCTTGCGCTCGTTTCATAAACAAACATACTTGCGTCTTTATTACTATCATCATAGGCTCGTTGCATAATGTACTATTTTCCACCATGAAAAACGTTCTCTCTGACAGGCAGCTCACTATGACAGTTGACAACTTAAAAAAGCATCTTGGTGTGACATGTAACCAAGGAAAGTGAGTACCGTATGGGATAGTTTATTAAGTATTTGTTTATTTTTTGTCTTTTTCTATGAATAATAAATGCCTATTTCACTGCATATTTTTACTATTTTAGTGCCTATATGCCTGCGTATTTTAACCAAAACAAATGCCTAAACATTCGGGCTCTACAGTGATAATAATAATTATAATCAGTGCATTTTTTCTGGAGAAAAAGGTGATGGAACTCTGTGTATAATAGCCTACTGTATGTTATAGCGGATGGGGAGATGATTATTGTCCAGTTCACGGGAATTTTGTCGTTTTTAACCTCCTTTTCGTCCATCTTTAAGACTCTGAAGACCTAAGAAGAGTTCAATGAAAAATTATGCTTAGGTTAAAAGCTTAATTATTAACTGATCTCGGCCCCTGTGGCGGTTGAATGGCCAGACCTCTGACCTGTAACAATTTTATGGTCTTGCCGGTAGGAACACGTCATTCACGTGGAATCTGAAAGTGTGTGTGGAACTGAACTGAAGGATAAAATGACATACCATAAGGAATACATTTATATTACCGTTTGATATTTGACTTCAATATTTTCCATTTTACGTCCAGCTGAAAATGGGGAGCTATTTCTGCCTCACATTGTACATTTATGGATATGTCATATATATATATATATATATATATATATATATAATATATATATATATATATATATTAATTGTATTAATATAGGTCTATATAAGGAGAAGAATCGAGAGTATGAAATGGGCAGACAGAATAAGAAACGAAGCTGTGTTGGAAAGAGTGGGTGAAGAAAGAATGATGCTGAAACTGATGAGGAAGAGAAAAACAAATTGGTTGGGTCACTGGTTGAGAAGAAACTGTCTACTGAAGGATGCACTGAAAGGAATAGTGAACAAAGAAGAAGATATCAGATAGGCCTAATAGACGACATTAAGATATATGGATCATATACAGAGCCTAACTGGAAGAAAAAAATAGAAAAGATTGAAGAATGCTGTGTTTGCAGTGAAAGACCTGCCCTTTGGCGGAAAACTATGAATGAATGAATCTCGAGTTTTGAACTAATCTGTCTTGTGCTGGTGATAGAATATTGGCTGCCTGTACGATTTCTTTAGGCCCAATCTTCACTCGCAAACAAGTTGTATGTGGTAGCATGTGATTGTGATTGAATAACAAGACAAATCGGAATAAAATCACGCCATTTCTTTCGACATGTTTCAAATAATTTTCACAATTTCACTGTAATTTTATATTATGTTCCTTTGCGTATTAATTATTTTCAAGCATGTTAACTGGAAAATCTAGAAAATGCACCTGTTAAATACATCGATGATATTGAATTTCTACCACTAAACTTTCCATAAAAAGGGTTCCACCCAAAAACGCTACAAAATGCTAAATTGTGACATTGAAAGTGCTATAAAATGTTAAATTTGATTTTTAAAGTGTTAAATTTTTTTATTTTAAGTTACTGAAATTCACCATATCTAATAATAACTATAATACAATTTGCAAGTTCCGACTCAAGTAAAGTGAGGTTATAAATGAAGGGTTCAGAACCATAGTGGGCCAAGCGCCATTTACTAAAACCGTAGAAAACACGGGTTGAAATGAAGTTATCTATAGTAATGTTACAAGAGGTCTGAGATTTGCCGATAAATCCACGAGCGAAGCAGTATGTAATTACTTAATTCCGATCCAGTTTTATGTTCAACTGTGTAAGCAAGTTTTAATCCTGGTTGAGTGTAGGAGAAGGCCTTACGGCCTTAACTCTGCCAGGTTAATAAAGCCATTATTATTATTATTATTATTATTATTATTATTAATTAGGACTATTTCGTGAATAAAATAAAAATACAAATATCATACCTCTAAATTCCCTCACAAAATGTTAATAATAATTGTATATTTATGAATGGCCTACTTAACCTGTTCAGACATTGTGAAGTCGAAATAGATGAATAACGATTACTGCAATAAAGAAAATAATTTAATGTTATTCAGTAATGCCAATTGAAAAAAACTAAATAGGCTACAGGTTTAAAAATGTTAATTACATGTACTGCGCTTTTCTCTTGTTATTATAACATAAATACGTTTTAATTATCTACTGAAATCATAATTTAATTTAAACATTTTATAGTATAATTACAAATAACCTGATTAATACATTAATTAAATGAACAATTGTTATGAAGGGGTGTCATTTTTTTTTAGATACAATGGACATGGAATTAGAAGATGAAGATGTAGGTGTGGAAGTAGGATTTCGCACTTTATTTAGTACAATGGATTCATGCTCATCGATTTACGTGGAAACAATTGGCGACACTGACTAAACAAAAGAACGACCATGCGATAAATTGATAGTGATAAATCGAGCTGCAGAAATTATCGCGAGCGAAGCGAGTGGATTTATCTGGGAAATCTCAGACCTCGAGTGGCATTTATTAGGACTATTTCGTGAATAAAATAAAAATGTAAATAATATATCTCTAAAATTCGATCACAAAATGTTAATAATTGTTTATTAATGAACCTATTCAGACATTGTGAAGTTGAAATACTTGTAGATGAATATCGATTACTGCAATAAATAAATTCGATGTCATTATTCAGTAATGACAATTGCGAAATACAGGTTTAACTATGTTAATTACATGTACTGAACTTTTCTCTTATTATTATAAGATAAATACATTTTCATTATCTGCTGACATCATACTTTAATTTAACGGTAACAGTGGGGACAGCTATATACCAATGGTTATGTATTTACAGCGAGACATGTTGCTACACAGTGAAGCCATCTCTGTATAGATAGGCCTAATTAAAACACGAATTTTATTACGCCATACGGAAGGCAGTTAGGTGAAAAGACCTTATTATTACTATGCAAGGTCATTGGGTTTGGTATGCGATGATATTACATAAATTTGAACATCTGACTTTCTATTAATTGTTTCATTTCATTCACAAAATACAAATTTTATAGGCTACTTATAGGTTATGTTACCTGTGGGAGCAGGACCAATGTCAGCTGTATCTTATTTCGACCGTTACAATCAGTGCTACACGAAAGCATTTTTTATAGCTCGACAAACGCATTCTCGCTGTAGTGTGTAACGGAACTAAACTTGCATCTACACAGTTCAATATTCCAATCGCGTATGCGTGCAATCTGGGAAGAATATTGAAAGAATCAAGTTTAAAAGGTACGTTCAATTAAGATGCATGAAGATTGCGCCGTTTTGAACGTCGTCTTCACTGCGTAATTAAATTAATATTAAATATCAATCTTGCATTCATTGCTTTAAAGTTGAAAGAAAAGTTTAACCGTGTAGTTGCATCTTAATGTATTCATGATCATCAATTCACGGGGAAACAGTTGGTGACAACGACTAAACAAAAGAACGACCATGCGATAAATTGATAGCGATAAATCTAGCTGCAAAAATGATCGCAAAGTCTGACTGTGATTGGTTGAAATTCAAAATTTCATTACACTTCATTGGTCGAAAATGGAATGATGTCATATAAACGAAATAGTCACCATAATTCAGTGGAAACATATAGCAAGTAATACAGGGACATCATTTTATTTTTACTTCAATTTTTATTGTACCTGAGTTTTTTAATGTACTTCACTCCCACCCCTTCAACCGAACTCCACACAGATCCAAGACCGCATATACAGTTATAGTAGCCACAGTACATTCCAAAAATATGTTCACATTTTCCAATGACGAAAGCGCTTTCAATATTGAATCATTTTCGCACAGATACTGTCTTCCATTTGCTTACGTCGTATCCCGGTTTCCCCAACCAGCTTTTATTCGCCAGCTAGTGGCTGGGCTGTTTTAGCTCTTTTCTGAGAACATTAATTTCTGTTAGGAATTGGACGTCTACGGTAATATTATACAACTATTTAAAATAACTTAAATAAAAGGGCTTCGTTAAGTAATTAACTGTCACGTGATTTCCCTCCTTTCTACGACCTTACGACATAACCACTTGGACGGACAGTAGATAGTATGTCTGAGTGATTTTATCTTTTCGGATCGGGCAGAAGTGAAGATTGAATTTACAGTAGGCCTACGTACTCTTTCATAGAGTAGGTACAGAATTATTTCAACATGAGTTACTAATACGAAGAACAAAACTGGTAATTGGAATTAAGTACAATAGTCTACAGTGGGATAATATGCACATTAGAACTGAAGCCTGTATCGAAATGAATATCCATATCATGATTAATTATTTTTCAATTTAACTTCATTCTCTATATTGTACGCTAATGTGCTGTAGACAGTATAATATAACTTACACTGCATAATGAATACGTCCACATGGACAGTTCAGTTCGTGAGTAAAAACACTCATTGTTAATACTGTACTGTATCTTGATTAAACAAAAACCTAATGAAAATGATTAAACTCAAAAGCGCAATATTTCATAGTTTACGTAAATGGATGAACTATTTTTATTCCCTCCTATACCTAGTAAAGTGATTTGTTTGTATATTACGCCAGTATCATCGAACTCCAGTCGTGGAAGGGGTAGCAAACGGCGTTGATCCAGAGGTATAGGCAAGTTAATATTAAAAATGTTAGTAAAAATAAAATGATGTCCCTGTATAAAGTATACACATTAAAACTAAATGATATGCCAATCTTCATTAAACTATGGTATTCACTTAACTTTAGCCCTTGCTTTCTCCGTTTTTAATAAATGGCGCTTGGCCCACTATAGCTCTGAACCAATGAAATCCATACCTTTTATTGCTGATCAGAAGGCGATCTATAAAAGAAATTCTGGTGTCACAGGAACCCTTTGAAAACTCTTCTCACACAATAATCACAGTAACACGAACTGTCACAAGAACCTCAAATAAGTATAACTAAGAAACGTAAACACAACATGAACTTGCGGTATTTATGTATTCGTAATGCTTGTAACTAAAAACGGGAATGCTCACAGAGACTTCCTTCTCTGCCACTTATTCTAAATGACAGGTAGTTTTCGATATGAATGTTCCCAATACCCTTCTCGGTGCACGCTTGCGAATGATAAAGATGAGGCTCGGGGAGGTGGAGGGAAACATCGCGGTGACCCCAAGGTCCTCTTGTTTGTGACGTAGCCATGGGAATTGCGTAACATCATCAAGTGGTTAGTTACTTTACATAGTGATCAGATTATAGCATTACATAATACAAAAACAGCTTAGTTCACATTCAAGAAAGAACCTCGGGGGAAGAACTCATCCACTATTATCAGGAGACGGAGCCATGTTGCCATATCGTAATCAAAACAAACGTAATAAAGTTCTGACCTTTTGACCCGAAGCAACTAAGTAAGATATTTACAAATAATTAAGCCAAAACAAAAGATGCCAATGTTTTTATACAGTCGGCATAGCTACCAGAAACTTCCACACTTATCTTCTTTCTTCAGATTTCCAGAATCTCAACTAGCAGAATAAAAATAAACGATGTCATATGAATGACATATATGCTCATACATTTTTGTCAGTAATTAAGGAAATAGTGATTTACGAGATTGTTTAAAATAAATCACACGCAATCGCTATCTTCTATAACAAAGAAGTCCACACCTGTGGAGTAACGGTCAGCGCGTCTGGCTGCGAAACCAGGTGGCCCGAGTTCGAATCCCGGTCGGGGCAAGTTAAGGCTGGTTCACAATAAACCGGAAACGAGAATCGGAACGAAAACGAAAACGTTAAAATTGTTAAATGTGTACATTTAAATGTGAGCATTCACAATTAACGAAAAGCTTGCCGGAGCCCGGGATCGGGAACGGAGAGTTAGCCAAGTTTCAACTTTGGCGTTCACGTTTCCGATCACAGCCCACTAGATTCATTCTATTGCCATCTAAAAGCTATTTTGTCGTCGTATATTTTGTAGCAAGAAGACCGTGACATAACCTATGCATTATTTTGTTCTGTGCTGTGCATCATGGAGCAAGTTTTATTTGATGAGATTCTAATATTGAGTGTTGAGGAAAATCCTGACGTTTACGATAAACGGCGCGCCTCGTATAAAGATGAGAAAATGAAGGAGAATACGTGGCTTTCAATAGCTGAATCTTTGAACACCGATCATAAGTGAATCAGATTTTATTACTGTATTGGTTGTATTACACACTACATATTCATGCTTCAATTCAATAACTACTGTTGTGTTCATTTTTGTTCTATTACAAATGTTTCTTCTCTAATTATTTTACTTAAAATAGGTTGTGATAATAAAGATGCATGGGCATATTTATAGTACCGTACCTAATGAAATGTTTCAGTTGAAATTTCGAAGTTGGTTAACCTGTGTTTATGTTGGCTGCTTTGTACTGATGAGAGAACGCCATTGGTCAATTATACACAAATAACATCAGAATGCGTAATATCGACTTTACATATCATTATTGACATGTATATCGATATGCATAGTCGTCTACGTTCTCGGTTGATTGTGAATCAAAAATTTTCATATTCACGTCCTCTGCTTCTCGTTTTCATTCTGGTTCTTGTTCCCGGTTTATTGTGAACCAGCCTTTACCTGGTTGAGGTTTTTTCCGGAGTTTTACCTCAACCCAATACGAGCAAATGCTGGGTAACTTTCGGTGCTGGACTCCGGACTCATCTCACCGGCATTATCACCTTCATTTCATTCAGACGCTAAATAACCTAGATGTTGATACAGCGTCGTAAAATAACCCAATAAAAATATAAGAAAGAAACTTCATTAGCATACACGGCGGTGCAGAAAAATTAACTAAACCCGTGCATTTATGCTACTTCTTGCTGTCTCTCTGAAGCAGACGACTTTGTATGAATTTTCTGAAGTATTACCACAGTCTAGTATATACAAGCACGAAGCTTGAGTTGTGAGGGCGCTAGGAACAATAGACTGTGCCGGTACTATTTCGCATTGTCTGTAATGAGGCGATAGTAGCGATCCTAGTGGTTAGCAACTATTTATGGATGCATATTTACTACGTATTGAGCTTCGTGATTGTATATGGGCTATTCCATCTCAAATCGACCGAAATATAGAGAAAACTGACCTCGCAATTTTTAAATACAATGAAACTTTTTCTGTCCGTAGACAACTATGACACAATGCTTTGTGCAAAGTTTGAGGCATCAGAACTTCATAGTGTTTAAATTAAAAATATTTTAATTTATAGTATTTTCATAAAATTAGCAACTTTAAAGTGTTGTAGCTCCGAAACCCTTTCACCCAATGATCAAAATCGTGGTTTATTTTGATGCTGAAAAGTTAAAGTTTATATTGACATGTAAACAGTTTTTCTTACTTTTTATGGAAATGGAGAAGTTTAGATTTTTCTTAATTAAGACACCTTTGACCACGAAAAAAATATTTTTAAAATATAGCCTGTGGTTGGATTCCTCATTGAAAGTACAAATAAACACATTTTTACTGGTGCACCGTTGATAAGAAAGTATTGAAAAATCAAATAAAGAAAATAAATAGTACGCGCGTGAGCTAACCAGCTGACTGTGAGGCGGGAGCTAGCCGAGGGATGAAAGCTCACGAGACATAAATACGTGATGTTTCGTCTAGTAGCGCATAGCTGGGCTAGCTTTATCACAGGTTTTCATAAACACAGGAGTAAAATGACGCCCACCATTCGCTTATCTTCATCTCTCGGCCGCAATGGCTGGTGTGTTGCGCCTTTCAAGTCTAGACGTGTGAAAATAATTTATTTAATACCCTCGAAACTTATTGCCGTGACACTAAGCAAACAATGCCGAATCCCTCTTAATAATGCAAGGTTTTTTCTCAATATTTTTTTACATTTTTACAAATGGGCAAAAAGCCTAAAAGTAAGTAAAATCAGATTATCTGCCTCTCTGTATACAATAAAAATAAGGATTACTTCTTAAAATAACCTACCAAATGTCAGCTTCAAAATGAGCTCTCGTTCAATGTTCTGCAGTAAATGGTTCCAGAGTTCTCAGCGCTGAAAGAGGCTTGTTTTTCTAAAATACGCTAAATTTGTCGCTCAACAATACGAAAACCGTTTGACTTTCGATAGTATATTTTTGCAAATGCACTCTCCTCAGCACCTTGCATAAATAGGGAAAAAATTAGAGTATAAAAAATGCGAGGTTTTTACTGATCGATTTCATATGGAATAGCCCATATACTAGACTGTGGTAATACCATGTACAGTAAAGCGTCTCGTTTAGGCACAGTGAAAACGTACACAAAGTGCAGGTAACGTGTGAGGGTAGGATGAGTCGTACGATAAACACGAGGGATGCACAAGGTTTTAGTTACATTTATGACGGAGCATTAATTGAAATTATATTTTCCAAAACACACAAAACAAAAGAACACAAATTGCATAACGTTATCATATACACAGTTTAACAAACAAGCAATTGTAACGTTGAAATAATTCAATATAACAAACAAATTTTGCTACTTACATGACGTTGCTTTCAAGCAGCATTTTTACTATCATGAATTTCATTCTCTGTATGACTAACATATCACCGTCTTCTGTGGCCGAATTAACAAAACTACTGTATATTGGTCTGTATTGTAGCTGTACCTAAATAAATTGAACTTTGAGAAGGGATAATTATGTTTAGGAAATAGTGTTGTCACTTCAGATCAATATACTGTAGTTTTGTTAATTCGGCCACAGAAGACGGTGATATTATGTTAGTCATACAGAAAATGAAATTCATGACCGTAAAAAATGCTGCTTGAAAGCAACATCGTACATTCATTCGTAGACGCCACACATTCCAAAATTTGTCATACAATTTTTCTTAATGTAAACCGTTAAGTCCGAAACTGGGTTTTCAGCACAACGTAAAATACAAATGGAAGATACAACATCCAAGAAAAAGATGGGTGAAGTTAAGTCAAGACCTAATCTACGATAGTTTGATGACAGTTCCACACAAACTAATACGTGTAATGAATGAATGAATGAATGTGGGAAGTGGGATAAGAAACATATGAAAGGTACTGTCATTGCAAGTTATCTTGAACCTTACATCCCCTAAGTCTGTCTTTGGAACTGCTCGGTACGGCGTGTACTCATCAACGTAACGACACGGCAAGGATGCCCCTCCCTCGGGTGACGTGACTCTTTTCAGAAAACGTTGGTTCTTTTACCTTACGGCTCTCAATTGTATAAGAACTTGGTTCAATACAGACATCATCTTCTCTCGATACTCCGGTTTTGAGAGGAGAACATAGTTTCGTAGCAAGCTTTAATTAACCTGTAATGAGTAAGTATTTAAATATAATCGTGTGTACACTCCTCTCTCATCCGGGCTGGGGACCGGCAATGGAGGAGTTACTACGGCTACTTCTATACATTATATAGGCCTGCATGACTTACACCTTCAGCTAATATGTGCATATTCTTATAACAATATTTTACAGGCTTATTATTTGAATTTACATTAATTTACAATTATACACAATCCATATCCCTATCATTGCTGCCATCATCTCTTGTTCCAAAATTAATTATTTCGCCAATGGCATCATCCATTCGGAATTATCTTCTTAATCGTAGGTACTACTTTCTGAACACGATAGAATTCTTCGATTGTATCCCGAATAACATGTTGATCGAAGTCGTCCACTTCAACTTTACACAAGTCTGATTCTGGAATGAAATAATATGTTTAGTAGAACTATAAGAAAAAAAAACTTGCAACAGTAATTCATTATGTCGCTCTCAATACACACATTATTGTACATAACTATTATAGCAATAATTTCTAAACATTACATACTTATTCTTTCCCGGAGTAGTGTGAGGTTCATTCGGTTGTAATTCAATATTATTTTTAATTCTCTTCACGGAACTAATACTTTTGCCAGAGTATTTAGCCGCTCTCTCATATCCTTAGCAAGAGGTTCCAGCAACTATTTGTTTAATTTTTCCTCCTCGCAACGCTTAATTTTATTATATTTGCGATAATTTCTCTTTCTCGGCTATGGATAACAGCGTGTGATTTCACCATAATTACTACCCTGTGGTTGCTGCTCCATGGTAACACTACTGATACGCAGTGAAGGAAATAGTACTATGTTTCTTGACAAGAGATTATGCTGCGGAGCATGCGCAAACAACTCACTTGGCTCCACCCGCGTTACGCGCTTCCTTCCCTCTGCCCCTGCTCAGAAGGTTCAAGATAACTTGCAATAACAGTACAGTCTTAGAAAAAAGTTTTTCGCACAGATACAGCTCATGCATTTTGTCAAGACACTCCCTCACTCTTCCTACAGAGCTGCGCACGAGATCGGATGAGTCTACTTACGAATTATAGGGGAATGGGTTAGTTTTTGCCTTGAATTCGATAGACACACGCCCGACCTTCCCTTCTTACTCCTACCCCCTCCACGGAAACGTTGTTCCCCTACTGCGCATCGCGAGTCTCTTGACAAAATGCATGAGCTGTACTATGTTAAGTCCCAGAAAGGAGGCACTGCGCATGATCAGACATACAACGAAACAAAACTAATTTTATTACCTCAACTAGTCCTTCTCTTGTGAACCAGGTCGCTCGTCCTCTGAGCATGCGCACTGTTTCCTTTCTGGGACTTTACAAAGTATCTGTGAGACAAAACTTTTTTCTAAGACTGTACGCGAAAAGTGTTCATTTTTTGTGATGATCGTCGTCGCGAATGTATGTTTGTTAAGCGATCGGTGACTGCGATGTAATTACTGATAATGGATACATTCCTAATCAAGAAAAATGTCCAAAATAAAACTATAATGAACAGAAATAGAATTATACAGCTGTAGAAGTACTCATCATCGCTGCAAAGATCAACGAAGGATGAAAGAAAGCAGTGAAAGAGAAAGGGAAAGGTTAGCGTAGTCATGTCAACTGATGCCCATAGGAGCAAGCGCGCGCTTTAGAGCTCAGGAGAGCCTGAGCGCTTTACAGCGGAAAGGAAAGAGACAGACGAAAGAGGTGGTATATACCACTTGATCACAGTCTATTATATAGTCATGAAGCTCAATACGTAGTAAATATGCATCCATAGATAGTTGCTAACCACTAGAATCGCTACTATCGTCTCATTACAGACAATGCGAAATAGTACCTGCACAGTCTATTGTTCCTAAGTCCTCACAACTCAAGCTTCGTGACTGTATATACTAGACTGTGGCTTGATCGAGCTATATTCAGGGATGGCCAGTACTGATTCAATGGATAAAGGGAAGAGAACTTATTAAAACTGTATCCATGTTAATTTTCAGATTTGTCTGAGAAGTATAAGTGCATTATAAGAATGTAAGTTTCAATTATAATGCTCATTTTTCACGAGTTCCCTTTTTATTCAAAAGCAATTTTACAGAAAGGTGAAATTTTCAGATATGTTTATTTAGTAGCCTTACAGGTACTGAAACAATGTTTTCGTAAATCTAATATATCGTAAATATGTATTACTGAAGATAAGTACTGAAAATTTTGAAAATATTCGCATGGAAAATGTTTGTAAGATAATGAATTAACAAAGGAACTACTGTTACATCATAAACAAAGATATGAGGCTATCAAATGCAAAACTCGCTTTATCCAGGTAAAGTGTTTTGTCAGAAAACAGGAAAAACCGTTATGGATATGGACAGTTTTGCATTTGATAGTAGTTTCCTGAGCTCTATGGAAGAGGAATTAGACAAGATTTGCACAAACCGACTATATCAGTAGATAGAGAGCTGCAAAAAGTACAACATCCCATATGTAACTCATTTTTTTATTTATTTTTTTTATTTTGGATAAGGCGAGCTTTGCACTTGATAGCCTCATGTGTGCCCATGTGTTGTAAAAACGTCAGCTCTATAGCTTCAGCAGATTTCAAGAAATTATTTGATATTCTGATAGGACGTTGCGCACCAATATCACCTTAAAAGCATAATGCAATAAAAGTTTTGTTATGTAATATTAGTGACAACTGAAACGTATACCTAGGTAACTTTGCTTTGCACTGTAATATTGTTTTGATTAGTTTATTGGTTACTTTTATAAGGCTAAAGATACCATCAATATCAATTCCAACTTACCATGTCATACTTAATCTGTTTCTTTGGGATATCACTTTCTTTATTAATGATGTTTCATTCACTTAATATAGTATCGTTTTTCTACTACGAAATGTATGTGAATATTCCTTCTTAACTCTTTATTATGTTATTAACTGCAATATTAAAAAACTGGTGTTAGTACTTTGTCTTATAGACAATATACTGTATATAATATCAAACACCAAATAGCCATATAAAATAACAATATAAAATTTCACGTTCCGTTTGAAGTTTGTTTACCACTGTTTTCTTAATTCAACAGGCTGCTTATTCATACTCCTTCCATGCCCGCGCACGACGTCAAGGTCAGAAAAATGAGCTTCCTTTGACATCACTGGGTTAGAGCGTTAAGGGTAGTAGTTTTCAACAATCGTAGGTTAAACCAGCGTTTCTCAAACTATGGTCCGCGGACCACCTGTGGTCCTCGAGTTCTGCCCTTGTGGTCCTTCAAAAAAGACAGAAGAAAAAATAAAATTCAAACTAATTGCGTATCACACTATAGCTGAAAACCTGAGTTTGGAAATGACACATGGCAATCGCCTTTCACTTGTTCTCCCACTACTAATATTTTACGAAATTTCTCACTCTACCCATCTATCCACTTCCCATTCTACTCTCAACAACAAAAGAGGGATTTAAAGCACTATGAACGTGGCGTTTCTCTCCATCTTTTCCCTGTATATCTGGCGCCGAGCCTCTAATCCAGCCAAGGACCAACCGAATTCATAACAGAGGACCAAAGTACCGAACCTTTTCAGGTATTGATGACTTTCTTAATAGTTTTGCAGACACCAAGTCTGCACATTGAAATGGGTACGTACTGTACGTCGTACACCAATAACAGAACGTCCCAAATTGAATCTTTACTTGTTCAAAATCGGGCATGTTTCAGCATTAATTTTTTTATTTGTTTTTCCAGATGAGGATATAAGAAATTTTAGACTCCGCCTATTTTAAAATCTGACAGGTTTACTTTTTACACTTGCGTGTTTTGTCTGTAAGTGCCGTTTCAATTTTGCGGCTTTCATACACTCGTTTAAAGCACTTCGTAACAAACAACGCACCGAGATTCTGGTTCACCCTCACTGCCACACCAAGTAAATCCAAGTTCCAAATAACTCTTATCATATGTACGAAAGCATTTTTTCTTTGAATAACTACAACGAGGACTAGATATTTATTTAATGGCACTATAATCAATATATTTCTTCACACACAGCTTCTGAACTATTAGCACTGCCTAAATGAAGCGTATCATCATGTTCCTTTCTTTTCAAAGATCCGGATCGAAGCCAGTTTTCCATTATTTATAATGGGCACTATTTAACAGAGACATGGACTACTACTAGCGTATACCACATAAGAAGGATTTCAAACAACTAACTGCTAACAGGCAAGCGATGAATCAACAATGCACGGAATTAGTTGTAAGTTACTTACGATTGGCTACAAAAAAATATAAATATAAAAGTATTATAATTAATTAATTCTATTTTAAAATATAAGTATACTGGTATAAAATATGCTACAAAAATTATAAATTTGCTTTCGAAGGGAACAAGAGTAAGGTGGTCCGCGGAACTGTTCCGACTTAAAAAAGTGGTCCCCACTTCAAAAAATTTTGAGAAACACTGGGTTAAGCAATTTCCATGCCTATAATATGATATTATTTTCCATTTTGAATCTTGCGTACACCACTTTTAACAATTGAATATAATTAATTGATGAACTAGTGGACTTACTCGTGTTAAATATGTAATATTTGTCCGGCTTACAGCTGTTTCAGTGCTTCACGCACCGCTAGTAGGCTCTGATGATGGTGCGTGAAGCAATGTAACAGCTGTAAGCCGGACAAATATTACATATTTAACACGAGTAAGTCCACTAGTTCATCAATTAATTATATTATTTTCCTTAAAATATGTAATGATTTTTTAGAAATTGCAGTTAAAGAGTTACCTCGGACTTTTGTCCAGAGTCCTGCCCCCTCCCCATCCCCCAAAATTCAAAGAAGTCGGCACCTATGAACAATTTCCTTTACTGAAAATCGGAACGGAACCACTGGACATGTAACAGCACAAGTCACTATTACTCCTCAGTTGGAATATAAACGGAAATTCCCAAGGCCTGACATTGAATTCTTTTCGGAGCACTCGTCTACGTGCAGTAACGCTATTACATAACACTGATGATAATAAGCTGCAAACGTGTCGACAAGAACAACGTAATCGGTATCATGCAACACAGCGATCAATTCCGCAAAAGAACAAGCAATTAGAGGGAAAATTAGTGACACGAAGGTAACACACACTTTCGGACTAACAGTTTTACGCGTTTCACAGCATTCAGTTCGTTATATTAATGACATTAGGCCTACTCTTTACAGTTTAATATTTTCTTGAACTACCGCTTATAAGTAGACATTGGATTTTAAGCTGAAATGAAATGAAATGATTAGCCTAAAAATGTCCCGTTTAGGCCAAAGGCCTCCTCCTATAGAGGGGGAGCTCTATTTGTCTCACGCGGTGAGCTACTCCGCGTAAGAGATGTTTGCTGCTTCGAATTATTCACTTGATTCACATTCTACACTATTTTGATATTGTTCACTTATCTTGTTTCTGTCGCACTGGTTTTAGTCGCTGTTCATTTGTCTTTTTAGGTTTTTCCAGTCTTCCCTATTTCTTGCTCTGCTTGACCAATGGCTTCCTGCACGTTCACTGAAGAGGTCGGCCCATCTTCTTCTTGGTCTTCCGTGTGATCTCTTCCCAATGCGGGGGTCCCATAGTGTGACTTTCTGCGTCCATCTTCCGTCTCTAAGTCTTGCAACATGGCCTCCCCACTTCCATTTGGTGTTGGTGGATTGCAGTGCTGGATCTTTAATTGCTGACATCTTTTGTAGCACTTCATTTGGAACTCTGTCCCTCAGTGATAAGCCTAGTATCCTTCTCAGCATCTTTCTTTGGCATATTTGGAGATTGTTACGGAGTTTGGCAGTGAGAGACCATGTCTGACACCCGTATAACAGTAGCCTACAGGAGTTACGCAGGTCTGCAATATTTCTATTCTCAGTTTCTTGCTGAGTGTTTTCTCCAGTATGATGAACTTGAGAGTCCAGAATGCCTTCCACGCGAGAGAAATCCTTCGTTTTATTTCCTTCTCTGCCTTCTGGTGAAAGGACACTAGCTGTCCTAGGTATACGTATTCAGACACGTATTGCAGTTCTGAACCATCAATTATTATGGGTGACTCCGGCCCGTTTGACATTACTTGTGTCTTGGTCATATTCATCAGGAGGCCTGCTGATCTGCTGGCGTCGCGTAATTCTTGGAGCATTGACTGCAGTTCTCTGGGTGATTTGGGGAACAATGCGACGTCATCAGCGAATCTAAATGCTTATTTTTATACAGGGTGAACCGTAAGTAATGTCATTAATTTCAAGGGTTATTCTTTTAAATATTTTAAACAAAAAAGTTTCATACAATTTTGCTCGGTTTTGCTTCCTTTTCGAGATAAAAATTGTTTTATATGAAACATTTCAGGGCGTGTTTTGGGAAAGCCATTTATTTAATTCCCAATATGCTCAGTCAGTTTAAGAGAGCAATGTATTATGATAATAAATTATTGAAATAATTTTAGTTTTGTCCTTTTAAATGTGCAGAAATTTTATCTGAACAAAAAATGTAACATCGTAAAATTCTTTTGTGCGAGATCGTGCGTATTTGCTTGCTTTCCGCACACAACCAATACGCGGTAAGTGTGAAATACCACATTCAGTATTCCCAACGTAACACACATAACAATTTCCCTATTCTTACCGCTTAAGCGTCATATTCATTTTACTGCTTTAGGCTTTTAACATATTATTTTTAAAGACGTTCAATATAGTAATAATTATAAATTGGAAACTTACCACTGCAATTTCACCTAAATTGCACTGTTAATTATTGTTTTCAAATATTTGCAAAAATTAAGTAGACTCTACAACACCACAAAAGTTACTGCATTTGTAATGCAAGTAATATTAAGGAAGCCGTGAAAAAATCAACAAGATTCCAGACTCATCATAGACTGGGGGGGGGGGGGGAAAGACAGACGTATATCACGGCCTGCTGGAGTATAGTAAACACAGAAAACATTTTATAGGAACAATGTTGAAGATAGATATATTTGTTTTCCAAAGTTGCCGTCATTGAACAGAAACCAAGATGGAGATTTCATTGCAACTAATTAGAAATTCCTCTTTCAGGTATGTAATAAACGATCTTCGCACAAAATAATGTACGATACACGAGCGGTATGTTTGTTTTCATGTTCTCGGAAATTAAAAAAGCTCTTTCAATCTTTTCCTCGAACATGAAAACGAAAACATACCGCTCTTGTAACGCATATTACTATTACAGAACGAAAAGTTACATTTGTTCGGATCAAATATCTGCACATTTAAAGGACAAACCTAACATTCTTTCAATCATTTATTATTTATCACTATATATTGCTCTCTTAAATTGACTGAGCATATTGGGAATTAATTCAATGTCTTTCCCAAAATACGCTATGAAATGTTTCATATAAAACAATTTTTATCTCGAAAAGGAACAAAAACGAGCAAAATTGTAAACGTTTTTGTTTGAAACACCTCAAAGAATTAATGATATTACTTACAGTTCACCCTATAGGCATAAACTAAAACTAGTTAAATATTTTCACATTTTATACAAAATATGAACGTTTGGAAGGAATTTTATGGTTCTTAAAAATGCCTGTTGACCCATTTTTACCTATATAAGGTTTTAGTTCTAAAAATGCCTATTTCTATTTTGTTAATACCGTATGTGTTTGCATAATTTAGACCGGTAAACAAATTCCACTCATTAAATATTTTCGTAATGAAGGGAACTGAACATCCTTAATAAATTGATAGCGATATTAATTTTAGTTTTAATTTTTAAATGTAGTCTGAAAAATAACATAAATACAAAGTTATTTTGTGTTGTCAGGTTACTGTTGTCAAAAATGAAACCAATTTTTTAGTCTTAAAATAAGATGTCAAGGGATTGTTGATGTTGCTTTTGCAAATGTCTGTTTGCCAATCCTGGTTTAATGTCTGCCGTAATATTAATTTTACTTCTATATTATTGGTTCTTCAAGAAGACTAAAGCAGAACATATATACACTATAATACTGCTAAATAATTTATGTTGATGTAAATGTATACTAAAATTTATTTCAATTGTGTCACTGAGCTGCAGAAAATCCACATGAGCACACACAAAACATATTATTTTCTTTGGAAAACGTATTATGTGTCTTTCACGTGTTAAATTTTAAGTTACCTTGTTAACATGTTTCGGCCTGCTATTGGCCATCATCAGAACTGGTTGTTGTTGGTCTTGGCGCCTTTTGTTTCCTGTGGGGGTGTGTTTGTGCAGTGTAATGTTAAGTCAGAGCGTGTTCTGAAATTGAGTTGTGTGTTGAGAATTTCATTAGGATGTGTTTTTATGTGTTTGTATATTTTGTACTGTTCTAGTGAAATTCTAATGAAATTCTCAACACCCAACTCAATTTTAGAACACACACACTCTTTGACTCCACATTACGCTACACAAACACACCTCCGCAGGAAACAAAACAAAAGGCGCCAAGACCAGCAAAAACTAGTTCTGATGACGGCCAATAGCAGGCCGAAACATGTTAACAAGGTAACATAAAATTTAACACGTTTTCCAAAGTGATATAGTGTTAAAAGTTGAGTAAACAAGATGTATAATGAAGACATTATTTTCATTCAGAGCTAAACATTCCTTTGTGCAACCGTTTCGACAATTATTGTAATATTACTGCGGTTATCTTAATAATGAATACAGTTTGAGAATTTACATGCTTCATTTTATAAAACCAGTAACTGGAAATTAAAATGCTGAAAATAACAGTCACACACAATAGGACCCATACGGAACAGATAAAAGCAGAATATAACGTGCCGAATTCACTCGTCTAGTTCACAGTTTCACAAACCACGCCACACGTCAACGACGTAACACTACAGATTAACTTGCTTCCTGGTTTAACACCAGATATAGTAGCAGACGGAATTGGCGATTCCATCAGTGGTGGCTGATTGACTGAGGCAAGTGAGGCCGGGCCTCAGTCACTTGGCTTAACTGAAATCAAATTTTGTGTTTTTATATAATGTATTAGTTATTTGAATGAAGCAGATATCGCTGTAGAAACATTTGAAAACTTTGTGATGTATTTAGATCTGTTTTGCAGTAAAATTTGTTCCTGAGGCCAGGATCGCTCGTGCCGGGTCTGGCTTCTGGATTTCTTGTCTTTTCGCGGGCTTTGAGTTTGCGCTTAAAACGTTTTAGCTGAGGCACAATTCGTCCGGCCTCGTGGCCTGGCCAGGTTTCACTCCTCACATCCATGGGCCGGCCTCAAGGGTAGAGTGGGATGTGAATAGCAATGGTGACTTGTCTTCCTAAATAGGCCATAAATAACAAAAATTCCAGCTCTTTGGCTGGCAAAGACCCACACTATTCTCTTCCCTTATATATTAGTTTCTTACTTAAGCGAGGGTGTTGTACTATTGTACTTCTTAGTACATTAGTGAATCTGGGCCAATGTTGTTATGTATTTCGGGAAAATATAAACAGAAACAAATGCAAGAAATAATGCTGTGTAGTTAATTCATTGTTAGAGTGTCCTTTTTCGAGAAAAAATAATATTGAAGAAAGGAAGTTTTAAATAGAGAACCTACCGAGATCCTACGACATTGCTGACAATTTTTCTGGCAGATAATCTTTAAACGCGAGTTTCTATTGCATCCTGGTATGGACAACATAAATGACTAAGTGGTAATGTGGTGCAAAATAAACTTCTTTGTTGGCCTTGTTTGTTGCTGTCATATAAAAAATAAAAAGAAAAGAAAGAAAGGGGAATTTCCACACATAATATGGGTTGCTTCATCACACTGAAACAATCACTGAAACTCACAGCATAACAGCTTATTTGGTGAGTGAAATTATTATTTTTCATTAATAGTCATAATAATAGAATAATAATAATACAGTAATAATGGTATTAATAACAATAATAATATTAATATCATAAATAAACATTTCCTATCGGAGGCACTTAAACTAGTTGCATCTGGCCTCACCGAGGATTTCGATCACCGGCCGCTACTGGATTCCATCCGCATCAGTGCCAAATGTTGAGCACAAAACTAGATATTATTTCTCTCGTTTTCTATCTGCGGAATAAATTAAAATATTATATTTTTTCCATGATAGGCCTACTATTGTTTTCCCGCAATAATTTTCCCTTTAACAGTAATTCCGTAATGATGGGGAGGATTCGTAATAATTACGGACAAGCAGTAATACTTGGCACCTCTGATATGGTAATAATATGATATAATGATAATGGTATTATCGTTCCGAAGCGCGTAAAATTTAAGCCTATAATGAGAACCTTCGTGACACTAATTTTTTAAATAATCGCATGTTACATTTTTTTCGTCTTGTTATTCAAGGTTTACTGTAAACAACTAAAGCCCCATGCGTGACTGATTTGTCACAACCAACATCTGCTTAGCACACGCACTACCCTAGGGCCTCGACCACTGAAGCGTCTTAGACATGATATTGTCAACTTCGACGTATTCTAACGACGACCAATGGCATTTCCAGATATGGATTTACAGTTAGACTTAGGACAGGCTAACCAGACGTCCCCGATTTCCGGGGACAGTCCCCGGTTTTGAGTTGCTGTCCCCGGGGAGCAAATATCCCCGTTTTGTCCCCAGAAGCTTTGATTTTGTTTCAATAAAATTTTACACATAACTATTTAAGGATCGTGATGGAACTGCTGCGATTCATGCACATTTATGAACGGTCCTTAGTATGAGACAGAAGAACAAGCCAGCACAGTATGAGATATTCTGCACTCTTTGAGAAGAACACAGCATCTCTGTCTTTGGTCATCTTAGCATTCGCGTTGCGCGGAAGCGTTAGAACTGCCGCAGTGTCCATTTGTAAGTACAGTAGAACCTCTATTATCCGTGGTGATGAACGGAGTGGGCTGAACAGTTAATCGAAAAATCAGATAATCCATATCATAAAACATTTTCGTAAATTTAGTGAAAAATGCTTACACTAACGTAATTTTCTCTATGGCCTTGTATTCAACACGCTAGCGGCTAGGTAGTGTACCGAAAGTTCACTGATTTATATCTGGTTGTTAACGATGGTTTTTAACGGGCAAGAAAACTCTTTGTAATGACTGTTGAAAGAAAGGAATTGTGGAGGCCTCAAGTTGTAGATTTACATAGGCTACTTTATATATTTTAGCCTTGATTTTTATTAAATTGCACACAGTTGTGACGCTAGACTTTCATTCGTTCGTTTCTCGTTCCCTAAACCACTCAGTTATTTGTACTTTTTTATACTTAGCACGACACGATTTCTTTTGATACCGTGGAAGACATTTAATACAGAAGTTATACAGTACGACAACTCAAAAAATTAGACCATAAGTTACTGTGTAAAGGTTAAAGTCTTGTAATAACCCTCTCTAGAAAAATAACGTGGTAGTATAATGTAGGCCTACAATACTTGATATATTTCTGTAGAAAAAAAAATCCGAGAGAAAGATAGTCGGATGATCCGTCAATCGGTTAATAGGGTGGTGGATAATCGGGGTTCTATTGTAGTTCAAAAATGAGAAATTTTGTGACAAAACAACAGGTGAAAAGTGGTATGATATATTTCAACATTTCAAGAAAAAATTCATTCCGTTTGAAAATCTTTTCAAAATAGTGTCATTAATCATGTGTCTTCCAATCAGTAATTCATCAGTTCAAAGACTTTTCTCCACAGTAAACTCAATCTGGATTGATAAAAAGTCAGAAAAAAAAAAGTTGAAACAGTTAAAGCTTTGTTAGGTCTACAAGTGGGAGAAAAAAAAAAAAAAAAAAAAAAAAAAAAAAAAAAAAAAAAAAAAAAACTTTCATTCCTCATTTGAAGAACTTAGTGTGAAGCTGTATACGAATGAATAGATCCTTACAAAGATACATTCTTCAGACAAGTACTTGTAAAATGTGTGTGCTAGGATTCAGTGTGTACAAAAGCCTATCATGTGGAAGACTTCCATGCATGCATCAGTACTGAAATTGAATTCTTAGTAACTATAATTATCTACATACAGGAATTACGTGTGTTTATGCATTTAATTCAAACCTTGTTTCCTATGAATTTATTGTGCAAAGCTCTATCGTTGTATCTACTGTTACATGTATTTTCTTCAACATTTCAATGGAGAGTGACTAAGTAAGAGTTTGTGGTTTTTCTTGAAATTGTCGATGTCCCCTGTCCTAACTTAGGACTGCAGTGGAAAAACCATATCCAACGACTGAATCGTAACAGACTTCCAAAAGCCATGCTTCAATATCGACCCCAACGAAAGAAATCTTTGGGCCGTTCAAAAAAAAAAAAAGTGTACCGAGAATGACTCACTGAGACCGTAACAGCCATAGGCCTTATACTTGTTTGGATGATGATGATTTTTAAGTAGGTTATTTTACGACGCTTTATCAACTTCTTAAGTTATTTAGCATCTGAATGAGATGAAGGTGATAATGCCGGTGAAATGAGTCCGGGGTCCAACACCGATAGTTACCCAACATTTGCTCATATTGGGTTGAGGGAAAATCTCGGAAAAATCCTCAACCAGGTAATTTGCCCCGAACAGGAATCGAACTCGGGCCACCTGGTTTCGCGGCCAGACGCGCTAACCGTTACTCCACAAGTGTTGACGGATGATGATGATGATGACATAGGACTAGTATTATCTGAAGTTGATTGTTACATTTACTACTGCTAACAAGAGGAAGGGAACATAAACATTACAGTTTAGGGCCCTCCCTGACTGGTCGGTACAGCACCGGTGCAACATTTGTTTGAAGGATGTTGTACCGCGCTGGACTCCCTGACGATACGGCATGTCTGCGGCATACATGTGTTTTTCTCAGCATCACTTCACTGCACATTTTCTAAATCCTCAGTAGTTACTGAACCTCCTAAAGGACATGTCTAAAGATGAAGAAGATATTGCGTTCTATGTGTATTTAAGGTAAGGTTAAGTAAATGAAACGATACTGGGTAAATTCGTACATTGAAATAAATATCAACTAGGTTGTTTGTAACAGCACGAGAATTGACACTAGTCTAGATCAGACCTGCAGAACTGTAGCTCCTCAGAGCGACTGCCTTACCATTCCTTCTACCCCACCCACCTTTTCTACCAGTGCGGTCATAGCGTTCTAGTTACGCTCGGCTGCATCAACATTCATTCTCGCGGCGGCAGGTATACAATACGCTATCACGAATTACAAATGAACAGATAATAAATTCCTTAGAAACATACCTTTAGAAAGTAAGAGAAAAATGAATGAGGGTAATAAATAAGTTAAAAGACATGTCAAATAAATTTTAAAATGTATGTGTGCATATAATGTAAGATCTACCTATGTATATATCGTCCTATTACTAATAAAGCCGATTAAGTCCACTTCTTGGGTAAAATAAATTAAGTACAGTCCCCGACTTGTCTTTCCGTGCTCTGTATTCTACTAAAATGGAATAAGTCCGAAATGTTGCATGCAGGCAACAAACCAATTACTTTATTTGAGGAATTTATTATGATTTTTCGTGCATTAATAAAGTTTTAATTCCTGTTTTTATAAAACTTGCATTACTGGTCTCACCTGGTTTTACTAGTAATAGGACGATAAATAAATTGTACGTTGATAAGTGAGTGATAGCTATATGACCGGATGTCAATTATTTATATTCAAGTGTTAAAAATAGTGTACGAAAGATTCAACATGGATTATCAAGACAACTCTACATGTCATTCAACATTGTAACGCATTTCAGCCTAAAAAATAAATAAATACACAATACGCATACTGCAGTTTAAAGAGAACTGGAACATGGTAAAATCTAAACGCGTGAAAAAATACTACTTCCAAAAGAAATGGGAATATCATTATTTTGTTGTTGAAGACGAAAGAATTGCTTGTTTACTGTGTCCCATCCAATTTATTTCCACTCATCGTTTCAATATTAAACCACATTTCAACAAAGCCCATATTAATAATTATGGAATGAACGAACTTTCGGGTAAGTTAATTATTACGAACTGTATATTGATTATTTATTTATTTATATACTGTTAAATTAAGGACGTCACTCGTTGTGTTTATTTTGAATTGAAATTAATAATGACTTTCAAGGTTCATTACTTAAATGCTACAAATTTATGTTTCCATAGGTGATGATAGGAGGAAAGTTTTCGAAAATCTAAAGCAGGTTAGGTGCAAAGGAATCTCAAAGAACCTACCGACAAGAAATCTAGCAAGATCAACTGAGTTCATCAACCTCGCAAATAAAAATCGCAAGCTTTGCTGTATCAGTATTGTCACTACTATCACCAAGAACCAATTAAAAATATAAACAAATTTTCTTGTTTTTTTTTTAATGTTCCTCAATGAAGACAATAAAAAAATTCCTGAATTCTCTTCTATATATTTAGCCGAGAAACGAGCAGTTTTTCAAAATTAATTAACAACTTTCATTGGACAAATTATTTCAGCCACCTTGATCATTACGCTTTTATAAAACTCTCTTTCGTTGGAAGGCTTAAGAGAACGAGCTATTTCGTTCGCCACTAGATAGCTGGCTTCCTTACATTTATTTGTGTCATCTTTCTCTTCATGACGATGATTTAAGGCTGATTTCAGTTCTTGGAGTTTAATAGCTCACTTCATTACTACATTAGCACGTATTATTATTATTATTATTATTATTATTATTATTGTTATTGTTATTGTTATTATTATTATTGTTATTATTATTATTATTATTATTATTATTAAATCAATAACTACAGGGGCATCATTTTATTTTTACTTCAACTTTTATTGTACCTGAGTTTTTGAATGTACTTCACTCCCACCCCTTCTACTCCCACCCCTTCTCCACACAGAACCAAGGCCGCAGTACTGAGTTAGTGATTATAGTACGTTTCAGAAAAATGTTCGCGTTCTCCAGTGACGAAAACTTCAAATATTGAATCATATTTTCGCACAGGTACTTAAATAAAAGGGCCTCGTTAAGTAATTAACTATCACGTGATTCCCCCCCTTTCTACGATCCTGCGACATAACCACTTGGACGGACAGTAGATAGCATGTCTGAGTAATTTTATCTGTGCGGGTCGGGCAGAAGTGAAGATTGAATTTACAGTACCTAAAGTACTCTTTTATAGAGTAGGTACAGAATTATTTCAACATGAGTTACTAAGTATGAAGGACGAAACTGGTAATTGGAATTAGATGCAATAGTCTATAGTGCGATAATAGGCACAAAAGAACTGAAGCCTGTATCGAAATGAACGGCCACCATTTTAAAAAATGTGTTTAAATATCCATATTATGATTATTTTTCAATTTAACTTCATTCTCTATAGTGTACGCTAATGTGCTGTAGACAATATAACATACACTGCATAATGAATACGTTCGCATGGATAACTCAGTTCGTGAGTAAAAACACTCATTGTTAATACTGTACTGTATTTTGATTAAACAAAACCTAATGAAAATTATCACAGTCAAAATCGCGATATTTCCTACTTTACGTAAATGGATGAACTACTTTTCTTCCCTCCTGTACCTAGTAAAGTGATTTGTTTGTATTTTACGCCAGTATAATCGAACTCCAGTCGTGGAAGGAGGTAGCAAACGGCGTTTCCGGGTCTCAATCATTACTCCAAAGGTATAGCCAGGTTAATATTAAAAATGTTAGTAAAAATAAAATGATGTCCCTGTAGTAAATAACTGATAATAATCATCAAACAATTAAAAAAAGAAATTAAAATGGAGATCTAGCTTAGTAATTATTTTATCATAAAAGGGAAGATGTAGGCCTACAAATTGAAGCAAGTACATAAGAATTATGGTAACACTTGCTGATAAATAATAATAATAATAATAATAATAATAATAATAATAATAATAATAATAATAATGATGATGATAATAATAATAATAATAATAATACCTGTTATGCCTGTGTATTCAGCGTAATGACCTGTAATGTCGCTTCTACTACTACTAATTGAACCGTTGAGCAAAGCAACATATTACATTTTCTCCGACAGAACAGCGAATAAATTCCTCTTCCCATTCTGTTTCTGCTCGTAGAGACAGAAGGTTTGTAGAGCGACAAGGTACCGACCGTTGCTTACGAGATTATACAAGCTGGCGCATAGAGCTTGAAAAACGAGTCTGAAGTGGTTCCCTCGTAATGCCAATTCCGCCGCTCGGAGCGCTGTTCTGCCCTATGTATTCATAGCAGAACACTTAAAAGACATTGACATTTGGGACATTTAAAGGACTCATCATTGCTTATTAAATGCTTCGTACAATATTTTTATAGACAATAGACGTAATTTGCAAACTTCTACTCCTCAATTATATTACAATAAAAGGCTGTCATTCTTGATATTAAAACATATTACATATAAACTGAGGGACTGTCTGCTCTGTACTTCAGTTCATACACCAAACATTTCTGGAAATAAATTAACTTGATATATCATTACTTTATGGTATTAATTTTGAAGAATTTACAAATATGCTGAAATAATTTATGACACCTCTTATAGAAATGTAAAAATATGTATGTACATTTTGAAACAATGGGTATAGCACCACTTGAAAATGTTGAGCATTTTAACAGTAACTTGTAAATTGTTCCATCACATTGTCTATAGTGTTCATTTATTGTAGCACTTTTAGAACGAACGTGGTTCACATACATAAGAAGAAATGACGATGGAATGAGTCTAACACATACAGTTTTCTTTAATTTTTAGCAAGTGATGAAGTTGAATATATACTGTTACTTCATATCCTAACATAAGTAGAGTTGCCACCATAGATGTAACACCTGAAATGAATATTATAAAATAAATTAATGTATTGGTAATGATACAAGAATAAAAAGAAATTAGGCTAGACATAACCTCACAAAATTACAAACACATGCTAAAACAAAAAAAAAAAAAAAAAAAAAAACTTTACGTATCCGTATATAATAAAACTAGATATTCCAGATATAATTTGTTTCACACGATAACCACCTCAGCCTATTTCGGCAGCAGCCATTATTAGTTACAGTTTGAGGTGCATACCTAATCTCATACTAACCTTGTTAAGTTCTCTAACCTAATTCACTGATAATTACGTAACAATACACATGTCTAAAATACAGACAAATACACATTAATTACATAATAAGTACAGCATGAAGATAATTCATTACTTTTGTCGGTATTTTCTAAAAGAGAAAGGGAAAATAGTAACAACATTATCTTCAATGTTTACATCACGTCGTTCACATTTTCATTAGGCCTATATCAGTAATGCTTGGTAAGTGAAACAATGCATGAAATTATTTTACATTTCGGGTCACATCATTCGAGAGTCGGAAAATGCAATTCGCCACTTTTAACATAGCATTGCTTGTTATATGAGAGAACTTTGACATTTACCTTAACCTATAAAGATACGACCTGTTGGTACCGAGTTCTTCACATAGCAAAACACAGACAATTTTCGAATATAACTTAGCTGAACAAACTTCAAATAACACTGTAATATGCTTGGCATATTTATAATATTCGTACTCAATCAGTAATGCACAATTAATCGAACTATTTTCACGATGCACAATGCTTTGTAATGGTACTATTCATCATTTCATAGGGCAGAGAGGCGAACCTAGCGGCAGAAATTGTCATGACTCACAGAGACCTACTCTCGATCGTGCTATGCGCCAGCTTGTGTAATCCCGTAAGCAACGGTACCGACACTGCTTACCATCAGTACGTGAGCGAGACAGAGAGCAACTTACAGGACATTCCCCTTACCAGTATGAATGTCTTTGATTACACGATGTAATCACGATACCAGTTTGGTCAGCTCTGATTTAGGGTTATATTCTATTCTAAATATTCTGAGCAGACTGTGAAAACTGTCGTATTCTACACTGACATTTCGTTTCCTTTGGTAATCTACCGCACGCAACTTCACAACACTATGTCTAATCGATAATCAATTTCAGTCAAAGTTTTTTTAAGTATACCTTGTGTGATTGTTGATTGGCACAACATTTATAAATTAAAAATAAGTTAAGCTTTTTTTTTCTTTTTAAGCATGTTAATCCATCGCTGTGGAGTAACGGTTAGCACGTCTGACCGTGAATTAGTGGACCCGGGTTCAAATCCTAGTTGGAACAAGTTACCTGGTTGAGGTTTTTTCCGGGTTTTCCGTCAACAAATTAAGAGCAAATGCTGGGTAAATGAACTCATTCGCTAGCATTATCACCTTCATCTCACTCAGACACTAGATAAACACAGCAGTTGATACAGTGTCGTAAAATAACCAACTAAAAACATTAAAGCATGTTCAAATATTCCTTTTTTCACCCCTTATAACTGTAACTTTTGTACAGACACAGAAATAAAATTTGGAGCTTCTTTATTTTGCTTACAATATACTGCGCATGTGCAGTAAACAAGAGCTCCAGTATACATGCTACTTGGGAACAATCGTGCGAAATTGTTGCCTACATACAGGTGGACTCCCATCAAGACTCGTTCCAAACGTTAATTCCGTATCTGTACAGACCGATTATTTAGTCCTGACAGCTCAGCGACGTGAAAGAGGGGAAGTAATAGGAGTAGTGGGAGAGATCCGGAGTAGAGATAAGGGCGAGCGGTCGGTAAAGTAATGCAGTACAGGTTAACTGTACTGGAAACACAACGCTATACCGCATGCGTGACATCCGATCGCTCTGACTGCAGGCGACAGACTAACCTGAACACCCCTTGACGTAACTTTATGGACTGGCCTGACCCAGGCGCACATTGCCGGAGACTGTCAGGACTAAATATTCATACTGTATATAGTGTTTCTTCATAAAATTAAAAATAAGAAACTGACAAGTAGTATTTCATACTTTTTACTCACCTGATATGTACACTACATACATTTAAGTTGTGCAATGAAGTCAAATGCCTTAATTTTGGAATCAAAGAGAATGTTTTTTGTATGCTACCCAGTTTTCGTTGTACCAGTATGTTAAGTGACTACATGTAGAGAAACTCAACAAAACGTCCAATAGAAGTATCACCTTCTTCAAACTAATTTTTTTTCAGTATTGTACCGTTACGAGCTCATTTTCTCCATATTAACTTTTATCAGCTACCAAGCCTATTCCAGTAATTACGTTTAATGTATAGGTCAGTTTCTATCTGATGCTTTTCCAATTCACTGCGGGCTAAGGCAGGTAGATGCACTATCACCTTTACTTTTTAACTTCGCTCTAGAATATGCCATTAGGAAAGTTCAGGATTAACACAGAGGGTTTGGAATTGAACGGGTTACATCAGCTTCTTGTCTATGCGGATGACGTGAATATATTAGGAGAAAATCCACAAACGATTAGGGAAAACGAGGAAATTCTACTTGAAGCAAGTAAAACGATAGGGTTGGAAGTAAATCCCGAAAAGACTAAGTATATGATTATGTCTCGTGACCAGAATATTGTACGAAATGAAACAACAAAAATTGGAGAATTAACCTTCGAAGAGGTAAAAAAATTCAAATATCTTGGAGCAACAGTAACAAATATAAATGACACTCGGGAGGAAATTAAACGCAGAATAAATATGGGAAATGCCTGTTATTATTCAGTTTAGAAGCTTTTCTCATCTAGTCTGCTGTCAAAAAATCTGAAAGTTAGAATTTATAAAACAGTTATATTACCGGTAGTTCTGTATGGTTGTGAAACTTGGACTCTCACTTTGAGAAAGGAACAGAGATTAAGGGTCTTTGAGAATAAGGTTCTTAGGAAAATATTTGGGGCTAAGAGGGATGAAGTTACAGGAGAATGGAGAAAGTTACATAACGCAGAGCTGCACGCATTGTATTCTTCACCTGACATAATTAGGTACATTAAATCCAGACGTTTGAGATGGGCAGGTCATGTAGTACGTATGGGCGAATCCAGAAATGCATATAGAGTGTTAGTTGGTAGGCCGGAGGGAAAAAGACCTTTGGGGAGGCCGAGACGTAGATGGGAAGATAATATTACAATGGATTTGAGGGAGGTGGGATATAATGGTAGAGACTGGATTAATCTTGCTCAGGATAGGGACCAATGGCGGGCGGCAATGAACCTCCGGGTTCCTTAAAAGCCAGTAAATAGTAGTAGTAGTACCCAGTTTTCGTTGTATGTTAAGTGACATGTAGAGAAACTGAACAAAACGTCCAATAGAAGTATCACTTTCTTCACACTAATTTTTCTTCAGTATTGTACCGTTACGAGCTCATTTTCTCCATATTAACTTTTATCAGATACCAACCCTATTCCAGTAATTACGTTTAAGACGAATAATAGATTCTCTTGCCATAATTATTAATACACAAAAAATAATGTACAGTCTTAGAAAAATGTTTTGTCGCACAGATATTTTATAAGTTCCAAAAAGAAGGCAGTGCGCATGATCAGACATACAACAAAACAAAACTAATTTTATTATCTCAACTAGTCCTTCTCTTGTGAACCAGGTCGCTCGTCCTCTGATCATTATCTTGTATATTAAAATTATTTCTTAAGCATAAAATAACTAAGAAATAAGTTACATGCTATCTTGTTATTACATTCTGTGAAAAATTATTAACATTTTTTCACAACTGTCACTTACTGAAAATTTTTGTCATGTGCACAAATGTCAAGTGGAGATAAGAAAATTTCTATTTAAGTTGCCAGTTGACTCATATCGGTGGCGTAGACCGGAATCTTTCGTAACTGCACACATATTAGCATACTTAATTCATCAGTACTGAAAATAGTCGCATACGATAAAATTAAGGTCATATAAAGTGGGAAAGCAAATTGCAGATTAATTAATCTAACATTTTAAGAACAAAACACTGAATTATTTTATTCATATCATACTTTACTATGAAATTTTAACAGGATTCGCAAGTCCTTTGGGTATCGCTTGCTTTGCTGTTAAAATCTGCAGAGTTATACAGGGACATCATTTTATTTTTACTAACATTTTTAATATTAACTTGCCTATACCTCTGGATCAACGCCGTTTGCTACCCCGTTCCACGACTGGAGTTCGATGATACTGGCGTAATATACAAACAAATCACTTTACTAGGTATAGGAGGGAAGAAAAGTAGTTCATCCATTTACGTAAATAGGAAACATTGCGCTTTTGAGTTTGATCATTTTCAGTAGGTTTTTGTTTAATCAAAATACAGTACAGTATTAACAATGAGTGTTTTTACCACGAACTGAGCTGTCTATGTGGACGTATTCATTATGCAGTGTATATTATACTGTCTACAGCACATTAGCGTACAATATAGAGAATGAAATTAAATTGAAAAATAATCATAATATGGATATTTAAACACATTTTTTAAAATGGTAGCCGTTCATTTCGATACAGGCTTCAGTTCTATGTGCATATTATCGCACTATAGACTACTGTACCTAATCCCAATTACTAGTTTCGTCCTTCGTACTAGTAATTCATGTTGAAATAATTCCGTACCTACTCTATAAAAGAGTACCTTAGGTACTATAAATTCAATCTTCACTTCTGCCCGATCCGAAAAGATAAAATTACTCAGACATACTATCTACTGTCCGTCCAAGTGGTTACGTCGTAGAAAGGGAGGAAATCACGTGACAGTTAATTACTTAACAAGGCCCTTTTATTTAAGTTAAACAGTTGTATAATATTACGTAGACGTCCAATTCTTAACAGAAATTAATGTTCTGAGAAAGGAGCTAAGACAGCCCAGCCACTAGCTGGCGAATAAAAGCTGGTGGGGGAAACCGGGATACGACGTTGGCAAATGAACGACAGTACCTGTGCGAAAATGATTCAATATTGAAAGCTCTTTCGTCACTGGAAAACGCGAACGTATTTCTGGAACGTACTGTTTACTATAACCGTAAGGCTACTATGACTGTATATGCAATCTTGGATCTGTGTGGAGGACGGTTGAACTTCATTAGTAGAAGGGGTGAGAGTGAAGTACATTCAAAAACTCAGGTACAATAAAAACTTAAGTAAAAATAAAATGATGTCCCTGTATTACTTCCGCCCTGATATATATATATATATATATATATATATATATATATATATATAACTGTGCAGATTTTAACAGCAAAACAAGGCCGGAATATGGGAAAGAAACTGAGATGATGAAGAAAGAGGAAAGTGTAATAATTATGACGGTGAAATGTATCCGAGGTCCAACGCCTAAAGTTAGCTAGCAATTCTGTTTCAATTGGTTGAGGGAAAATCTCAACCGGGTAACTTATCCAACCAGGATTTGAACCCAGGTCAGCTCGTTTCATGGTCAGACGTGCTAGAAGTGATTTAACGGATGTAGAACGTCCTTCGTGGTATAAAGACATCATGCCTAGGACCCGCGTTACGGAATGCATCCTGGTTCGAGTACTATGGAGAAGGAATTTTCTCATAAAATTTTTACCAGTGTATGGGACCGGTGCATACCCAGCATCGTGATGAATTTGGGAAGCGATAGGTAGCGAAATCAGGTTACGAAAACCAGCTGTAACAGGTGGACATCAATATGCTGACAATGATATACCTCCGTTCCGTTGGATGAACGTTCATCTCTGCTTGTGGACGTAAGTCATGCAAGGTCACATGCTCTTTAACTCTCCGTGTGGTTGGTCCATAGAGGGAGAGAAGAGACTTCGGCGTGTTTACATTCTCCGGATATCCACTGCGCTGGCTGCACTCACCACATCTCATACTTCTCCTATCATCGCTCATTACTACCGGTCCAAGAATTCATTCCATCTATACCTGTAGAAACCAGTGCTGTAGGCACTATCCAACAATGTGGCCTCCGCGATCTCCAGATTTCAATCCGGCCGACTTTTGGTTGTGGGGTTACCTTAAAGAACGAGTTTTCGTGACACATCTAACAACCCTACTGCAACTGAAAGATACCAATATTCCAAGACATTATCTGCAAAATGCTGTGCATGGTGTCGCAGACAGAATGCTGTACGTCGAACAAGAGAACGGCGGATATCTTCCCAATGTTTTGTAAATCCCGTTGTTTGCCCAATACTGCGATGTTTTTGTTTTCTCAGTATCTCAAATATTATAATATTTACAAGGGTTTAATGTTTGAACTGACTTTTGAAATACCCTATATTTTAGGTCATTGTGTTTTGTGAAGTAACGAAATTAATATAAAGTTTCTTTGTCTTAAAAAGGGTAGATAATAGTTGAAAATATAACATTTCTAATGTCAATAAAACTTCACACCATATAACTAGTAATTCTTTTGGCCAAGATAGTGTCAAGCCACGGAACAGTATACATTAGTACATTATGCAACGAGCCTATAATGGTAGTAATTAAGACGCCAGTATGTTTATGAAACGAGCGCAAGCGAGTTTCATAATTTTCATACGAGCGTCTTAATTACCATTATAGGCAAGTTTCATAGGACTTTTTATGCCCAACCATATTTCTAACTTGAAATTATTCACAAGTATTCATGTTATTCTTATCTGACTGGGGAGCGGAACTGACCTTGTGCAATATCTCGTAAATTGTGAGATGTGCGTAGACGCGAAAGTATTGTTTTTTTTCCGAGAAACAAATGTCATTGACCTTGATATAATGTAGAGAATAAAAGAAACATTAATCTTGATATAAACTTGAAATTGATTTAGACATTGAAAAACGAGATGACAAATTGAATTTATTTGAATATTATTTGCAATTGACGCTAATTATTATAGTAACAGAACATAACCTTCTGCGACAGTATTGGATTTCCAGCCTCCGTGACGTTTCGCTAGTTGTCTTTCGATTGCATATCCGAGAATAATCGATACTTGCGCTTTCATATTGCTACAATGGTGTTTTCTGATTGGTGGAACACCTGAACTTTAATGAGGCTGCTACCAGGTGTATAATTACTACATTTCGGCATGGTCGAGCATAAATAAATTTTTAATACGAAATAATAAAAAAATATGTACAATATATTTCACATTTTAATTAAAAATATATCAAGGAAACTCATTATACATGTAGAATCAAAATTTAACTTTTCCTGTGATTAGAAGATTTGATCAAACATTCAACTTGCCTTATTTCAAAAGTGTAAAAATGTGGCTTGGCACTTTCTTGCCGAGACTCCCTCAATTATGCTAGAACCCCCTGAATATGATTAAATTACAAGCCTAACGACCGAGGACTACTGTACTAAACTATGTAAATATCTCCCACGCACATTCCAACTGCACTTCAGTAACCAAACTAGGAATTAGGCCTACTCAGAAGCGTGCCAACAGAGTAGTCAGTAGACTCAGTAGACTAACAAACTCTGTTTCGCCGACTCAAATGATAAAAGTGGGAGAAAGAAAATTTCCGATCGATAATGAAAACGATGTATCTTCATTAGCCTACATAAAAATTAGAAGAAAGAGATGTGAAAGCAAAACAGATTCATGTCATTACACTGGAGGAAAGCTCTGACCTTGTAATAGCTATGCTTTGCCTGTAGTTCATATGCATGAGGACATGGAGAATGTGTGCCTTTGCGTGTAGGAAAGCTGTTAGAGCTTATGAAAGAGACCACCCTCCTTTATGACGGAGGGAGGGAAGATAATTCCCGTATACGCTGCCACATTAACGAGGGTTCGGGTATCTATATCGTAAGGCGTTGGTTTTATGCTATAATTCACTGTTTGCTTGTATTCATGTGGGGAGACCTGCATTATAAAATGCTAGAAACACTTCATTTGCACTACTTAATGTTACACTGTTGTATCCATATATTAAGTCATAATCACGAAACTCTCTGATGTCCACACCTGTGGAGTAACGGTCAGCGCGTCTGGCCGCGAAACCAGGTGGCCCGGGTTCGAATCCCGGTCGGGGCAAGTTACCTGGTTGAGGTTTTTTCCGGGGGTTTTCCCTCAAATACGAGCAAATGCTAGGTAACTTTCGGTGCTGGACCCCGGACTCATTTCACCGTCATTATCACCTTCATCTCATTCAGACGCTAAATAACCTGAGATGTTGAAACAGCGTCGTAAAATAATCTAATAAAAAAAACTCTCTGATCGCGCAGGAAATCCCAACCTGGTCGGCCAGTTTGGAGGCAGGCGCGCTATCACAGAGTTAACTCGACGAACATAATAATAAAAGTAAAAATAATGTACATCTTGATTACGCATCTTTTAACACTATATCACTTCGGAATATGTATTATACAGAGTGATTTATATAGAACTGACACATTTCTTTCTTTAATTATTCCGTTGGAAATTCATTCAGTGACCCAATTTTAGCACCAAATTAAGAAGAATGTTCTGGAGTTTCGATTCCTTGTCACTAGATGCGCAGATGTTTATGTTTTATTCCTATTGTTGGCAGCACTGACCCAATTTTAGCACCAAATTAAGCAGAATGTTCTGGAGTTTCGATTCCTTGTCACTAGATACGCAGATGTTTATGTTTTATTCCTATTGTTGGCAGCACTAGATGCGCTGATGTTTATGTTTTATTCCTATTGTTGGCAGCTGTTTTCGACATTTTGTGTCAACGTGAAAATGCAGTACACATTAAATCAACGACTCTTGTTGTGCCTTATGCAGGATGGAGGACATTTTCAATATTTGCTATAGAGATAAATAATCTCCCAAAATTCTTCTACATTTTAGGTATAATAAGTTGTCGTCCACACCTGTGGAGTAACGGTTAGCACGTCTAGCCGCGAAACCAGGTGGCCCGGGTTCGATTCCCGGTCGGGGCAAGTTACCTGGTTGAGGTTTTTTCCGGGGTTTTCCCTCAACCCAATATGAGCAAATGCTGGGTAACTTTCGGTGGTGGACCCCGGAATCATTTCACCGGCATTATCACCATCTCATTCAGACGCTAAATAACCTAAGCTGTTGATAAAGCGTCGTAAAGTAACCTACTAAAATAAAAAAAAAATAAGTTGTCGCTAGCACAATTCGTTTTGAAACAATTAAGGAAAGAAATGTGTCAGTTCTATATAAATCACTCTGTATGTCTTTCTCGTGTTAAATTCTATCGTACCTGCTTAACATGTTTCGGCCTGTTATGGGCCTTATTCAGAACTGGTTGTTGCTGGTCTTTGCGCCTTTTGTTTTGTTTCCTGTGGGGGTGTGTTTGTGTAGTGTAATGTGGAGTCAAAGAGTGTATGTGTTCTGAAATTGAGTTGTGTGTTGAGAATTTCATTTGGATGTGCTTTTGTGTGTCTGTATATTTCGTATTGTTCTAGTGTGTTTAGTTTCTGGCTTTTTGGTTGGATGTGTAGAATTTCCATGTCTGTGTTGATGTGTCTGTAGGTGTGGTTAGCATTTGTAACGTGTTCTACAAAGAACACATCACAGCCATAACAAAATTACAAAACACATCCACATATGCAGAACACGTCACAAATGCTAACCACACCTACAGAGATATCAACACAGACATGGAAATTCTACACATCCAACCAAAAAGCCAGAAATTAAACATACTAGAACAATACGAAATATACAGACACACAAAAACACATCCACATGAAATTCTCAATACACAACTCAATTTCAGAACACACACACTCTCTCTGACTCCACATTACACTACAGAAACACACCCCCACACAGGAAACAAAACAAAAGGCGCCAAGACCAGCAACAACCAGTTCTGAAGAAGGCCAATAACTGGCCGAAACATGTTAACCAGGTACGATAGAATTTAATACGAAAAAGACATATTATAATACATATTCCGAAGTAAAAATAATGTTATGAAATCCGTAAGTTCTTAACAAGAACACAAGCTTCAAGATGTTTATCTTATGGAAAAATGCAACCCATCTTTAAATATCCAAACTTCAGTTATAGTATTGTTGACAACACTGAATTTAGGGTTCAAAATTTACTTAATTTATTCAAATGCAATCCATCTTTAAATATCCAAACTTCAGTTATAGTATTGTTGACAACACTGAATTTAGGGTTCAAAATTTACTTAATTTATTCTACATTTAGTCAATGTATATAATATGAAATTTGATTTTTCAATGTGTTGATTAAAAAAGGGCAGTCCTCCTCGTCATAGGCGGAGTTATGGAGAGGCATGGAGGGGCACTGCCCCCCCCCAAATTTGCCTGAACTCTTTTTCTTTTTCTATTAACGTTAGAAAATATTGAATTCAAAAAATGTTTCTTGCTTTTTTATTACCAAGTTTCTGTGCTTAAATTTACGCATTAATGTCTTCAGAATCATGTGTCTGGACTATAATATTTATTTTAAATTTCTGAATGTATAAGAATTTCTATACCCTATTTGAGGAATGGAAGCACTGTAATGTTTATTTTGTAACAGCCTGTACTCATGTGTTAGAAGTCTGCAGGTAAAGCCGTTACTTTTTTTTTTAGTTGCTTATTTAACGACGCTGTATCAACTACTAGGTTATTTAGCGTCGATGAGATTGGTGATAGCGAGATGATATTTGGCGAGATGAGGCCGAGGATTCGCCATAGATTACCTTGCATTCACATTACGGTTGGGGAAAACCTCGGAAAAAACCCAACCAGGTAATCAGCCCAAGCGGGGATCGAACCCGCGCCCGAACGCAACTTCAGATCGGCAGGCAAGCGCCTTAACCGACTGAGCCACGCCGGTGGCTAAAGCCGTTAGTTCGAGAAATATGAATAACATACTGCAGATTTAAGAAAAAAGTGATCTCGGTATAATGTGTAAACTTAAAGACGAGAGATTAAGTAAAATAATTAGAATTTACATTTCATATGATATCTTCAGGAAAGTAAGCTTCAGATAAGTTTCTATTAGCTCTGTTACGTAGTGTTATTGATGTATGCATGTGTTTGTGTATGAGAGAGAAAAATAGGGAGATTGTTTTAAGTTATGCTCTATTATAATTTGTAGTAGACCTACAGTTCAAGCCCTACACAACTTGGTCCGAAACATCGCGAATATGGATGTAACACTGTAAGAAACATGCCTCACCCCCGAAAATACCTTTATTAAATGATCATATTCCGATATACTGTACCACGGTCAAGCAGGTAAATAATGTCCCCCATAAGATTATTATATCGGGATTCCATGGTTTTGCTTTGCCCTCCCCCCAACAAAGAAAACTGTTCTCTTTCCGCCTATGCTCCTCGTATAGTATTCTTTCGGAAGCAATTTCTCTCTACACGTTACGGTACTCCAGTAGATTCAACGCCTTCGACAGTGTTCGAATGGGGCTAAGGACACAGATTTTCTGAGTAAACGACATAAGCTACCGCGGGGTTATTCCGTTTCCCCAGTATATAGCCATTTACATCATTCCGTCAACTCCACTTCGTTCTCCATCTATGGCATTCGACTGGCGACGCACGGAGCTGGCCTAGCAGCGTGTGGGGTTGCCTATATATACGGGACCTGGGTGTGCAACAGACCTTGGTTCAGTCAGCTGGTGCGAGAATGCGCCTAACTACAATGATTAACATAGTACATAATTCCCAAGAGGGATGGTTGTGCACAATTATTGAAAGTTCCCATATATGGGGCGGTTGCAGTGCAATGTATTCACTCTCGCCCACAGAATTAAAAAAGACATACTGGTCTTTGGAGCACAAAGTAACATCTAGACGTTTAAAAGTAATGCATGTCAACACGATACTGTTCTTGATTCCTTCGCCGCTCCTCTATTAATGGCAATCACAAATTCGTTCTAACAATATTCGTACCGGTACCTATGTTTAAAAATCTTCGATTTAGTCAAATAGGTCTAAATGTTGGCTAATGACTTTCTTATTTTCAGAACGGTGTGTTTTGGTGTAACTACATTACAAAGAAATAGGCCTAGGCTAATAGGGAAAAAAATATAAATTCTTATCTACAATATTACAATTTTCTTAAGAAAACACTGTGTTATGTGTTCCATAAAAACAGCTTCTCCGTGTGCATTAGATGAATACATAATCTTACCGTCCAAAAATAAAGTTATAAATTTGAATAAATATTGTTGTTACTTCATAATTATCTTCTTCTATTCTATTGGTTATTGTTTACCGCTAATACTATCCATACCGGTACTGATACAAAATTTCATTCCACGAATCTCGATTAAATACCAAGGACGGTAGATGAGCTTCGCATCACATGGTATGAATATAGTTCAATTACTTAATAGAACATAATTTAGACGATAATACATTAAGCATAATTACCTAAATATGTCAGATGAAGTGCCGAACTCTGATCTCAATTGATCGTCAATTGAGATGAAGTTGCGCTACACGTAACATTATTTTACAAAATGATACGCGTTTAACATGTATACAATGTCAAAGGTGTCCGCACATACAATTGCATAACAAAACACAAACTTCTTACAGAAATATCCGTAATATAAACTTATGACATCTCACATCATGTTTACACTGGATTAGTAGAATGTCTACTTAACACGATAATTGACAAAATTTTACAGATTACTATACCTTTCACTCACTGTCTTTAAGAACACATTTTGCGCGCGCTGTTTCCCATTACGTAATAAGCTAGAGATGTAGTCAGAAGATTAAAAAAAAACACAGCAGACGTCAGTGAATAAGAACATGATGTGTATTATGTAATACACACCACAATGTGTAAGTGTTCCATTCTATCCCAAGTCATGCATGCAAAGTAGAATTACAACGCTAAAAACTAACACCGATTCATTCAATAATGACCCTTACAACTTGACTCACTTACCAGACCCACGGGAACCAGCACAAATTGCGTATAAATGTTGTTGTCTCTCACTGACACGTCACTACAAAAACTTCTCATTACACAGAGATATGTAACTCAGTATTACACACACAAACAACTCGAATATTTAAATAAAAACCGAAGTTTCGTGTAAATAAAAACATCATGACTTCTCACACTCCTTTCCTCCCCGTGCCTCAGACGGCTACACTGCTGACAATAGTGACGTCACGAGAAACATCACGTAGTTCCAGAAAACTTGAAATGATGGCAGCACTCGAGTTCTCGCAGGTCTACCAACCATAGTCTGATCAAAAAACCCAACTCCAGCGCCATCTCATGACAATTCATTGGCATACTTTCAAAACAGGCAAAAGAAATGGGGGGAGGGGGAATATATGTACCGATATACAACACATTATTTTGTCAGTGTACAGGAAGTTTTTTTTTTTTTCAAACTTCAAAATAGGCCTTAAAATTAGGGTGCGTCTTACACAACGGAAGTAGGCTACAAGCATTCGCATTTCCTTTGCTCCCTTCACGAGCATTGCAAATTAATTTACAGACTACTGCTACAGTAGAGCGTCGATAATCCGAACCCTCAATTATTTTTTTACGTACGTTTGAAACAGGGTTGCCATACGTACGACTAGTCGTACGCATAAGACTATATTGACTCAATGTACGAGGTACGACACTCTATGTCGTACGCAATTTTGTACGACTATTGCACTGAAGAGAAAAAATAATTGGGAACTTATAATGTTGGTCTATAATTAAAATGAAATTTATGGTTAATTCGTCCCCTTTAGATAAGTTTTCTTCGTTTAATATGTCCTGGACTAATATTAAAGAAACGTCCTATTAAGGGGGGGGGGTGCTTTGAAAATCGATCTGTAACTATGCTTGCATGCAAGTCATAATTTGTCATCTTGAGCTCTAAGTTTCACGTAAATGGCGCAGTTATATCAAAGTAATACGAGTTTAATTTTATTAACTTCCCTGTTTGTTCGATAAAGGAAATCTTTTATCAATGAAATAGTATCGCAGTAGCATTAAGAAGTCTAAACGCGCCGACATTATAGAGGTGTCAGGTTTGAGTCGACTGTAGATGAATTAATTTGATATAATTTTCAGCCGCCGCATTTATTGGCCTATCTGCCGCCGCGCCGGCCAAAGATCAAATTCTGCTGACTTTAAATATAACAAAGTTGTTTATAACCAAGCGTCATCGTGCACACCTTACTGCGATGACAGTGTTGATGATGAAGAAATGGGTGGTGATTTGTTTCAATGCTGAATGTCATTGTGGATGTGAACTATAATTAGTAGTATTTTTATTTGGAACTAAAATTTACTGGTAGATATATTTATTTTGCGATTCTTTATCAACTGCGTAATGACATGAAGGTGATAATGTCAGTGAAATGACTCCAGCTCGAAAGTTAACCAGCATTTGCTCTTAATGGGTTGAGGGAAAACTTGGAAACAACGTCAATCAGATAACTCGTCTCATCCGGGATTTCAACTCTGGCCCGCTCGTTTCACAGTCAGACATACTAACCATTACTACACAGCGGTGAACTAGAAGTATATTACGAAGTTGAGAAATATACGGCAATTTTATGCTGAAGTACGACAGTTTTTATAAGTTAGTACGACGGTTTCGATTCCTTTATCTGGCAACCCTGGTTTGAAAAAGCGCGGCCATGGTTCATTGCTCTAGAGACGGCTGTAAATTGGCTGTATAAAATGCCTGAGTGTACGCCTAGATCTATATGATCAGGAAGATCTAAGGCTGCTAAAATGATGGGACTCACTGTGAACCAAGATAAAACTTAAAAATATGGCAGTGTTCACTTTCAAAAACAGAACTCCTCATAACAATCCAAGATCTAACATTTGAAGGTGTAACTCAATTTCGCTATCTAGGAGCCCTTATAAGTAACAACTGTGACATGAGCGACTGTGTTAATGATAAAATACAGGCGGGAACTGGGCCTGTTATGTTAACTCACAACTGTTTAAAAACCAAATGATTTCATGGATGACAAATATTAAAATTGATAAAACATTGGTCCACCCTGTAGTTACGTATGGCTCTGTGGTAAGGACATTAACAAAGAATGATCAGAACTGAGTTGCTTCGAACGCAAGATCTTGCGTAGAATATTCAGTCCTGTTAGAGATCATCAGGGATGGAGGATGCAATCTAATAATGAACTATACAACCTTAATAAACACCTGTGAATTTAATAGTATATATAGGCCTATTAACCATCACCAATAACAAAATTTGAGAGGGTTTAAAAACATTCTGATTTGTGAATGAGTATAATATAGCCTATACTATATATATACTTCAAACATTAGTTACTTAAAATTTATGAAATTATGCTTATATCACCATTAAAGTAGTTCATTCTCTACAGTTTCAATGGCTACAGATTTCCTGAAAATTTGAAACAATTTGAACAATACGGTATATAAAACTAAAAACAAATATTTACATACAGAATACTTAATAAATTTTACAGGAGAAAGAGTTCATCCAAAGGGCTGGACTTGGGAAGAGTACCCAAAACGCTCATTGCATTTCCGCGTTGAATTGCAATACTTGAGCATTGACGCAAATAAGTAGTCCAACAACGATCACCAGTAATGGATATCAAAATTTGGCTGATTTGAGATACCAAATCTTTAGCGCCATGATGGCTCCAAGGACCGAAGGTCTCCACAGCAAAGGGGACAAAGATATAATTGTCTAAAAGATGAGCATATTTATTGACCTTAATTTTCACTGCTAATTCAGCAGCAGATGCTGCGCGTCTGGAGGTATTCGGCAAGAGAGATGGAGCTAGAGTGTCAACGCAAATGGAGTCCCAAAGTAAAGATTTTCCTCTAGACCATGGAATTAAGGTGAGACCATCGGGTCGTTTACCATCTGCGTGACTAATACCTGGTGGTTCCAAAAGAGACGGGATGTCACAAGAAGTCAGAGATCTTTTAATGATATCATTGAGTAATATATGTCTGGGAATGCGACCCTTGCTCCTCGAACAGCTGAGTGCATGATGGCCATAAATATCAGCAATTCCTCCACAAATACATTGGTGTGGCTGATTGAAGGACAGGATATTGTAAAATTTATAAGAGCCTACAGGATGGCTGGAACATCTAAGCAGAATGCCGGAGACATAAATACCAATAAGAATAACTATATAATAGGAGGAGAAAGGGTAGGCCAAAGGTGAGGTGGATGAATGGTGCAACTGAAGACCTTGAGAGATTGGACAAATATGACTGACGACAGAGTGAGATATGTAGAAGGCAGTTGTTAAAGAAGCCAAAACCCACACAAACTGTAGCGCCAAATGAAGATGATGATAATGAAACAAGTAGTCTATCTAGGAAAATGTCCCCTTAGTCCTCTTCGAAGTACTTCCCTTGAGACTTAACACACTTTTCAGCATCTTCAACTTTTCAAAAAGCTCTGCAAAGTCCTTTTTGGGATTACCCTCAATTGTCTCATCATGTTCTCCTTCATGCCATCCAACATCTGAAATCTCCTCCCTTTCAATGGCGAGTTTAGCTTTGAGAAATGCCATAAGACGCAGAGAGAAAAATATGGACTGTATGATCATCGACAGACTTGGGTGATGCAATGTTTTGTCAAAAAAAATCCTGCAAAAGATATGTAGAATGGGCAGATGCATTTTCAATAATTCTGTCATAACATATTTCATGTCAAGGTCCTCTGTCAAAATCTTGAATCCCTTATAATTTTCGTATTGTCAATTGCCGCCTTTCATTGATTGCAGCTTGTACGTGTTCAACATGTTTAGGTGTACTGCTTGTTAAAGGTTTTCTAAAATTTTGATCACTTTTAACAAAATCCCAACCATCAATGAAGTGTTAGTACTACAATTTTACCTCAGCTTCACTCACTAAATCGTCTCCAAAAGCCCTCGTAATCATTCGAATTGCTTCTGTGGATGAATGCTCAAGTCAGAAACAGAAGTACGAGGCGCATCCAGAAAGTAAGTTTCCCTATTTAAAAAAAAAAAAAGAACACACACTTTCAGGAAAACATTTATTGGCAACACGTACAGCAATGTTTCAGCTATTTTTCAACATAGCCACCATCAGAATTGAGACACTTGTCGTATCGTGGGATCAACTTTTGTATCCCTCTGTCGTAGAACTCTGCCGCCTGTGAATGGAACCAGCGTGTGACAGACGTCTTCAGCTCTTCGTCGTTGCCAAAACGCTCACCGGAGGACAGGAATTTCTTGAGGTGCAAGAAAACGTGAAAATCGCTGGGAGCAAAATCAGGACTGTAGGGTGGATGATGAAACAACTCCCAGCCAAATTCCGTCAAAACAGCTGCTGTGCGCCGAGCCGTATGTGAACGAGCATTGTCATGGAGGAGCACAACACCTGCAGTAAGCATTCCACGCCTCTTGTTTTGAATGGCACGTCGCAATTTTCGCAGTGTTTCACAGTAACGGTCAGCGTTCACTGTTTCACCTCTTGGAAGGAAGTCAATGAGCAGAATGCCCTTCCTGTCCCAGAACACCGTGCACATCACTTTCCGTACCAACAGCGTCTGTTTGAATTTCGTCTTGACCGGAGATCCACTATGCCGCCAAGGCTGCTTGGTTTCCGGGGTGAAGTGCGAAATCCAAGTCTCATCACCCATGACAGTCCTGTCGAGGAACTCGTCGCCATCATCGTGATACCATTGCAGAAATGTCAGTGCTGCTTCTAAACGTTGCATTTTGTATTCGGATGTCAGGTTTTTCGGCACCCACCTGGCACACACTTTTTTGAACAGCAGGTGCTTAGTGACAATCTCATGCAACAAGGATCGCGATATGTGCGGAAAATGGCTGCTCAGCTCCGTAATCGTGAAGCGACAGTTCTCCATGATGCACTGCCGCACCAGCTCAACACGATCATCATTGATGAGGGACAGTCGCCCACTGCACTCATGGACACTTTGACGACCTTCGGAAAACTGCCTACACCAGAGACGCACCATCTGCTTACTCATGATGTTCGGTCCATAGACCCGACAGAGCTGCCGATGAATTTCAATTGGCGCAATGCTTTGTGCATTAAAGAACTTTATCACCGACCGAACCTCGCAGGCGACGGGAGAAGGAATAAGGGCTTCCATTTCGGACCACTGCTGCCACGCTACTGGCACCAGGCGGGACCTATGTAATTGATAGTCATAGATGTTACACATGCGCAATTGACACGGCTAATTACGTTTACTTTCAAGGAGAAAAAATCGGGAAACTTACTTTCTGGATGCGCCTCGTATATCAATGGCTAAGAAGTGCTACTTCGTATCTACAACAATGATCATTTATTTATTTACCAGAGCTTCCTCAAGTTAGAGGCTACTTTTAAACAAAGCATACAAAACAAAAACAAAAAAAAAAAACAAATAGACAATGAAAGATAACAGAGTACGAAAAATGAAGATATCACATGATAGACGACATTAAGAATATGGATCATATGTGGAGACAGAGGAAGGCAGAAAATAGGAAAGATTAGAGAGAGCTGGATCTGCAGTAAAAGATCTGCCCTTGGTCAAAACACCATGAATGAATGAATGAATATATACTGTACATTATTTAACAAAACATATAACGACATAACCCATCTCCTGTCTTAGAGCAATACAAAATATTTTGCAAAGAGTTGATATATCTATATTGCCTAGGAGAGATGGTGGTGCACAACTTCTAATCACTAAACTGTGCACCAATATGCCTGGGTTAAATCCCAAATCTCTCCGCAGTGCATATGAAGGGAAGGCATGATAGTGATTCGTCTGTCGGATGGGGACATTAAGCCTGACGGTCCCCTTGATGCTATTCGACAGGAGTAGGCTACGTGCCGGCACCAAGTTTCCCCTTCTCCCTTCCTCATCATCATCCTTACCCATTCCCTACACTACACTTAAAATACAATCATCCTAGTACACGACATAACTCTTAACAGATACCCATCATGCATAATGTGGTCAGCCGAAGTGGTGTGCAACTTGAAAATGGGTCATAGTCCTGCCATCTATGCACAGTATGCAGAACCTGAATCACGCAAAATGAAGTGGGTAGGCATTAGAAACAGACACACATATATATCTATATTGCATTTATATTTAGTTGTGACTGCAGACAGTACAAATAATGACAATTTTTCATATAAAAATAAAAATGAAATTTAATTATTAGAAATGTCAAGTGTAAGATATAAACTGATAACAGTAAGTCTTAATATCAATATGTGTCATTAGTAACTAAAATTTAATTGATGAAAAATGAGTGAAACGGAGAAAAATTCTCTCCGGCACCGGAATTTGAACCCGGGTTTTCAGCTCTAAGTGCTGACGCTCTATCCACAAAGCCACACCAGATTCCCATCCTGATGTCGGATTGAATCCTCTCAGTTTAAGTTCCACCTCTTGGGTTCGCTCTAGTGGCCTACCCTCATGCACTGCGTCATAGATGTACGGCAGTGGCACAATGTCCACACATGAGCTGAAAACCCGGGTTCAAATCCCGGTGCCGGAGAGAATTTTTCTCTGTTCCACTCATCTTTCATCATATGACGCAGAATTTCTGCACGGAAATATCATATGTACATCGTAATAAATGGTATCAACTGATGTCTTTGAATATAATTCAAGAATTCATTAAACCAAATTGGAGATAACGACTTAATGCATGAACTATTACCTACCAACAGTTATGAATACAACATTTTATATTACACATTACATTACATATAAATATATACACTTGTACGTTCAAGCCTGAAGAACGGGACGCTCATGTTTCCCCTCCAGATTATTGTTTGTTGTTGAATATCCAGTTCCTCCCTGAAACAAAATAAATAAAAAGTTAGTCCTTCCATTGCAAATGCCTTGCTACACACACGTAACAATTACTTATAATTAAGGATGCTACGAGGTTCATCCAGGAAGTACTGTAAGTTCCAATGGCCGATAAAGAAAACGAAAGCATCAAAAAGTAAGAAATATTTATTGCACTATTTACAGAGATTCACTGGCTACTTCTCAACATAGTCACCACCGTTATTGAGGCATTAATTGTATCGGTGCACCGTTTGTATGTGTGTGTCACACAAGTCTGCCACCAATATCTGGAGCCATGAAGTCACTGCCATCTGTACCTCAGCATCATTGTGAAAATGTTTTCCTGTCAGAAAGCACTTCATGAGACAGAAGAGATGAAAGTCACTTGGCGCGAGGTCGGGGCTGTAGGGTGGATGGTCGAAGATGTCCGATCCAAACTGAAGCAACAGATTCTGTGTGGCGTTGACTGTATGGGGTCGTGCATTGTCATGCAAAAGTGTAATCGTAGGGTGACCAGACGTCCTCTTTTGTCCGGACATGTTCTCCTTTTTAGGCCTTTGTCCAGGGTCCAGGTGGATTTAAAAAAATAAAGAAATGTCCTCCCTTTCGTAACATGTATGCCTGGTATTTTGAAATTATCTGATTTGACGCCTTTTTCAAGTAATTTGCCTGTAGGTGGCAGCAGCATCGAGGGACTATATTCTTTGCCAACGATCACAACTCACTTTGCTCCTACTTGTTATAACGTTGCTTTCATATGTAGCTAACTGTAAAATAATTTTATATTATTAAGTTTTATCATAAGTATGCTATAATAAAATAGATATTGACATCATTTTAAGTATAATATAGGCCTAAGCCTAAATTTAAATATATATTTTCTGTCCTGTTTAATATTATAGTTCCCTTGCCTTTCATATGTAACTAACTGTAAAATATTATTATTATTATTATTATTATTATTATTATTATTAAGTTTTACCACAATTATTTTGTAATAAAATAAATATAAACATATTATTATTAAGTATGGCATGAGCCTAAATCTGTACTGCAAATATTTTGTAATAAAATATATATTGGCGTAATTTAAAGTATAATATAGGGGCTAAGCCTAAATCTAAGTACATATTTTCTGTCTTTTTTTTTTTTCGCACAATGTCCTCCTTTTTTTAAGCTTTGTGTCCTCTTTTTTAGCGATGTAAATATGGTAACCCTAGTAATGCCTTTTGTCAACATTCCACGTCTCTTGTTCTGGACCGCCTTCTTCAAATTTCGCAATGTCTGACAATACCGCTCAGCATTAACGGTCTCCCCTCACAGTAAAAACTCACACATGAGGACACCACGTTGATCCCAGAAGACAGTGCACATGATTTTTTTGACAGAGATTGTCTGCTTGAATTTAGTCCTCATAGGTGAACTACTATGCTGCCAATGCATGGATTGTTGTTTTGTTTCTGGTGTGGCATGCGACACCCATGTTTCATCTCCAATGACAACATGTTGAGATGCTTGTCACCTTTCTCTGCGTACCACTGAGATCTCTCTCCATGCATATAATTGGATCTATGAAAATAGCCTCTTGTTGTTGCCTGTTTAATGCTTTTATATCCATTCTTCTGTGAGAGTCAACGTCAGAAATACAGCGGATCTCTTCATGAACTTCTCAACCCTTGTTCTGAAGAAGACAGGCAACAGCTCCACGAACTCTATGATGTCTGTTATTACGCAATAACTCTCCTTTCTGACAACAGCCCAACATGTGGCCAAGGGTTTCTAAACACTGTAGCATCAAACTCAGTTTCAGTTCAAATATTTTTTTTTCATGTTCGGATTATCCACAATTTAAGATTAGTGGGCTTTAGATTAATAGGGTTTTACTGTACAACTCATATTTTGTAACTAAAGAAGTCACTTTGAATAAATATCTTAACTTTAGAACAACATACAAATTTAAGAGTGAAAAAATTACCCTCTGCAAAGGAATTACATCTTCTTCTTTGAGTTTCTCTCCTGTAAGGGGATGGATCCAGTCCTTTTTGATTATCTTCTCTACACACTCCATGGTAACTATATCACCTCTGAAACAAAAAGGAACAAGGCAAAGGAAATCATAACATTATGTCACAGAAACAGTCTACACTGTTCTTAATAGTACATTGTGCAACGAGCCTATAATGAATGTAATTAAGAAGTGAGTATGGACATTTATGAAACGAGCACAAGCGAGTTTCATAATTTTCATACGAGCTTCTTAATTACCATTATAGGCATTTCATACGACTTCTTATGCTCGACCATATTTCTACCTTGATATTATTAATTTTATTGTATCTGACCTGGAGCAATGTCCCGTATTTGTGAGATGTGTGCAGACGCGAAAGTATTGATTTTTTCCGAGGAACAGATGTTCACATTGACCTTGCTAGGCCATAAGAACCTACAGAGATAACACTGAAATAAAATTAGACATTGAAAAACGAGATGACAAATTGAATTTATTTGAATATTATTTACAATTAACGCTAATTATTATAGTAACAGAACATAACCTTCTGCGACAGTATTGGATTTCCAGCCTCCATGATTTTTCGCTAATTCTCTTTCGATTGCATATCCGAGAATAATCGATACTTGCAGTTTTATAACGGTAGGAAGCTGACCTGTCATTGGCAGAACAGTTGTAACCTGAGTCGTCATTGGCTGAAAGACCTGACCTTTAATGAGTAGGTGTACTTTAATGACATGCATTAAAGGTCTGCTACCAGGTGTATAATTACTACATTTCGGCATGGTCGAGCATAAAAGAAATTAAAGGCCACGGAGAGCCACAGGTTAGTACAGAATCAAGTAGGCCTAAGTATTGGATTGATATTTAATAATCATTAATTAGTGAAGATGGTGTTCAACACGTCACTCCATGCAGACACAAAATCTGCATGCATCTACTGAATGTTTGTTTTCAACTTGATTCTTTCAATATTCTCCCCAGATTGCATGCATAATGTATGGAAAATTGAACCGTGTAGATGTACCTTAAGAGTGAGGATGGAAAAAGTTGCAAGATCAGTTAGGGTTAGGAATGCATAGAAGTGAATGATACACCATTCACTGTAACCTTGCGTGGTGGAGTATGTTCAGCACAATCTCAGTCTTCTTATTTAATAATCAAGTGTTTTTTTTTTTTCATGATACGAACTAAACATACATATGAGACATGTAGTTTCAAAATCAGATACATCATTAAAACATAATTTTCAGTATGAAAGAAAAACGTATATCTCCTATACACCAACAGATAAAATGTTAATACTTGGAGGATATATTTGTTATGGAATATTGTAATGTTCCATGACGTATGGCAGTGACATTATTGTATAATTAGTAGATAATAGAGAAAATGTATTTGATGTATCTGGTTTTGAAAACTGTTCTGTGATCTATCTGGGTTTGCCTTCCAGGCGCCCCAACCTCAGAAGTGGGTTACACCTAAGCCACGGCCAGGAGAGAAGACCAGAAATGTCGAAAGAGAACCTGGTGGCATTGGATTAAAAAAAAAAAAAAAAAATATGACAAAGGACCTATCTTGGTTTGAAAGCAAAAAACCATTCTATTATATAAAATGTATTATTTTAAACCCCCTGTTACATTATTACAATTAATTTGTCATAATTATTACATTTTCATCATCACAAAAGAAACTGAATTATTAAACAACCAGATCACCTATTTCACACTCATGGTCACACACATTTTCTTCTTCATTCATAGAAGAAATATGATTTTCATCCAGCTTTCCAGACCGTTAACAATACGTGCATAGTAGGATAATGTATGAAGTGATTTAAAGTCATTGCCAAAATGTTTTGTCAGCAAAGCAGTTACATCATTCATTTTTAATTGTAAAACTTATACTCCTGCCAGCATTATGCTTGGTGATGCAATATTTATTATTTTTTTGTTCTTCTAACAAATGCTCTTGTACTGACCAGACTCACTTCTGTAGTGAACTTCATCCTTCACCAGGATGTCATCCTTTTTTTTTTTTGTTCCACTGAAAGAAAAATCTTTTACATGGTAAGTGCCATTGAGCTGGTGGCTGTCATATATTTTATCTGACAAAGTTATGACTGTTTCAAAATTAGAGAAAATATCTGTATACTCGTTAGAACTAATGATGACATCTTGCCGTTTTTCTTTCTGCTGTTTCTGCACGGGAAATCTACTGATGCGCAATGAATGTATGAGTAAATCCTTGATGTATCTGGTTTGGAAACAAACTCACATGACTTATCTGATTTGCAACCAATACTATTCTTTCATCATACAAATTCATGTTATGTATCTGGTTTTGGAGCATAAGTGTTATAGCAGTTGTAGAATCATATGAAGATATGAATCATAACATTAACTCATTTTCGAAAAAAGTGATGTATCTGATTTTGCAACTACACGCCTCATATGAAGTTTAATGCCCAGTAAAATAATTATTGTTCGTGATGGACTAATACAGTAAAATCCCTCATAACCGGCACCCAAATAACCAGCAATACCAAAACAACGGAACTTTTGACTGAGCCAAAAAAAAAGTTTAAATCTGCCACACTGCCACAGTCTGGGCTATCAGTTTTGTCACATTATGAAGTTTGCATGAAGTTACATTTTCAGTGAATATTCGAACCTAAAATTTGTGTATTGTTTGTGTTGTGTGATGTGTTTTAATAAAAAAAATTCACACAGTTTTTATGTTTATTTAGTTATGTTCGGGCCATCAGTGTTGCCATATTAGGAAGTTCACACGAACTTTAATTTTCAGTGAATATTCAAACCTAAAATTAGTGTATTATTTGTGTTGTGTGATGTTTTAATAAAAAAAAAATTACACAGTTTTTATGTTTATTTAGTTATGTTCGGGCCGTCAGTGTTGCCATATTAGGAAGTTCACACGAACTTTAATTTTCAGTGAATATTCAAACCTAAAATTTGTGTATTATTTGTGTTGTGTGATGTCTTTTAATAAAGAAAAAAATCACACAGTTTTTATGTTTATTTAGTTATGTTCGGGCCATCAGTGTTGCCATATTAGGAAGTTCACATGAACCTTAATTTTCAGTGAATATTCAAACCTAAAATTTGTGTATTATTTGTGTTGTGTGATGTTTTTTAATAAAAAAATCCACACAGTTTTTATGTTCATTTAGTTATGTTCAGGCTGTCAGTGTTGCCACATTATGAATTTCACACGAACTTCAATTTTCAGTGAATATTCGAACCTAAAATTAGCGTATTATTTGTGTTTTGGGATGTGTTTTAATAAGGAAAATCCACACAGTTTTTATGTTTAGTCAGTTATAAACAAGTGAATGAGAAATATGCTTCACATGGCTGCAGTTGGCACCATGAAATACGAACTTTTTTTGTATATACCGGTATTTAATCAATTATCCGGCAAAATCTCGTATCCGGAATTAGCCTACTTCCTTTGGTGCCGGATAAGAGGGATTCTACTGTAATACAAAGAGCTGTTTTGCAATTAACACGAAAGGGTACTTACGTGGTTCTGATGACAGCACATGGCACAGAATTGCTGAGAATGTCATGGGTGACAGCACACATGTAACGATTTTCTTTCACAATCAAAGCCTTTTTGTCATCAGGATCTTTAACTTGGGTGAACTTCACGTCTATCAGATCCTTGGGTTTCAGAGGTTTCCCACTCACAGGACAATATATAGTCTTATCCTTAAATAGAGACAATATCAGTAAGGTAATAACAAGTATGCAACATAATAATCACAAGACTAAAAAAAAATAAATATGTTGAGAACTCTAAAAAGAATTACATTTTATGATAGTCACCAAAAGTGGTGATACATATTCTTCTATAGAAAGAACTGAATATAATTTCCATCCTCCTGATCAAGGTATTTCGATCTTGTATTGTCATTGGCTACTTTTCTCTGAGTTGAAGGACAGCAAAGATCGTATTTATTCCATAACCAGCAGCAATGTGAGTGGAATACACGTAGAAACAGGCGTATCATACAACAGTCTTATATGTGTTACATCTATGGCCATTCTTGCTTACAGAATAGAGCTACCAAATATAGCGACACTATCAGGAATGACCAAATAGCCCCACAGTTTACATTTAATACTCTCGAAGAGCATTTCTCCAATAGGGAAGTATGTGAAACTTATGACACCAACCAGTTTCCACCTGAAAACTTTGTATGGTTTACCGATGGATTCTAAATAGGAGATAATGAAACTGACATCTATGGATTAAAACTTAAATGTACAAGCTATTATTATCATACAGCCCAGAAAAGAGTGACCAGCCAGCCACACCCTGCATGGTTTCCACCGTGCAATCGAACTCCAGTAGCCATATTGCATTCAGTGTGCTTAGAAGTCGTGTAATGCAAATCTCGATTCTTCAAGTGTACAATGTTAGTGTATAAAGTTTAGTGATTATTGTGTATTTAGGAAATGCGTAGCAACGAATTCTCACTGTGTGAATGTGTATACATGTACAATACATACATAAGAGGCAGAAGGTCGTGTGCGAAATCAAGATCAATCAATCTTCTTAATGTATCCAGCTGTTTGCTGACAACATAAAGTCCACTATAGTCCACTGTAGTCTATTCAGTTGTTGTTTTTCACGAGAAATGAGGGGTATTTTGAGCGGTGTTCATTATAGATGCCTGTTGCTAGTAGCCAGAGGTGGGGTGTAGTCAATATATACTGCAGGGCTATGTCTTCTGCAAATGGTACTGATGATTTTAATTTACTTCTTTTGTGGTTTATGGATGGACAGTATAGAAGAATATGTTCCAGATCTTCATCATAATTATTACATATAGACAAGTAGGATTATCAGAAATGTGAAATAGGTGTAGGTACAATTGAGTGACAATGTGACCTGTTCTGGCTCTTGTTAAAAATGTTTGAATATGTCTGGGCAAGTTTTTGTACATTTCCAGGGCGAAAACAAGATGAAAATTTCGAATAAAGTTTCCAAACAGACCTGTGCTTTCTGCCAAAACAATTACAAGACTCGCTAAAAGATTTAAAGAAACAGACTCAGTGAAGAATCGAAAATCAAGCAGAAAACATAGTGTTCTTACGTGGAACGATTGTCAATTTATTTCCAACAAGATTCCGCCACTGCTCATACAGCTGCCATGTCAATGAGGGAATTGAAGCCTATTTTCGGTACGAGACTAATCAGTAATAATTTGAGGCCTCCATGAAGCCCAGATATAACACCCTGTGACTTTTATTTATGGGGAACACTAAAAGGTAGGGTTTATAGGCAATATCCTCATTCTATAGATGAACTAAAAGACTATACACGAGAAGAAATCCAAGCTATCAATGATGTGGAACTTCAGAGTGTTGTTCATTCGTTTATCAGAAGATGTCAGTTGTGTGTGGCGGCAAACAGGGACCATTTTCAGCAACGACTGTGAGCATAGTAAGTCCAAATTATTGAACATTTATTGTTATAGTAGGGAGCAAAGATATTGGCGGGTCGTACATAGCTCATTTTTGCACGTACCACCCCCTCTCTTCTGACCTGTGCATTGGGATGACTGACTGGCAGTGTGTCGATGCGTTCGGGTGTATTTGCTTGCAAGCCAATCGTTGGGTATTGAGAGAGCAGTCATCGTAGCTGTTGTCTGCTCACTGTGCACATATTCAAACAGTAGTTTTCAATACTAACAGTGGAATTGCTTCTGTGCCTAGTCGAGCGACATGTCTAGAAAGGGAGCGGATACGCGTAGCCAAGCAAAATAAATTATTTATAGTGTTTACGAATACTTTAAAAAACTTTAATTAATACAACAAATTAAAATTTTCGTAATATGATTGAAATTCTGGTTATTAAGAGAATGAGGAAAACAGGAATTAGGCCTCTATAAGTTTAAGTGAAATATTTTAAGATCTGGTAGTATATTGGCAGTATACTCGTTGCAGTGAAGTAAAAACCATTGTGTTATTATTACTTACTTACTTACTTACAAATGGCTTTTAAGGAACCCGAAGGTTCATTGCCGCCCTCACATAAGCCCGCCAGTGGTCCCTATCCTGTGCAAGATTAATCCAGTCTCTATCATCATATCCCACCTCCCTCAAATCCATTTTAATATTATCCTCCCATCTACGTCTCGGCCTCCCTAAAAGTCTTTTTCCCTCTGGTCTCCCAACTAACACACTATGCATTTCTGGATTCGCCCATACGTGCTACATGCCCTGCCCATCTCAAACGTCTGGATTTAATGTTCCTAATTATGTCAGGTGAAGAATACAATGCGTGCAGTTCTGTGTTGTGTAACTTTCTCCATTCTCCTGTAACTTCATCCCGCTTAGCCCCAAATATTTTCCTTAGCACCTTATTCTCAAACACCCTGAACCTATGTTCCTCTCTCAGAGTGAGAGTCCAAGTTTCACAACCATACAGAACAACCGGTAATATAACTATTTTATAAATTCTAACTTTCAGATTTTTGGACAGCAGACTGGATGATAAGAGCTTCTCAACCGAATAATAACACGCATTTCCCATATTTATTCTGCGTTTAATTTCCTCCCGAGTGCCATTTATATTTGTTACTGTTGCTCCAAGATATATGAATTTTTCCACCTCTTCGAAGGATAAATCTCCAATTTTTATATTTCCATTTCGTACAATATTCTGGTCACGAGACATAATCATATACTTTGTCTTTTCGGGATTTACTTCCAAACCGATCGCTCTACTTGCTTCAAGTAAAATTTCCGTGTTTTCCCTAATCGTGTGTGTATTTTCTCCTAACATATTCACGTCATCCGCATAGACAAGAAGCTGATGTAACCCGTTCAATTCCAAACCCTGCCTGTTATCCTGAACTTTCCTAATGGCATATTCTAGAGCGAAGTTAAAAAGTAAAGGTGATAGTGCATCTCCCTGCTTTAGCCCGCAGTGAATTGGAAAAGCATCAGATAGAAACTGACCTATACGGACTCTGCTCTATATTTCACTGAGACACATTTTAATTAATCGAACTAGTTTCTTGGGAATACCAAATTCAATAAGAATATCATATAATACTTCCCTCTTAACCGAGTCATAAGCCTTTTTGAAATCTATGAATAACTGATGTACTGTACCCTTATACTCCCATTTTTTCTCCATTATCTGTCGATTGGTTTATTATTATTATTATTATTATTATTATATTATTATTAAATTTGCACTGATAGATTTCACTTAATATAGTATTACTAACCATTGTTAAGTCAATTATATTATATAAAATAAAACCTGGGTACCGACACAATACTATTTACAAATTATTTATATCGTCAACAACAGTGATTTTACTCACGGGACTGGCTTCATCTTTTCTTGCATCCCTTGTCTTGTTCAAAATGTCTCTGGTCACTGCTGTCAGTTGGTCACCTGCTGTGATTCTTCCTGCCGGAAGATCCCTGTTGACTTTCTTTGTCGCAATCCCAGGACCGCTGCCATCATTTTTGGCCTCATTTCTGAACAGCTGGAGCCATTCCTCACGACTTCTACTCTTTGTGAAGTGGATGACAATAGGACGCGTCTTCCCTGGCCTGGATGGTATGCGATGTGCTACGCTCACATCATGTTGCACCAATTCACTACCGCCTATGACTTCCGATATTTGGTCAATCGATCATCGATCTCCGGAACTCCAAATAGCATTATATTGCCTCTGCGTGTGTACTGCTGCAGATCACTCACTTCCCTGTTTGAGATGGTCATTTTCTTGCACTAGCCTCTTCATCTCCTCCTGCGTGGAGTTGAGTTCATGTCTTGTGTGCGCCAATTCCTCTCTAAGACTGTCGAACTTGGAAGATATGAATTCAACTGATTTTCTTAGTTCATTCACCTCAAAATACGAATGCTATTCGATATCAGTATAGTAGTTATAAAATCATGTCGCATATTGTATACCAGTAGTTTGTATGATAACAAATGAAGTGTTCACATGTGCTGTTGTTTAATGAAATAATTATAATGCTGCACACAGAAATTACACTAAATACTGACACACAGACAGTGTTTATATATAAACACTATTACGATGTTACAGACATTAGATTACGTAGCGAGGAGTGAAAGATGTTTCGGAAGCGACCCTTCGAAGAACGTTTACAGCTAAAGTAGGGGTGGAACGTGGGTTGGGTAGTATGAAGGGGTATACCTCCATCCGCCAATATTCCTGCTCCCTACTATAGTACTGTTATATACTGTAGAAGTGCTGGAGAAACGGCTATGTGCTCGGCGGAAACAACGCAGGGTGTGGTCAACCGGCCGGCTGCTCTTTTCTGGGACCTATGATAATAATAGCTCTGTAGAATTCCTACTTTACTTTTCATTAAAGTCCACCTCCTACTTTATTCACATCGTTGAATAGCGAATTCTATCTGTGCAACACAAACCTAAAGTTCATGTGACTGCAATAACATAACAGCATCAATTAGGCGGGAAAAAAATACATGCAGAAGAAGGCTGTAGTGCTGATTTTTATATACCATTCTAAAATAGTATCAAGCACTGAGACCATGAATATGCTCTACAAACAACGGATTCAATGGTAAACACAAAACCAAGAAAATTGCTTGCACTTACTGTCACTAACAATTACTTTCTAGCTCACTTATAACATAAATGTGCTAGTTTTCAACTAAGAATGTAATATCCCATTATTACCATAATTGCCTTTTTATAAAAAGAAATTACTACAATACTGAAAGAAAAAAAAAAGAAGAAAGACTAATGTGACAAGTTGGAATTGGTCACCATACACTTGTCACTGAATCAGATTAAAAGACTGAGCATTTTTATGTTTTATTTATGCCATAAGTTACACTACCCCAAATGCACAAGTGTTGTGAGTATAGCTCGTGCAAGAAACTATTACCGAAAAGCAATGATGGCGTTGCTTCTGTTTTGACGTGTGTATGTAGGCACGCTGAGGGGGGAGAGGTGCGAGCCAATGGAAGTACTGTCTCTTCCAAGAAGATGAACAAATGAGGACATCGCTGTGTAAATAAAGAACGTAGCAAGAGAAAAATTCGAAGCTAATTAAACGCGCAACATATGTTTACGAATGAAATAATAATACCGTGCGATACAAGACACGTATTCACATCCAATGGAACAAACTAAAGTCGTAATGTAACTATCACAACAGAAGACTGATTCTATCGATGTCATTTCTCTTCCAACTGTACTCTCGAATATCATTCAAGTTATCTCATGATCTTTCCTCTTGCCCGCTCTTCCTTATCGCAGTGTTTGATTCGCATTCCTTCCGTTGGTAATCCGTACTTGCGAGACCTATACCATTTAAAACAAAAAAGGAAATAAAAAAGAACAGGACAGCCAGCAGAAATATACACAGCAGGGAAAGGGGGAAATACTAGTTACTTTACAATAATAGTACAGTAATAATAATTTTTTACCATTCATATTAATTTGCAAAATGTTTGAATTGACTATTTGACTAACAATTGGGAATATCGCTTAAATGCAAGCGTGCGCACATGCTCACACATTTTGACTTAGGCCAATTTAGAATCCACCTCTTCAACTGAATAGCTAAGTGGAAAAACATTGCAAACGACATTTTATTTTCTCTTATAATGTTTTAATATAAACACATTGCACATACTTTCTTTCATATTTTAGTGAACTCTGTTGATTGAAAATGTAAGTAGAACCTCGAGGTTGTGGGAATAAATATGCATAAATTATTTCTTTTTCTGTTCCTGTAAAATTTTAATTTGACACTCTCATGGCCAGTTTTTCCAAGTAATGTTTAATTTGGCTTAACAAATGCTAAATTAACAGCGGATTTATTTTTAACGTTTTGTTAAGATGTTTTCCATTTTTCCAACATAATTTTCTTTAAAATAACCAACACTTAACTTTAACTGTCGTTAATACTATTCTAACTACTCAACAGCAGTTGGTAATGATTTTGCATATATAAGACAACTTCTTATTGGTTGATATTATTATTTAAATTCTGTACTATGGAGTAAGTCATGAAACATGTGTAAAATCGTAACCTATTACAGTAGCCATGATTCATACAGTACAGAGAATTGATAAATGAAAGTTGCATTGACTACTATTGAATGATAATAATTATTATGTATGGTTACATTTTATAATGCTAAATATGAATTTCTGTTTAGAAAAATCTCAGCATTATGACCACCAGGTGACAATAATTACACGAATGTGTGTGTAGTCAACTGTACAGAAAACCCCGAGGAGAATTCCGTATCATATAAAATTCTCTAATTTAGGTTCATGTATAAATTATATGTAATTTCGTCCTAAAGAAGCAATTGCTGCTGAAACATTTTATTATTTATTCACTGCGTATTTTGAAGCACTATTGACATCGGCTATAGTTGAAGAGCTAGTAACATAGAATCTAGAGTTAACAGTAGCTGGTGAATTGGAACAAGTGGCCTATTTCAACTAGGTAACATACAACTGAGTTTTATTTTAAGACATGAAAGTGATTATTATAACTACATACCGGTACCTAAGAAATATTAGTAAATTAATACATAATGTGCATTCAAACATAACAAAACTTAATTGGTATATTAACTTTCATTTATTAGAATTATATTATAGCTAGCGATAAGATATGTTTGCACTGGCTTTAAAACAGAAGCGAAAGAGCTGGATTCTTGGAATTTATAATCGTTTTCTTTCTGATGGAAATTTAATTTTCCAGCAGGATAATCACCCCGCGCACACCGCCATAAACGTTCAAAGGCGGTTCACGGAAAAGCATGAAAAAGAGGATTGACAAATATCGAGACATCCCAGATCAGTTCTGGATCAAGTTCTGGTTACCTGGGAAGATTTCGCTAAGGACCAGAACTATTTCCGCGAACTGGTGGACTCAATGCCCTGAAAATGCCAGGCAGTGATAGACGCCGATGACATGTGGACAATGTATTAGATCCACATGTGTATTTCTTTTTTATTTTTCTTTAATTTGTTTGTTTACTTTTATTTCGGGAAGAAAATTGATCTCCCAAGAGTTTTTTAAATTCTCCTAGTGGAGCCAGAGTTGCGAAATAATAAGTTCCACTACACAAAATTATAAAAATGAAGAAAGGTAACATGTATAAAAATTAGTTACGTTAAAAAAAAAAAAAGTTATCGCCGAGAACCGAACACGGGCCCTTGGGATGGCAAGCCAACACGCTACTGACTACTCCATCTGGGTACCATGACGTAACCAGAGTGACGAGGCACATATAGCTGCTACGCTTGAAGTCTACGGACACAGCTCACATACAAACGTAATCGTGTAAATATTTCAATGTTCAGTACTAGTTAATGTTTCATTTGGACTGATTTACTGAAGCTTGGTGAAACCGTCCCTTCCTCTAAACATTCCTCAAAGAGAAACATAACATGTTACTTTCACAACTTTTGTCTGAACAGCTGTGGTGTTATCCGCCATGTTTAACTGTTTGTTAAATGAGTTAACGGCCTGAAATCCTATATTTAAAGTTAACAAACGGTTAAGAATCTGTTAAGCCAAACAGGTGTTGAACAAATGGAAAAACTGTATTTAACAAACTGTTGAAGGTTTAGCAGTCGTTAAGTCTTCTAACAATACTTGGACAAACCGGCCATCAATGTTTTTCAGCTTTCCTATTCAATTATAGAAAGTCTCGACCAAGCTGTGCAAAAACCACTAAATTGCTATATTTTCAAGTGATCACTTTAGCAGAATGTAGAATAGAAGATGATTAAATTAGAAAAGTGCGTTTATTTTATTGATTTTTTTCCTTGTGACATTTTAACAAAGGGCTCGAACCAAATATATATATAAAAATATTTTTAAAAGGGCCGCGCGAGCCTTTGCAAGCCCCCTCCAACACACCCTCGCCCACATGGCTGAGAAAATGTGAGGCAGAGACAGTGTTTTAAATAATACACCCTACCATCTACGAATGTAAAATAAAACCTGTAACAATTTTATGTCATTTAAAGGATATTTTAGAATTACTTCTCTCAAAATTTGAATCTATATTTATGCTAGAGAATTAACCCATTAAACTTGAACTATGCGATTTTTGGTTTCACTTACCCCCAGTTGAACTTACAAGTGCTGTTTCGTACATTTTTACATGTAATAAATTATAACACATTTTTACTATTATTCTTACACAATCTATATGGGCTATTCCATATCAAATCGACCGAAATATAGAGAAAATTGACCTTGCAATTTTTAAATACAATGAAACTTTTTTTGTACGTAGAGAGCTGTGATACAGTGCTTTGTGCAAAGTTTGAGGCATCAGAAATTCATAGTGTTTAAATTTAAAATATTTAAATTGATCGTATTTTCATAAAATTAGCAACTTTAAACTGTTGTGGCTCCGAAACCCTTTCACCCAATGATCAAAATCATGGTTTATTTTGATGTTGAGAAATTAAAGTTTATATTGACATGTAAACAGTTTTTCTTACTTTTTATGGAAATGGAGAAATTTAGATTTTTCTTCATTAAGACCCCTTTGACCACGAAAAAATAGTTTTAAAATATATAGTTAGATTCCGCGTTGAATGTACAAATAAATACATATTTTTTACTGGTGTACCGTTGATAAGAAAGTATTGAAAATATCAAATAAAGAAAATAAATAGTACGTGTGTGAAGTAACCAGCTGACTGTGAGACAGGAACTAGCCGAGACAAGCAAGGCCAGGAGACAAACACGTGATGTGTCATCTAGCAGTCATGACTGTACTAGCTTTATCACAAGTTTTCATAAACACAGGAGTAAAATGACGCCCAACGCTCTCTTATCTTCAGCTCTCGGCCAGTGCATGCAGTACTGCGCCGTTCAAGTCTAGGCGTGTGAAAATAATTTATTTAATACCCTCGAAACTTATTGCCGAGCCACTAAGCAAACAATGCTGAATCCCTCTTAATAATGCAAGGTTTTTTCTCATTATTTTTTAAATTTTTACAAATGGGCAAAAGGCCTAAAAATAAGTAAAATCAGATTATCTGTCTCTCTCTCTGTATACAATAAAAATAAGAATTACTTCTTAACATAACCTACCAAATGTCAGCTTCAAAATGAGCTCTCGTTCAATGTTCTGCAGTAAATGGTTCCAGAGTTCTGAGCGCTGAAAGAAGCTTGTTTTTATAAAATACGCTAAATTTGTCACTCAATAGTACGAAAACCGTTTGACTTTCGATAGTATATTTTTGAAAATGCACTCTCCTCAGCACCTTGTATAATTAGGGAAAAAATTAGAGTATTAAAAAAATGCGAGATTTTTTACTGATCGATTTCATATGGAATAGCCCATATATGAGAATATTAGCAGCATATTTATTCAGTATCATCCAATGCAGTGGTTCCCAAAGTAGAGGTCGCATGTAAACAGCTGAGGAGGGTTGCGAGATCATTATAAATTAAAATAAATACGCCTGATTAACATACATTTATTTTGCATTCAGAAACAAAACATAAACAATGCTGCCAACATAAAAATATAAAAATGATCTTTCGATAGTTATGAAGGAAAACATAATTAATATGACAAGTGTGCTTACTTTTTCAGAAACTAGCCTCTCAAATCTGGACAAAGTATTCGATACACACCATGCGTTTTTTTAAAGCAAGACATAAAGTGTTGCAGCCAGACCGTTCTTTTATTACATTTGCTTCACCGTCACTGCAACAGCACTGCAGCAACCGTGCAGCAAATCAAAACACCGCTTTACGAGTTTTCTGCACGATCCATCATGGCGGAATGCGTGTTTTAGTCTTTTGCAACGTTTATTATTGTTAAAATCGTCTAGTAATAATAATTCCATGTCATTTGCATGGAAGTCGAAACTTTTTAACATGTTCGGTCCTTTATTAAAATTTAAAGGTTAAATTTATGTTGTTGTTTTCTAATGCCAGGCATTTGACAATAAAGTCACTTGACCTCTTGCACTCCAACATTTTTCAAAGATATTGTCATGGTTAGCTATTGATGCACAGATTTTGAGATGTACTGAATCCATTTTTTGATTTGAGTTGCACAATGGACAGTTAGGAGACTAATATATTCCAATTCTATGAAGATGCTTGGCCAAACAGTCATGGCCTGTTGCCAATCTAAATGCAGCTACAGACAATTTGCGTGGTAAATTAACTGTGGATTATGATGCAGAGAGTTCCATTTTTTCCCTTGGGATTGTGTTATCAAATTTTGTTTGTTGAAATCTAAGCATGTAGATTTAATAAATCTTTTCACAGAGTAAAACATAGATTTAGTAGCATAGATAGTAGCAGTGCTGCCCTTCTTTGCTAAAGCATCCGCATTCTCATTTCCCAGGATTCCACAATGGGAGGGTATCCATTGGAATACAATTCTTTTGTAATCTTCATCTTACGATGTTTGGATGACGTATATACGTCCGTTGATGTGACATATTAATTAATTAAATACTATTATAGTCACAATCATGCCATGGTATGAAAGAAAAATTTCACAACCCCGAGCGGGAATCGAACCTGCGACTTCCTGTTCTCCGGTCAGGCGCTCTACCACTGAGCTATCGAGTCGCCAGTATGAAAGGATAATTCCGAGCCTTTGGCGTGAGACGAACTCGATAGCTCAGTGGTAGAGCGCCTGACCGGAGAACAGGAAGTCGCAGGTTCGATTCCCGCTCGAGGTTGTGAAATTTTTCTTTCATACCATGGCATGATTGTGACTATAATAGTATTTAATTAACAATTCTTTTATTGAGTGATATTAATTAAGAGAGCATTTTAGTTATTTCTGCTATTTGAGATGAAGGTGTGTGTTTAGAGACTATTGATAGAACAGCTGCTTTGTAGTCTGACAATATAACTGCATTCTTAAATTTATTGAAGTGGCATAGAAGATTCCTGAGACTTTCACTTATTGCAATGATTTCTCCATCAAAACTTGTTGTTCCATATCCAAGAGATCTATAAAGTGAGAAGAGACAGCACGTAACACCTGCACCGGCACCTTGTTCTCTGGAGATCAAGGATCCATCGGTGTATAAATGAAACCAGTTTTGTGGAGGGTACCTAATATTAATTGTCTCTAAAGACAATTGTTTCATTATTTCAGTGTTTACTTCTGATTTCAGTATTTCTTATGTTAAATTTAGATTATACTCTATATTTAATAGAGTTAAAGGGTTTGGTTTAATTTGTAAGTTTTCTTTTAAATTCGGGATGTTGATTTTCTGTTTTAATTCTTGAACTATGGATATGAAACTTTTTTGAGTTTTTAATCTACAGAGAGGACTGTATGAATGCCAATGGTTTCCTGATAATCTGATAAGTTTTTTATATTGGATCAGTGCTTTTTCTTCTATTGTCATTTTGATGCTGTTAATATTAGTGAGAAATCTCACAGAATCTATTGGAGTCATTTTGATTCCACCAGTAATGAGCCTGAGAGCTTGGTTTTGAACACGTTCTATTCCATTTATGAAAGGTGAAGTAATTAAAATTTCTCCGCAGTACGTCAGCACCGGCTGTTTAAACATTTTGTATGTAGTGTTCAAAGTATTTCTAGAGCAACCCCATTTCTTTCCTGCTAGTCTTTTCAGAAGTAAAACATAATTAATATGATAAGTGTGCTTGTTCTTTCAGAAACTAGCCTCTTAAATCTGGACAAAGTATTCGATACACACACATATCATTCTCAAGTTCAAGGAGACTTCTCACTTTTGTTTTGATAGCAATTATAGACAAGAAACTTATTTTGCATAAATACATTGCAAATATTGCACAAATTTTAAGAGCTTCTTTTTCAAGCTCGAGATATCCTTTTGATACAAAATTGGTCTATGCTCTGTGAAAAGAAAAAGAAATAGTTTTAACATTCCATCAGTGGGTATATATTTCAGTTACCTTTTTTTTTTTTTTTTTTGTTTTTTTTTTCAGTCAGTTGAACACAGCAGATTTAATATCAATCTGTGACTGTTGTACTGGTAACTGTTTTGAATTTCTTCTGGAAAATACTCATAAAACTGCAGTTTAAACTCGTACTTTGGGTGGTATCCATAGGTTTTGAGTAAAATTATACTTCTTTGAGATTTTACAGGGATTTGCATTTTCTGAATGAGGTCAAAAATTCATATGGAAGGGTGGGGGAGAGTCGCGAACGGAAATCTCGTCCAAAAGTGAGTTGAGCCCTCAAAAAGTTTGGGAACCACTGATCCACTGTAGTATTCCCATTTGTTTAAAATAATAATCATTTGAGGAAAAGAAAATGTACCTAAAATTCTTCCTCGGAGACTAATGTATATTGATCCAGAATGTTTCCATAGCATTAGTTTATGTACACATCTCCAATAAATGAACTAGAAAAAGGGAATGACCATTTAATGAATTGTTTCAAGACCAATAAACTCAGTAACAATCTTGTGATACGAACTTACAGGCTTTTTGAGGGACTTATCCTTCGCTTCAGGTGTTTTGGATGGTATCCAGAAGCTTGGCAGATGCTTATCCCTTCCCTCTGTCATATTTGACACAGATGGTTTCTCAACTTTCAATGGATCTGTTAATAACACACAATAACAAAGTAAAACCTGTTATAAAAACTACATATGAACTCTTCACACTGAAATGTTGAATCACTTCGAATTAGTTTAAATAAGAATGAGGTACGATTATATAAAAAAATGAATGATAAAATAAATGGCAGTTTCCCACAGCATTACACACTATTGTCTCAATATAACGAACTTCAGTTTAGCGTACTTTTTAGTTTTACGTAGCCTACATATTCTAAATCCCCTACTAAAATCTGGGGAACAACTGGATAATACGCACGGTAGAGCAAGTCAATAGTCGATGTTACTCGCTGGCCACTAATCACCAGACCGTGTCAAACAAAAGACAATCGAAATGGTGGTAGTAAAATTCGCGACTATATTCTTAAATAAATCACTCCATTAGTCAAGTGGAAGGTTTATGCAGTACAACTACGATGTTTTGAATGCACTAAAAGAAAATGCATATGTAGTAAGATAACAACGAAATAAAGGAAAAAAGGTGTGTTTTACAGAATATCATTTAAATAACGGAAAGTAAATTTCCGGATAATGTTCGCCAAAGCGTTAAGTACGTAATTATGACTGCATTGAAGTTTTATTTGTGGCCTAGAGAAAATATCTAGCCTTTTACGAAAAAACACTTTTAGGGGCCCTGAAATTATTCCCTGCTTTAATTATATTATTGTTTATCAATATTACGAAACAAAAACTGTCATAAATGCCATAAACTAGAAACATTGATACTGAAGAGATAAATCCATTCGGCTGTGATGAAACAAAAGAAAATGCGAGAGAGATTTTAGTTCGAGATGAAATGGACACACAATTTTGATGACCATACTGTTAGTAACTGGAGATCGCTTGTAAGATCTGTGTTAATCTTCTATGTAGAAATGTCGTCCAAACAAATTGGTAGTCCAGGGAAAAATCATTGAAATATATAAGAGTAACAGTGGTGCTATCTCTCGGTAATGTTCAAAACGAAGGAGGTAGAGAGAAAAAGAAACAAATTTCTCCTTCTAACGACACCACAGACCAAAGTCATGTTCTTATGTTGGCAACATTGTGTATTTAGTTAAATTTGGTCGTAACCGTAACATCATGTTTCAAATCTACCATACTAATTCTCCAGTTTAGCGAAATCTGGTACATTATAATGTAAAAACATTTCATTTTTATGTTATCGTTACTTGTGATCATTTCATTATTACGAACGAAAATGTTTAAGGTTCATATCTTTCTTTATAACTTCTGCAACTTTATTTCATCTGTTGTTGGTTCTAGAATTGATGTATCATATGTATCTGTTTTTTTTTTATTTTGAATATGGTTGAAAGATGGCAGCTAGTCTGGAGGCAGACATGCTACCACAGAGCTAACTTGGCAGACTTAGCTACAAATAAATTCAAAATAAATAAAGACATATATGTCAAAATGCGATAGTCCCATTTTAAGTTATTTTCCCAGCAGCAGATACTCCTCAATATAAGACATTTCCTGCAGGCTTCCGCTATTCAGAAGTTTCACTGTACTAGAATATTATCTGACAGAAGTAAAATAATTTAATGGATATACAGGGTGATTAAAAACCTCTGCAACAAACTCTGAGGGGTGATAGATCTAACAATAAGGACTCCTTTTTGTTAAACAACCTATGTCTTTTGACACGTCGTTTCGAAGTTACCGTTGAAAATGTTTTTGCATGGGCGTATGTCAATGTATGCAAATGTATGCACCCCTGTTTGTTTGTTGAGATGTTTGTAAGAGACGAGAAGGGTTGTTGTTCTTTGTTTACATCTAATGTTCAATACCTTTTCCTTTCAGTTCAGTGTAATCATCAACTGAGAATGGATATCTATGAAGTCTTCCACCAATGTGCTGGGGATGAAGAGACCCATTGTCTCGAAGGCGCTGATAAAGTCGAGCAAACATTGTGTGGTGAGGGTGATTTCTGTTTTGAAACTGTTGTTGGTACATGCAAAGAGCTCTTCTTTCGTTTCCGCGAGCCTCCCAATAACACATTACCATGTCGGCTAACTCAGGAAAAGTGTAGACATCCATTCTCAATTGATGATTAGACTGAACTGAAAGGAAAAGGTATTGAACATTAAACGTAAACAACAACAACCCTTCTCGTCTCTTACAAACACCTCAACAAACAAACAGGGGTGCACACATTCGCATACATTGACATACGCCTGTGCAAAAACATTTTCAGCGGTAACTTCAAAACAATGCGTCAAAAGACATAGGTTGTTTAACAAAAAGGGTTCTTTATTGTTGGATCTATCACCCCTCAGAGTTTGTCGCAGAGGTTTTGAATCACCCTGTATAGTGCGCACCTGGCATATGTTTAAAATATACCCTTACGAAAACTAGAGGAAATAACTAAAGTTACCTGACTTGAAAGCTTTGATGGGAGCACTGACAATATTCTTTTCTGTCTTCAGAAAATTATTCAATTTTGATCGCTCTTCTGCTGCTGCCAGTTCTGCCAACTCAGTCTGAAAACATATATAATAAAATAATGATGATAATGATAATTAAAAAAAACGCACGCACGCATACAAAAAGGAAGAACTACACATTAAATCATGAAAATGTGTTGCAAAAAGTCCGAATATTTACATACATACCTCCTCCTTTCGTTTCTGTTTTTCAAATTCTTTCAATTTTCGACTGTATTCGTTCTTTTTTGTTATGATATATTCCAAGATTGCTTCTTTATCAAAAAGATAACCATCTTTCCTGCAAAAAAGAAAAAGAAAAAACACAAGAAATAAAATCAAGTTTAACATAAAAGAGAACAATCAACAGGATCCAAATTTCTATTAAAACAGAAGATCTGTTAACGAACCTTCTGTGGATAGGCATTTTATCCACACAAAGGATAAAAAAGCACAAATAATGATCGTTTACTTTCATGACCTGAATCATTCATACTGTATTTCCGTGGATATTGTGCATAAATGCTACAGAACCATCCATTCGTTTGACACCACCCCTACCATAGTCATAGAGTGACAGCATCAGGTAGCTGCACACACTCAACTACCATTGTCTTATTCTACAAATTACTGCTCGAGTCTATTAATATTAGCATTTTTTTTTAACTCTGAGAAGGCTATATATAGCCTCAATGGCTTATTGATAAACTATTTTATTTCTTAAATGAATTTTTACAGCTAGGATATGTTAATGTGTTCTAAATTCATGCTACTATTAATTTATTGCATTTGTATTTTATTGTATCCTTGTGTTGTACTATAAGCAGTAACATGAGCAGGAGGATAGCAATGGCAATGCAAGTTTTTAATAGACCGGACCTCTGGAAAAAGAACTAAGAAAGAAACTAATGAAGTGCTTTGTTGGGACTGTGGTATTGTGAATGTGAATATGGAGAAGAACAGATCGTGTGAAATAGACAGAATAAGAAATGAAGCCGTGTTGGAAAGAGTGGATGAAGAAAGAATAATGCTGAAACTATCAGGAAGAGAAAAAGAAAATGCCTACTGAAGAATGCACTGGAAGGGATGATGAAAGGGAGAAAAGTTCGGGACAGAAGTACCGAAATCAGGGATTTATAGACGACATTAACATAAAATATGGATCATAAGCGGAGACTAAGTGGAAGTCAGAAAATAGGAAAGATTGGAAATTGCTGGGTAGTACTGTATGTAGTATTGAAGTCTTGTGTAAGTCCCTTGCCATTCATTCTGAACAAGAGTGTCAAAATGTCAGTGAAGTGGTCAGAGTCTAGGATCTAGGCTAAAAGAATTTACAATTTAATCCAAGGGTTCATAGAACTGTTGCTAATAATAGATGCTTAGAGAATTAAAGTCTGAGGTTCTGGGTCTTAACGTCATACAGTTTACCATAAAACTTTTAACACGCTACAAATCATTTTTATACACAATTAACTCACGTCACAACAGGGTTCCTACAAGGTTGTAGGGTGAGCGAACAACAATCAAAATCTTTAATTGAATCTTTTCCAACTCGTTGAGTATTTGTACCATAACCAGATGCCTGAGCATCCTTCTTTTTCTCGTGATATGTGTAGACTGCACCCGCTGTACAATTCCTCGCATGTCGTGTCATTATTCAATAATATTATAATATTGTAACAACACAAAATCAACACACACAAATCATCCACTGTAGACAGTGTCGCCAACACAATTCTTAAAAATCCGCTAAGAAACAGTGCAGAAACAGCTAAATTGCCACAATTTCAATGTCAAATACAATTATTTACCGCTGTAAGTGTTAAAATATCGCTCAATTCCTATATGAGTAATATAAATTTCATAAATTTTACCCGAAAAACTAACACCGAAAAACGAGAGATCTAGCGAGAAAACCGCTGTATTGGCCATACTGACTACTGACGCAAGACATTGCACACTAGCGACACCAAAGAATTTATCCCATTCCATCTCTCATCAATGCCAACATTGCTTAATAATATAGACCTACCTCGTTTGATAATAAAGCGAGATAGCGCACAATATGCAAAATGTAAGATTTTATATTTATTAAAAAGAGTCAACAAGGCTTTCTTTTTGATACAAAGACCTTGCCTTTTTAAAGGAGCCTTTTTCGACTGCGTTCATATAGAATTTCCCATTACACTCTCGTCCTCACTTCCAGTAGTGCCAAATTCGACAGAATTAAATGTTCATAACTTCTTTGCAATTGTTAATGTTTGGAGGAGTGATGGGAAATTTGAAATAATGGAAAGTAGTAATGCGTAAATATTGTAGTGTAACTTTGTACATTCATTCCACAAATTAAATGTATAAAATAACGTATAGTATAGTCTTATAATTAAAATTGGCGTGTCTTGTATTCCAAATAGTTGCTACGTGTCCTATATGCACTACTGGAGTGGAATGTGGGAACAGCTGTAGTGTATAACAAGTCATGCCTTGTTCTTAATGACGTGGAATTTTAGGTTAAATAATTATTAAGAGCATAATTACATCCATATATTTGTATTCAATATGTTTGAGGTAACCGATCTGCAAAGTAAGTCTGACATCAAAGTTTAATACTGGTATGAAGTAGAATATTCATTAGTTGTTTTTACATCTTTTAATTCCATATGAAGTGCTAGAAAATACACATGAAACTGTAGGCCTATCATATTTTTAAGTATATCTGAACAAGTTTAGCGATTCACACAGCAATAATGTATTAAGGTGATGGAGTGAACCTTATTTTAAAATTAAATTTTTAAACTAGGATTTTTGTAGTTTTGACTTTTGCTTTTGAAAAGTTTTATAGGAATTATAAATCTTATCCTTGCAGTAATTATTGATTGTTATATAGCCCTATTTTGAATGTAATCGTCTTCCTCTGTAATTCAAAACATTTTTTCATTTACAGAGATTGGAGTGGGTCTTGCAGGATTCGGGGTATCATTCCTGTTTCTTGGTGTACTACTTCTATTTGATAAAGGATTATTGGCCATAGGAAATGTGAGTCCAGTTAACATTTTAAACTTTTTTTTATATAAAAAGACTAAAATAATTATTCAAAATTAGTATTAATTTAACATGTCAAATTTCTTCTTTATCGGTAGGCCTACATATGCCTATTATAATTCACGATTTTTCTTCAATTTTAAGTGTTACTTTTGCATATTAATTATACCTCAATCATGTCCACGATAATGAAGCAATTTAATTTTCACATAAAATCCATTGTAAATAACTGGAATCCTTGATAAATTGTAATATACGAAAAAGAGTAGTGGTAGGCTTTTGTAATTTAAAAATACGTAAAATGTAATATAATTTGAAGTAACACTCATAGGATAAATCATATTCAATTCGTTTCCATTTCACTAAACTAATACGCATTTTAAATTCACTTAATTTGTTTCAAACCTTGGAACAATTTGCTGTTAGGGTATGTCTCAATTTAATAAAATTATAAATTCAGAAGTTAACATATATTCAAAAGCAAGCTAACTATATCTCTTTTTATAAATAACAACAAACATTGTTCCTTTAATTGGTTATTTAACAACGCTGTATTAATTACAGTTATTTAGCATCAGTGGAAGTGATGATAGCAACACAGTTTTTGGCGAGATGAGGCCGAAGATTTGCCATGGGATTTCCTGACGTTTGCCTTACAAGGGGAAAAAAGCAATCAGTCTAAGCGAGATTGGAAATACATCTGAACACAGGCTTAGGGCATGAGTTGTTTCATTGAAAGTGTGATGGATATCTAACCTCGTGCGTCTTATTTATAATGTCCATTTTTTTTGTGTTTCTGTCCATAAATGTACGTGACACTATGACTGAAGTATTTTTCCCTTTCAGATCTTATTTATTGCTGGCCTGGCATGTGTAATAGGGCTGGAACGGACTTTCAGATTCTTCTTCCAGAAGCATAAAGTAAAAGCATCGATTGCGTTCTTTGGTGGTATCACAGTGGTACTCTTGGGTTGGCCTTTGATAGGGATGCTTATTGAAACATACGGCTTCGTCTTACTTTTCAGGTATATTAGTACATATTATTTAGTAATTTATGCGTCTGAACATAATTATAGCCTGGTAATTTCCAGTGGCGTAGCATGAAATTTTGAGCAGGGGAAGCTAACTCAAATTGTCTTCCATGTACATATGAGATAATGGAAAAATATAGTCTTAAAATAAATAATAGTCAATGTCAAAAGAGTCCGAAGATTGATTGTAACCTCGTAAGTAACACCAATAAGGCATCACCTCGAATGGTACGTAGTAAATTATGAATTCATGGTTTACACATATCGCTAACAAATAGACACTTATATGTATAATTTAACACTAGCTCACTCTCTGTCATATGTAGAGAAATCACAATATTAACGGTCAATAAATACAGTATTAGTAATTACGTAAGTATGCGTCTGTCTTGGTTGTGCCCTTCATTGAGAGCAAGGGAGTCGGTCGGTTCCTTTTTAAATCACACTTTTGTTCATAAGTCAATCTTGATAATGGAATTGTCCTAAATATTCAAGTAAATTAGTGTCAGCAACAGTTATTTCACTCATTATTTATTATATCAGCCACAATGCACACTAACACTTCAACTAAACACAACTCACGAAAGGGATAACTCGGAAACTAAATTATTTTCAATGTTAAAGCTAGCTTCTTGCGACCAGGGTAATTTTGATAGAAAGGGATGGAAAATCTGCGGGGTGGGTTACACAGAAGAATGAGGGGATTGGAAGCTGGTGTGTGCAGGCTCCATGTTTACTGCTGCATCATAAATCATCCTGAGCTGCTGCATCACAATATTTAACGCGTAAATATAACTTGTATTAAAATTAATAAATAATTTTGTTCATAAACTGCAGGTTTGTTATGAAATTATTATTAACTGGGGAAGCTAAGCTTTTTAGCTTACATTGACCCTACGCCACTGGTAATTTCCTAGAAGACGGGCAAAATCCAATATGGCTGACACAAACTACCAAAAACGTTCTGCCAACTATGAAGTTCAAATGCCACCAAACATCACAAAATCAAAGATGGAAAATCAAACATAAATTCATATTTTTAAAGGAGAACAAGCCCTTCAAATTACCGAATATTAGAATTTAAAATTCTTCTGCGCTTGGTATTGACTTTTAAATGCTTCTCTTTTAGTATACTGATGTAAATGTTGTGTTGTTAATGTTCTTTTTCCTTTTTCCAGTGGTTTCTTTCCTGTGGCAATCAACTTTTTGAGAAGAGTTCCCCTCTTAGGAACAATATTGAATTTTCCTGGAATCCGAGGGGTATGTTTTCTTATTTTCTGCTGTTTGTTTTCCTTTTGAGCAAGAATAACATTCATTTTTGCCCCCTTTATATTCTATTGCCATTATTGAGAGTTGTAGCTAACTTTTGAATGGTAATTTTCTTCATTGGGTTAATCCACTCTTTAGTTTTGGCTCTGAGAAACTTGTGTATTGAACATTCCAATAGTATGCGTTTCAGAGTTTCAGTTTAAGCCTGACAATACAATATGGACTGTCTGTTATATGAAATGTGTGAAGGTGGCATTCTGTTGTTACTTGTTTCATTCTTGCCCTTGCTACTAATTTTTTAATTTTGTGTCCTTGACTTTTATGTACTGTATAGCAGTAGCGGCTGGTGGTCAAAATAATGAGTGTGCTACCATCTCTATATCGGCCTACTATATACACTTATATGTATTTACCTTAATTTGAGACTCGCCTAGTATGAAGTCCATACGACGTTCCTTTCTACTGTAGAACTTGTCAATTACCCTGGTGTAAACCCCTCCATCTTGGACATCATATTATTTTCTATTGACAGTATTGCAAGAGCAATGAGACGATCCTGGGACATAGTGTTCCTTAAAAACCGTTTTATGCGTTTCAAGCAAGAAAAACGTCTTTCTGGCTCAGCAGTAGCCATTAGTGTTGTAACCAAAATATTTAACAACTTCGGTACTTCACGGAATGGATCCTGTAAATTGTTGGAGACTATGCATTGTAACAATTGAACAGACATCTATATTTTGGAAGTCGGGTTTTCCATACAGAACTCCAAGTTGTGTCTTTAACACTCTTTTTTTTAGTACCGGTATAGTATAGCTGTTGACAGCAACTTCAAGTTCACGTTCACGAAAATTACACGAAAAATTCTAAAAAATTTTGCTGTTTAACAATTTTGTTGCATCTAGGTAGCTTAAAGACTGGAAACGGTGAGTAGCTTCCTATACAGTCACATACTTCCTTGGCTTCAATTTTCTGGGATTCCATTTTCCGTCACTTGCTAGCTGATTCAGGAGGTACCTCGTAGCCCTACAGGTAGATGGCAGCAGCAGTCTGATATTTGAATTCCAAATACATTGTAAATAGTTCCGAGTTCTTCCACAAACAAGCATTCTTTCGTTACGCTTTATTTTTGCAATCTCCAAGCTGTGATGTGCTGAAGCTGACTACAGCACTTTCCCGCGTAAAAATAGCCAATCAGAGCAGTGATTTCAGCTTCGCACATGCGCATAAATTTCTACATTCTCATATGAACTTCAGAATAGCACAACGAACCCCCTGAGGCACTGAAGAGCGAAGACTCGATAATGCGTCATGAATATAACCACGGGAAATTGTTAAATGACAGATCAGATACTATAGTATTACAAATACATTATTTGTGCAAAAATTATCACTGTGCTGTAGCACTGTAGCACATAGGGACGGGCCGCCCCTGCTGTATAGGGTGTCTGACAAGTCCCGCATCATAAGCTAAATCATAAAACATGTTCAGTATAACCTCCTCCAATGTCCAAATATGTCTGGAGATGAAACTTTATTTACAACGCATTTATTTTTTTTTTTGGTCTAAGATTATACAAGCCTGCTTCATATATATTTATCCTATTATAGTTAAATACTGCATGTTCTGAACCAGACAAACTTGGTGTGACTGTCTTAATCTGTGTAAGGGACTATAAAACTTGTATTCCATATATTTATTTTTTTAGTTTCAGACATTCCCCACATGTTTAGGAACATTCTGAAGCGAAGAAAACCTACTTATAACTAATCAATAAAAACTAGAGTTGTATTAAGTGTACATTTTTTAAATTATACCTTTTCTCTCTTCCCCCTTCTCTGAGCTATGTTTAATGTATGTATTTATTTACACTAAAAGTGGGCAAATATCCAGTGCCATTGGTAACTTAAGTACACACAATAATTACAATTAATAATAATATATAAAATAACCTAATTAATAAGTGAACCTAATTTCTGTTACAACCGACGTATGTTTCACATTGGTACTGATAATCTTTCACTTCACTATCATCTCACTCACTGCACTGGCACTATGACACATTTCACTGACACTTCAGATCACATTTCACTGATGCTATAGAACACATTCATTGACACTATAAATGATCACTGATCGAAACTATATTCATTGCCACTGTAAACCATAACTTCACTGACTCATCGCGCTTCACTGATACAACAGTTCAAATAAGTCAAACAGTTACACCCTTATTGTTCCGTATAATCATACTTATAAACAGAATTACATTAAACATTTCTAGTCTAAGACCCTCTTACAAGCTATTTTAAGGGGAGTCTGTAGTTCCATATCTTACAATGTTAAATTCCTCAGAAGTTATAAAAGATACAAATGTAGAAAAAATAGGGCATATGTAACATACCTTTATGTATACAACTGGTTAAATAAATTTAAAATTCTACTGAGCAGTGGGCTATAAAAAAAAATTCATTGATAACATTTTTGTATTAAGAATTACTGCAAATTTATTTTTTATTTTTACTGAAGATAGAAATAAACTTAATTTTTTTTTTAACCTAATGGAACTAGCAAAAGACAGAACAGAGTGGAATCGTTTTGTGAAATCGACATGGAGTCGACATGCTCCATAATGTCCTTTGATTGATTGTGTAAATGCCATTACATTGATATTAATTAAAGCCTTCTGAGTACAATACTTTAAATGAGAAAAGTGTACCATTGTCACAATAATAAGAAAGTGCAGAAAAAAAAAAATTATGATTTATTTAACGACGCTCGCAACTGCAGAGGTTATATCAGTGTCGCCAGTATGCCGGAATTCTGTCTCGCAGGAGTTCTCTTACATGCTAGTAAATCTACTGACATGAGCCTGTCTCATTTAAACTCACTTAAATGCCATCGACCTCGGCCGGGATCGAACCCGCAAGTGCAGAAAAATGGTGTCAAAGTTTCCGTATCTTGCAATGTTAAATTCCTCAATTTTGGGTGCACTTTTTTCTCAGCATTGATAAAAGATACAAATGTAGAAAAAAATAGGGCATATGTAACATACTTTTATGTATATAAGCGGCTAAATAAATTTAAAATTCCATTAAGCGATTGGTAAGAAAAAATTTTTCATTGATAACATTTTTTGCATTAAGAATTACTACAATTTTTTTTTTTTTTGCTCAAGATAGGGCTAAAAGCTGACAATAAATAACTAAATTTAGCTTCCCTTATGAAAAGGTTGCCAGATTTGACAAAGTGTATTACATATAATTTGGAAACACACCTAAGAGGTAAAATGATAAACATTTGAAACGATTAGGGAATCGAATATACAAAATGTGCCCAATGTGCCCATTTACAGTTAAGAAAGGGGGCAAAAAATATCATCAGATAGGTTAGAATGATTTGAATGCTATATACCGCGAGAAAAATAATAGTACGGATTTATTGGCATTGATATCTAAACCAATCAACAGCCATCGGTTAAGATAACTTGGAAATTTCCATTATCACTCCCATACAAATGATTTCTCAATATCTGAACCGACCCTTTGAGGGCACTAATGGCTATTTCCTTCACAATGCTGTGTGTTAGCCCCAGGTTTTTACATTTGTTGGCAAAGAAGGAGGGTATGGTACTTCGTGCTCCCACCATCAGACCTATTACATCAATGTGGGACAGGCTATATTTATCTTTATAGAACAGGATTGTTGGTTCATAGATCAGTTTCTTTTCACTGTCCACCTCATGCGGTTGATCTGCATGTGTCTCAAATCTGATGGTGGGATCGAGAATGTATGCCGAGTTGTTCTTAATGGCAATGATATCAATTCGCCGAACACTTCCTTGTGTGGCTAGTCCCTGCACGTCTTGATGGACTGTAAACCCTACCTCCTTCAGTGTCTCGGCCAGCATAGAACAGACAGCATGGTGATGGATGTTGCGAAGGGCCTCACTATAGGGGCAGAAGCTAAGGATGTGGGGAAGAGTTTCAATCTCGTTGAGACAGCTCCTACATCGGGTACCATCCCGACTTCTACCCAGTACAGCTCGGACCGGAGTGACATAGCTTACTATTTTAAAGGCGTCAATCCGTTCCGAGAGGGTTAGACCTTTATGATTTCTTATCCAACTGTTTGCTGGGGGTAACTCTTTGTTAAGAATCACTCCTTTACCCTTTTGTTGCAATGTATACCAATTTTCAAATTCTTTTTCTCTTAAAGTGTCTCTAACTTTTTGAGAGTCCACAAAATTTTCACGATTATTTAAAAAAGAATTAGCAGGTGTTAAGTTAAGGCTCTTTAAACATAAAATCATATCATTTTACACAATATATGAAACTACCGAAAAACGATAAAAATAGAAATTTATTTATTTATTTTTCTATTTATTTATTTATTTATTTATTGTGGTCAAAATCCGGTGTACAGACTTCCCTAAAACTACTGTCTAATTTTTTCACGAGATGTCTTAGCATTCAATCACAAGGGGCAGAGAAGTAAAATTTTGCAACTAAAAAAAAAAAACTATTGAAGATTTTTCATACCAAGGGCGAATATCTAAAAGGTTACTTTCGTTTTATGAATTATTTAATTAACTTATTAATACCAATTTTTCTGTGTTTTACAGGTCGTAGATAGGTTAGCAGGTGATTCAAGTCGGACTACTGTCTGAAATTAGATACAAAGTGAGCTCCAGAAGTGAAGTACATGCGAAAGGTGTAAGTTTTGGTTGCCCTGTGCCTCAATGAAGGATCTGCTTGAATACTGCTCGATGAATTAAAGGATTTGCAGTGATGCCACATTAACAGGCGGACCATACTTCAAAGGCTGCAGGCATGATACTTCAGTATACTTTCCTCAAACGTGTATGTGATGAGAAATTAATCTTTGCTCATCCAGTTCTGGAGTATGTGTGTAATTCAGGAACTCAATACATTATCATACTATAAAATGTTGATCTACATGTGACAAAGGTATTAGTGCCATCTTAAGTGATGTGAGGAGAGAGAAATAAGTGGCTTGCTTAGTAAAATCACAAAGCGCATCTGAAACAGATCCGAGAATATTCTGAATCACAGGAAGGAATACAGGGTGATAAAGGCAAAGATTCAAAATAAATAAGCTGTATATGCTATTTTCATTCGATGTTGATTTAGATGGAAGCAATCTACTTATTTTTTCTGGTAATGGCAGCACATGAAAAGGTGTTACGAACGAATTAGTCATGTTTATGGGTTATGACGTTATGAGGAGTGTTCTGTTGATGTGTCCCATGAAAATAAAATACCCAATAGACTGAAATTTACGGTCACTTACGAAAAGTTTTAAAGAATACGTAGTTATATTTTGTAACTTGTGATTTCAGCTCCTTTTGCAATTTCATAAACTCAACTTTGTTACATTTCATGAAATGTAAAGTCTCGCATATTTATTGACTATCTGATTAAAGAAAACTTAGTGAAAATAATAATTTTGGCGTTTATGAGTTCCAATAAGATTTTTGAGCCTCTTGTCTAACATTTTCACTGTCTTTGATATAATTCGTAAATCTACAACTGGAGAATTCAAAGAAATCTATATCCATAATGTTATATTATGATATTCTTTACGGCCATATTGTCTTGTTTGTTATTGTGTAATGTGTTAATAAGTGATTTCAGATAGGATTGTGTTATTTTCTTCAGCAGTCAGTACAAAGGAAATTGGAAATAGGTATCTTCAATATTGTTATTTAAGCCATATGGAACTGTTTACTAAATCTTTACAATAAAACTGTTTTCTTACAGGTGAAATTTGACCAGTTTGCATATTGTCGCAAAAAGTAATTTTGTTCTTACTACACTAGCCTTTATCCATTCGTCATTCTTTAGTTGTAAATAAAAAGTTGCGTACATCCATTCATTTCTTCCTTTTAGTAATAAACAGTTCTTTCTTACTAGTGTCTGGTTTCTTTTATGAAATGGCGTGATTAAAAAGATTAGAGATTTAATTAAAGAAAGTATTAAAATGACTTTCAGTGATTTTTGGAAGCCAAATCACAATTTTGATATACAGGGTTGTTTCCGAGCTCTGATAACGAATTTAAAATGACATGTGCGTCAGACCAATAGTGAGTGATTTCATAATCAGAATGCACAGTGTATCACAGTAGCAATGCCCAAAAAAATCGAGTCTTTTTGGGAGGGATACATAACAAACCTTTCCGATGCCAAGTACAGTTACGTGAAAATCATAGGACCCTGCAATAAACGTGGTTTCGTTATTTCCAAGAAAGGCATCTTGTGTGCACCTAATAAGACTGACAAAGCTCGGATGGGACTAATTCCAGAATGGAAAAAGCAAGAAAATCCACCTCCCGTCACAAGTCGCTGCACCCCACAGGATGATACAAATTAATTTCATTCGAGCTTTACCAATCTTATTAAGTACACAGAAGATGCCTTTCTTGGAAATAACGTAACCTAGTTTATTGCAGGCTTCTTTTATTTTCACTTAACTGTACTTGGCATTGGAAAAGATCGTTATGTACCCCTCCCAAAAAGACTCGATTTTCTTGGCAATTTCTGCTGTGAGTCGCCGTGCACTCTGACTATGAGATCACTCACTACTGGTCCGTCACCTCACGCCACAGTTCAGCTGTCGTGTGACTCCTGACGCACATGATGTCATTCAAATTCGTTATCAGAGATTGGAAACAACCCTGTATCTGCAGCAATATAAAATGTAACACTAAGAATTTAGAATGAATTATTCCAAATCTATCCGAAATACTGTACTTTCTTTCTATTATAGTGTTCTACAAGATGGCTAGTTTCAATTTGAAAATATCTGATTGACGTTATTGGTATGTTGTAAATGTATATACACTGCCGAACTGTTTATTGTTGTATGTGTGGTAGGCCTATATTATTTGTTCAATTCAAAGATGTCAGTCTCCATTACCATGTATCACTAGCAGAGTCGTTTGTGTAGGAATCTTCAAGAGAGTTCATTTTTATGTCACAGTTTTGGAGGTATACAGTTCATTGCACTACTAGATCCAGGAGTAATTGTATTTGTGTAGGGCTGCAGCTCAGATGTATTATTTTAATATATTATGCATATTTACTGGTATAAAATATTATCGAAGGTATTGGATATTTTGAAACAGATTCACTATTTTTAAATTTAGTAAGTGGAAAGAGATTTCGAATTTAAAAATATTGATCCATGGAGATATAATCTTGTACTCACTGGAATAGACGCATCAATTCATTGTTCATGGTCTGCAATTAGGGTAGCTAGGTTTTCATACTGAAAATGAGGGACATTTAAGAGATTATTGTAGGATTGTCAGATTTCCAAACTGAAAATAAGAAGATTTTGAAGATTATTGCCTGAATCTTCCCAACATTAGTTTCAACATTTTTTCTTCTCCTTTTTTTAAAAGGTAATATGTTTAAATATACAGTAAAACCTTGCTAAAACGTACCCTCTATAAAAAGGAAACCTGCACAAACGAAAAAATAAATTTGAGAACGGAATGATTTCCTATCTAAAATAATAATTTAAAACGGAAAACTGCCTAATGTGAAAACGGAATCATTTTTGGGCACCATTTAGGTAAAAAGCCTGACTAAAACGGATAATTTTAAGTGTAACTGTTGCTAAATTCTTTCAAAACCATTTTTAATTTTGCGATAATACTGTACGAAGCATGACATTTTTTGTGTGACCGTACATGCAATGATCTGGAAGATTTTCGCTATTCTTTGTCAGGCGTTGGGGGGTGAAGCTTCTCTAACCATGTCAATGCTACCTGCCATCCAAGGATTGATTTGTCTAACGTGAAGTTAATCTATTTTCCATCAAACACAACTTCAGTTACACAACCGATGGATCAGGGCGCAGTTTACACTCTGAATTGATTAAGGATGCGAAGAAAATCCTACAACATTCCCTTCAAAAAAAAAAGTCGCGGCAATGCGCTTTAAAAGAAATGTGGGGGAGGGGGGAGACCAAGAAACTAAGGCGCAGAGAGAGGCTGCAATTATGTAAGTTAATAATTATGAAAATAAATTTCACTTTGCATGTACTGTACTGTAGAAATAATTTGAAATAAAAGTTACTGTAGTAACTTTTATTTCAAATTATTTCTTCCTTGTGTTCTTCCTACAGTGAGCATATTGCAGTAGTCTATTCTTAGTTTTGCCAAAACTCAACCCTTTGTAAAACGAAAACCTGCGAAAATGAAAAAAAAAAAAAAAAATTCTGGAACAATCACGTTTCGTTTTAGGAAGGTTTTACTGTATCTATAGTAGAATTTTTCGAAGGATCCCCAGTCGGTCTCTTTTGTTGCTAGAAGAACTTAGCCGTACGGTCCAACCCTGTCATTAAGGGACGCGTGCGGAAATTTCTAGACGTGCAGTTGTCACATTTTACATTGACTTCGACACGTGGTGGGTATGAAACAATCGTATATTTACTTCTATACAATAAATTGTACTTTCATTCAACCAATCACGAATTAATGAATGGTTAATTTTGATTACTGTGTGTATAGAGATCCGTTATAGAACCATTTTACGGTCAACTTCTTCAAATTAGTGTATTTTCATACTTCTATCAATAATAATAATAATAATAACAAATAACACGAAAGATTAATGTCAATTTATGTTTCGTGTCTAAATCCGCAGCGAAACTTAAAGTGGTCTGTAATAAAATATGACAGCATTTTGCTTCTCTTACCTCTATTTGTCGTCACTCTCTCCTAAATCAATCACAACTCTCTCTTGGTTACTGTCCCTGTCATGTTTCATGTAATTCTCTTCCGTTTTAATTGCATGTTGAACACAGGAGGACCGATTGTTGCAGCTCCATCACACAGAAGTTAACACACTAGACTCAAGTTGGGGTAATATTGTTTTTCCTAACATAAGACTTTAGTTGGTGCAGATCATTTCCAAAGATTTAGAATACAGTGGTACGCAGGAAGTCGTAACACTTCGTGTCCATATGAGGCTGCGAACTCCTCCACTGCATGTTTCTTACTAATATTGGCTGATTTGATTTCCTGCAACATAACTACCTTCCTGGGTATGGGGTTGGGCACGGTAATATTATTGTGCCTCATAAAGTTAATTATGTCTTTAAAATTGCTGTTCATTTATCATTGCTATTTTGGAGTTGTAAAAAAAACTAAGTAATTTACAATATACTCCACAAAACAATTGTAATAATAATAATAATAAAAATAATAATAATAATAATAAAATTACATAAGACTTTCAAACAGCGAACAAAAACGCTTGTGAATTGTTTGAACATGGTAAGAAAGATTGCAGTTAGTGTCAGCATTCATGGGAGAATTGGCAACATTTATGTTTGTCCCAGAAAGTGGAAACAGAGATTACCCCATCCCCCGAGTGGACAGAAAAGGTTGGGGGACCGTCTTACTTCAAAAGGCAACCGCTCAGCGTGCTGTAGCCTCTGTCTTTAAACTGGGGATGCATAGAACGATCCTACTTTACAAAGAACTGTACTCAAAAATATTTAAGAGTGACACTCAAAGCACTATACAGGGTGAATACTAAAAGCCATCTTCGAAGACAGAAGCATGATAAAGGCTATTGTGGCAATGAAATTCGAGATAAGAACCATCATGATATGATGTTTAGTTATGGAGATATTAGAGGCAATACCCAGAAGTCAAATGGAGTAATAGTTACTTTTGATCCATAGTGCTTAGCAGTTGGAGTTAAATGTCAAGAACACAACAACGATGTGTGTGTGCTACATGTACCTGTCCCTGAAATGATCAGCAGAAAATAACTGTAGCTGTTTTCAAGTACTGTACTGTGAGTTCTCTGTGCAATGTCACAGTTTAAAATGATGTTACAATATGTATGTTTCGCATTTTGAGGTTTACATTGCGTACCTCAAGCAGTCGCCGGTTTTCAAAGTGTGGTGCGTGACCCACCCAGTGTTGAACTAAATCCTAGCAAACCTGTGTGTGCGATAGAGTGACGAAAGTGTAATTTGAAAGTACGGGATGTTCGACAAGGACATGTGGGAATTACATTCTGAGCTTAAATGTTGCATACAGAAGCGTTCCCAATGGAAATAATACTTGCCCCATTAGACAACTGGAAAAAAATTGCAAGCTAGAGTATTGGTTTCTACCTCATTTATGCATGTTTTGATGTGTTCTATTATACTGGTGACAGACTACAGTCGCTAATTGCTATTAGCTCCAATAGTGATTACCGAAAATGTGGTGACACACCAGGTCACGCTTGGTCCCGCCTGGTCAACAGCTGAATTACCATAAAGGAAACAATTTTCTCTGTGTACATATGCATATGTTTGTTTCCCTCCTGGACAACACCTAAAGTTCATACATACTTTTTATGTTTGTTCATTGTTTCCCCTCCCCCTTTATTTTTTTTGTTGTTTCTTGCAGCTTGATAGGGAAATTTATTTGTTAAAATTGTTATATGCTTTACAATGTAAACTGATACACTTCATATCATTATTATTTATATTATTTTGAAAAGAGATTTTATAACCTATAAAATTTATATCATCATGCCAAAAATTTATATTATTTTGTAATAAAACATATTTTTAAAATCAACCCTAACCTCAATGATAGCATCGTAATGGAAACTGAAATTGAAAAAAAAAAAAAAAACCAATTCCAGTTTGTAATCCATCATTTAATGAAATGAAACATCTTTCAGCAGCCTTCTATTGCTCTCTATATATATATCAAATATGAATAATTCGTCTGTCATTTGTTAATATATTTCTTTTTACTTTTCTCACATCTGCATTAAATTTCTTCACTACGTCTAATAGTAGCCAAATTCATTTCCTAGCCATTCATTTTCGTTTCTATTTCATATAATACAATGGAAGGGGTAACAAAATTCTACAGCAGAAGCTATCACGACTTCCTAAATAATATAAATCGAGGTGATTCGAAACCAAAGATTACTAAAATGTTACTTTCGTCCACTGGGCCATGCCTCAGCGCAATTATCTAGTTCTGGGAACAGGATTTAGCTCCTGATCGCGATCAGGACAGTGACACACTACAAACCCGATCACGATTAGGTTGATAATTGCGATTAGTGACTGTAGTCTGTCACCAGTATTACGCCCTGGTCTTCAAAGACAGCATTTAGTATTCACTCTCTATATTTACAATTTGAGTTTTATTCATTCAACAATGTAACATCATCTTCAACATATCTGAAGAAATCTTTACAAGAAAGGTTGAAATTAATATTTTATCGTTAATTTTTTTATTTTCAAATAAATAACATTCTATAATAATAGATATCTATTTTAAATAAATAATTATAGGCCTATTTTAATTCCAAATATATTTAACATAAGATTACACTTTCTCACACTGTGAGATACACTGATATATATCCTTCCCTTCCAAATGATGTCATTCTAGAAATGGCTGTTGAATTTATTGGTTAACGAGTGATGGTTATGAATGATGTAATCTGATGTTAAATATATTTTACATTAAAACGTAATTATTTATTTTACATAAATTTTATTATTTTGTAACATTATTTATCCGAAAATAAAAAATAAATAACTATAAAATGTGATATTAGACTATAGTCTTTACACAGAGAGGTGTATTGTGGTAGAGGGGCAATCATTAGAAATTGTAACACGAGCATTTGTTGGCATCCAGTCACTCTTGAGTTGGATGGATAATAGGCAAGCAGTGTGGCTGCAGTAACTTCTTTTTGGAGATGGAAGTTAGGTCATGGTAGCTTACCAACATAAGGAGAAGAAATGTTGAATGTGAACAAATCAGAGGCTTGAGCGACATGGAAATTAAAAAAAAAAAAAATTAATAGTGAAATATGGGAGAAATGTTCTTAAATATGTTGAGCTATGAGACTAAGAAAATGTGTTTGAAATACGGGAGACCTAGCAACCCTATCTGCAAGAGAATCCTCACTTCTTCAAAGAGATAAAGGCATTAGTCACATACAATCAAATCATAGGTTGTTAAAAAAATATATTTCCTACCGAAATACAGATATCCTTCATGATTGACCATAAAAACAAGAGAAAGTTGTGTTATATGATTATAATCATTAATGTTGAAGTGTTTGACATGTTTAATATATTCTACTTGTCTGGGCCGATCACATCTTTCCAAATAAAATATTTGATATATCCTGATCCATAAAATGCAGCCATTGAGTTAATTATGAAACTTGCCGTTAAACTTTGTGGGACTGTCGCAAGGTTGTACAAAGGTGTGTCCACAACTGAATGGTTTTCCATAACTTTGTTGTATCTGTAAGTTATTTTCGTGCACATTTTTCTATGTTGTTAGCAATAGCACTTGTTTATTAAATTTTCTGTCTCGTTCATGAACAAATTTTCGTTAACTTTTGTGACTGAATCTTTCCATTATCTTTTCCAGCAGTATGGTAATTACGAGGGGGATCCAGGAAATAACGACCGTTTTGTTGTAATAATTAAAAAAAATATATTTATTTGAAAAAAAAAACAAAGTCTGTTACATAACTGAAGCTTCCTTTACTTCTCTACATAATCACCACCTACATTTAAACATTTGTCATATCTGTTCACTAGCTTTAGAATTCTCGTGTTATACTGCTCTGCCGCCAGTTCATTAAGCCAGGTGTTCACTGTCTTCTTCAACTCTTCATCACTTCCAAAATGCGTACCACCCAGAAAGTCTTTCAGCTTAGTGAAAAGGTGAAAATCGCTAGGAGCAAGGTCTGGACTATAGGGCTGATGATCAAAGATTTCCCAACCGAATTGATCCAGCAATTCTCGAGTTGAAGCAGCAGTGTGTGGGCGGGCGTTGTCGTGAAGAAGCACAACTCCTCTCGAAAGCATTCCTCACCTCTTGTTTTGGATGGCTCGCCGTAGTTTTCGTAAAGTCTCACAATAACGATTTGCATTGATCGTAGTGCCTTTTGGCATGAAATCCAGCAAAAGAACACCTTTGTGATCCCAAAAGACAGTAGCCATGACTTTTTGTGTTGAGAGAGTCTGTTTGAATTTTCTCGGTTTCTTGGGTGATGAGGGATGATGCCACTGACGTGATTGGCGCTTGGTCTCTGGGGTGTTGTGAGACACCCAGGTCTCATCACCAGTCACAATTTGATCAAGAAAGGCGTCTCCATCTGTGTGATATCGCATCAAGAATGTCAATGCTGAGGCCATTCTCTGAGTTTTGTGTTGGTCACTCAGTTGCCGTGGAACCCATCGTGCACAGATTTTGTGGTAGCCAAGATGTTGCGATACAATTTCACCAAGCAAAGAACGAGAAATATCAGGAAAGGCAATATGCATTTCGTCGAGTGATGTGCGCCTGTCTTGCAAGATTCTGTCGTTCACTTTAGTCTTCAGGTCTCCTGTGATGAGTGATGGGCGTCCGGGTCGAGTTTCATCGTGGACATTTGTTCGCCCATTGTTGAACATTTCGCACCATTTTCTCACACTTCTTTCATTCATTACAGTATCACCATACACTTCTTTCAATTGCCGGTACATTTCTGCAGGTTTCAAATGTCGGGCATTCAAAAATCTAATCACACTCCTCACCTCACAGTCGGCGGGATTATCAATCACGTCGTTCATTTTGAAGTAACACAAAATGCACAATGGCGGCTTGTTACAACCAGTACTCACAACATTATGAGAACACATGTTAAGGAAACCAGTTGACCTTCAAACAAGGAAGGGGAGTCAGCTGCGCGGCGGGTATGCGTGAATGGTCGTTATTTCCTGGAGCCCCCTCGTATTTTAATATGTTCAATTTAATTTTTCGTAATTCCATTATGTTGAAATATATAGTATATAGTATATAAGATCTTATATAGTTCAGTTCTTCTCTACTTACACAGTATACCATTTTCCAGTTTTTTAAAGACTGTCTGTATTGTATAATGTAATAAGAATATTATTGTAATAAATAATGTCATAAAAAGTAATTACCTTTACGTTAAAAATTATTTCAGAATCTTATAATAAACTTTACATATTTCTGACATGATCTATGAAAGTATTTGTTTTGAAATTCGACATCACTATATCAGAGAAATGTATGATCACTAGACTTCGAATTTTTAGGCTCTAAAACTTAGATTTTAGGTGCCTAAATTGGGCTCAATAAAACTACAGTATAGAATAGGCTATAAAATTTTAAAATAGTGTCTAAAATTCATATCTAAAATGACTTTTCATCACATCGTACTCAAAATTAATAATATTTCTTATAACTACTATTATTAGTTAAGTATTAAGCATTTTATAAAAATCTTGTCCTTTAGAAATTATCTTAAAAAGCAGTGTATTTCCTAGCTGTCTATATAAGAGGAAAAGAAATTGGTTGAGTCACTGGCTGAGAAGAAACTGCCTACTGAAGGAATGGTGAACGGGAGAAGATATCAGATGATAGACGACGATTGTATGAGGAAACAAAAAGGAAGGCAGAAAATAGGAAAGATTGGAGAAAGCTGGGTTTGCAGTGAAAGACCTGCCCTTGGGTAGAACACTAAATGAATTAATATATAGGGGTATTCTGAAATGGAATGGAACTGTGCAATGAAGCATTATTTTAGTCCCTAAGTTTACATTAAGATTGATTCATTTTAACCTAATATACTTTTCATAATTACTACAATCTTGGTACACAATTAGTAACTTTTCCAAATCTTCGAGAGCAAGTTTACACTTTTTGTCTGTTAGCACAAGCTTGTAGGCAGAAAACATGCTTAACTTCTACTGATCCACGATAGCATACTTCTATTTCCGAATTGTTTGTACTGGAAAGTCACATTTTTCCATTTTCTTACACTTCCCCAACAGAACAGATCAGTAAGTCTGGAATTTTTCTGGAGAACATTTTCTAGTTTTTCGGGTACTTTTTCTCCAATTGATTTGGATACTGAGCTAAGTTTCTTCCTATCATGAGCTAAAAGGTGAAGTTGCTCATAAATTCGTTTTTCTGCAGTTTCCAAAGGAGCAACAATAGCAACTAAGAATGTAAAATGTGATCAGATGTAAGCCACCTCGATGTGAATTTTCATCATTACAAAGAAATGAAACAGAAAAAATGTATTATCAATATTTTAAACTAAAATAGGCAAAAATAGGTTCTGATGTCAAATTAGACATTTTAGGCTCTATAAAATTAGCACTACTTATAACAATCAATAAAACGTGTTAATACAGCTTAACACGTGTCCTATCTCTTCAGAAACAAAATAGGTTTTTACCTAAAATACGATGTCTAATGATCAGTACTGTCCAACCGAGTGGTTATGTCGCAGGGTTGGTGAAATGGGTGAAGTCACATGACAGTTCCTTACTTTACAGGGCCCTTTTCTTTAAATTATTTTAAACAGTTTTATAATATTACATAGACTTCCAATTCTGAGTAGCAAATATTTTCAGGAAAGAACCTAACATTCCAGCCACTAGCCATTACAAAGAGGTCAGCAGAAATGGGTGGAGGAAATGGAGATGCGACATAACCACTTGGTCGGATAATAGTTGCTAGATATATTAGTGTTATAATCAATCAGTCACTAACCGAAATGGATTTACAATAATTTGCATATTTCTTGTTCAAGTTTTAGGTGTAATTGTGTATATTGAAATTGATAACCAGTGTAAAAAAAAAAAATCACGTAAAGCAGGCTGGATTATTAAGTAATAGCTTGACCATCGAAAACTTTTGCAAACTTCATTGAAAAGTGTGATCCCAAAACATGTTAAGTTCATTTTTATGAAAGGAACTGGGCTAGTTTTTTTTATCCACCAGTCTACAGACTGAGCTAGATTTCAAGTGACATGTACAATAACATAAACTTTTGGACAAGGATTAGCGTTGTTTTGGAAGAAAACAAGCTTGAAATATGACAGAGGGTTCAAATATAATCATATATATGTAAAAATTATAAAAAAAGGCCAAATAGACTGAGCTATTTTTGGGATCACACGCTTCAATTCTATCCATCTTAGTGAAATGTTTTTCTGTCATACTCCATTTTTACTTATCATATTGCAAAGAATAATAAATATCGCACCAGATACTAAAAAAAGTTATGTTTTATTTAACGATGCTTGCAACTGCAGAGGTTATATCAGCGTCGCCAGATGTGCCGGAATTTTGTCCCGCAGGAGTTCTTTTACATGCCAATAAATCTACTGACATGAGTCTGTCCCATTTAAGCACACTTAAATGCCATCGACCTGGCCCGGGATCGAACCCGCAACTTCGGGCATAGAATGCCAGCACTATACCAACTCGCCTACCAGGTCGACTACCAGATACTATTTTCATTCTCTTCTGATCCGTGATATGAAATTCTCTTGACATTTGGTTTCGGTGTAGACAGAAATTTAAATAAACAAAGCTAATAAACATGATTAACAATTGTTAATGAAAAATATTGATTAACTTCGGTGTGGACTCACCTTAAAACATTCTATCATTTTCCCACTACTCCTAATCATAATTATTAATAATAATAACCTTCACATGAAATGTATAATGTATGTTAGTGTTATGTATTGTTGTGTGTATGATTTGGAACTTTCACACTGTGTTCAACATGGTGCGAGATTTTTTGTTTTTGTACCATGTCATACAGACATTCAGTGTTTCGCAAATTGTGTCAGCCTCATTGTCACAGAAGGCAGGGAGAGAGAAAAACCTATCTGTTACATCCATTTATCAGGAAGAATTCTCCACATCTAAAATATGCAACTATGACATGGTTCTAATGCCCAAAAATCTCACATCATTGCTATGTGATCTGAAGAAATTACCACATACAGTACAAATTATTTCATGTATACAGGGTGCAAACGATATAAACTGTCAAAATTATACAGACTGTACATCTCGGTCTACTAAACATGATGTGTAGTGAAATTTTGTTTTTAATTCCTAAAATATCATGTTTTTAGGATGGATAGTAGTCTAATATTTACTGTTCGAGTAAATGTAAACGTTATTGCCAATGACTTTCCATCCAACACACACTAACACCACAATAGAGAGATAACAGAGTACCTTGATTTGCAAACAAGAATATCACCACTGTTGCAATGTACCTATGTGGCAGACCGAAGTAAATAATGACAGTCTACTATAATTTCCAAAAACATTAGACTCACATAACATTTTTTCTAGGTAAATCACAAAAGTTACAGAAAAATTTTATTAGACTTTTTTGTTCAGTAATTTATGCTCTATCACCCGTATTTTTTGGCAGTTTTTTATCGTTTATATACTGTATAGGAACATATATGCGTTATATACATCCCTATTCAAGAAGGAACATTAAATCCTAAAGAAGTATGGAAAAAAATGTCTTATGATTATTTTGATATTCAAGTGTACATTAGAGTACAACTCTACGGACCAGCATGGGCATACTTCATTAAACTCGTACTACTATTCCTTGCACGTATATAAGCCATAATATAACAAGGAGCATACATTTAACTTACGAGAAATCTTAGTTTTGTGGCAATGCACGAAGTTTAATTTTATTGGAATAGATGCTTTACCTTTGGATCTCTTTCATTTAACTACCAGCCCTTTGATTTCATGATTTTACCAGATACTCATTTTTCATTTTTTTTTTTTTAAGAAATGACGTAGAAAAATAAGTTTTGCATGTAACAGATAGGAAAATAATTTATCGCAGTAGATCGTTGTTTTGTATATGGATTTATAAAAATATTACGTCTCATTACAAATAAATATTTTTTTTCTATTCAACTCTAATATTTCATATTTATGATAACATATTGAGGATACATTTATAAGGATTCAGCACATCTTAGAAACAACTAAGATCTTCTGAGGAAAAATAAGATTGAATATATTATTTTACGAAGTTCTGTAACATGGTAGCAGCTTCTTGAGTGATACACAGTTCAGGGATTTAAGAAGTAAAAACTGAATAATTTTAAAGGGATTTCTAAAAAAAATTCCTGGCTATGTATAAGTGTAGCCAGAATATTTTAAATGAATTTCATGTGGAAAGTTTAATTTCTTTAATACAAAAATAGAATCAATTGGAAAGAGTATTTTTTAACCTTGAATAACACTTATCTACTACCCTGCACTGACAAAAAATGTAGGTCATGCTGGCGTAACATTGTTAAATGGCAATAACTCAGTATCTGTAAAAGATAGAAAACACAAACCTGTATGTAAATTAAAGAACGTTCTATAGCTGTGATGTATTTTATTCCATAATTAATATTTTACGCATTGTTACGTAATTACTGAAAACATGCAACAATTTACACTCACTCTCCATGCACAATTGCTTACCACACCCAAAGCACAAGAGTTAGATTTTTTACATATTTGGAGTGAAATATAAGCACAGTCTAGTATATACAGTCGCGAAGCTCAATACGTAGTAAATATGCAAACATTAGATAGTTGCTCACCACTAGGATCGCTAATATCGCCTCATTACAGACAATGCAAAATAGAACTGTCACAGTCTATTGTTTCTAGCACCCTCAAAACTCAAGCTTCGTGACTGTATATAGTAGACTGTGATATAAGTAACCAGAGCTTTTCAAATCTCTATTCAGCTTTTAGCTGATTAATTTTTTGGTATAATTTGTTAATAAAGCTTATTGAAGAAGACTGTTATGTACGTAGTCTACTGTGATGTCATCTACAGATATGTTGGGATGAAACAATCGTACTGAATACATGCGCAAATATGTATACTATAATATTTAATAAAATTGACCACATGCATATACAAATATATTACATAATGTTATTCAATGTTATTATTATTATTATTATTATTACTATTATTTAAGATTGAACCACGTTCACTTTCTTGCATCTTATTTAATAATGGACTCACAGGCAAAAGAGAATTTTAATATCCAAGAAAAATAAATTACAAATTACACGATAAAGAGTTTGTAGTCTCTTCATAACCTGAACAGTCTTTGGTCAGATTTTTTCTGTTTATGACGATGATTTAAAGCTTATATGTTCCTCCTCAAGGGTCAAAACGTTACCATACTTAACACTAGATCTGGTTTCAAATCCATCCAGTGATAATGGGTTTTTTACTCGACTTATTTTCTTTCTTTCTTTGATGGAACAAAGGACAGTAATAAAAGTTCTCCATTACCTTCTATCTGTGGGCATTGTTTCACTTCTCTCCAGCTCTTTCCATGATTAAGAATCCTTTCCTCTATTGTTCGTCTCCATATCTTTCTGGATTTTCTCCTGTTGCTCCTTGTGGATTCAGATCTAACACAATCTTCTCATAAACTCGATAGATTTCTAAAAGTGATAAAAATTCTTAACTTTTGTTGCTTTGCTAAGGAAATGATCTTTAAAGTTAAATTTATTAAATAGTTTATTGAAATTCCTCTGAAGAAAAATAAGAAACCTTAGCGTGAATTTCTTTGCTAAGAAAATTATCTTCGAAACTATTTGCTGAAATTTGTTTACTTGCATATTACAAAGATAAAGTAGTCTTATTTTATAACATTAAGAAATAAAGTGAAATCAGTATTTCAACTAATAATCGAAGTAATTAATATAAATACATCAAATAAAAAAAAACCTGCTCTTAAACAGGAGGGAGCCAGACAAATTTTATGGTCATTTCTAGCCTGTGTTAAGACTCAACTCTGCTCGCAGCATTCTCGTCTAATTGTGCTACCAGTCGAGGTAATAAATTATCCCTTGAATTCTTGATACTGCCAAGATAGAGTCAGAAAAGTCTTAGTTAAACAAATCTGAAATCATTGGAAACCAAAGGTGCATATCCATTTGGCAAATTTCAGATTCTTCAATTAGTATCGTGTATTGTCTTATATAAGTAAGCAAGTGTTGTTTTCCAGCTGGGAAGCCTGTGTCATAGATTACATCAAAGATCAAATTTGTCAGCCATTTTTTGTCCATGTTGCATTTCGACTCAATAATATGTGAACTTCTGAAGTTGAATGCATTGTTAAATAAAATGATCTTCTACTACCATGAACTATATATTTACTTCGTTTTTATCATTATGAGGCCCATCTTTATGGCTAAACTAATATTATTTATGGTATAGTATTGAATTATTGCAAGCACTATATTGTGATGTTTCTTGTACTTGAAATTCTGATGATTTAGCAGAAATTTATCTTACAAATTAATCTGATATACGAGTTAAAATGCTCCTTGTTATATCATGCTTAATATTTACGTTTCTGTGCCTCACTCGAAAACTAGGTAGTTCTTAATACACAAGTGCACTGTGTATTGTAGGGAAAAGTTTAATTTATCTATCTGCTTGATCCCATTTTCTTTTCGTAAGTAGCCAGTCTTATTTCATGTTCGCATGTGGCTATTCTCCAATATTTATCAAATTTTCTGTATCTTGTAAATTATGTATTTATGTTCAAATTTGTGACTTAATAATATGGTATAATTGGGTCTTTATCAAGATCTTCATTCCTTTCCAAAATGTTTTTACTGTGGTTTATTCCATTTCAATTGGTACCAGTATTGAAAGACAGAAGTATTTTTTTCCTTTCTAAATGTAGGATAATATGTGTGGAAACTATCTACTGCTTTGTATCAATGTATATTGATTCTTTATTACTTTTATATTTATAAATTTAGCAAGTTTGGATTCGATTTGATCTTAAATGTGTAAATTTGTTACTTAATGATGTACTGTCACATTGTAAAGGGAAATTATTTGGTAGAAATCATGAATAATTGCCTGTATATATTTATTAATACGTATAAAACATAATATCTTAATATAATTCTGTAGAAGCTATTCTCTGTATAAAATAACGATTAATGAAAAGAACTGGTTTTTGCTAAATTTATAATTAGACAGTTTGAAAAATCGCCTTCAGGATGTGTGTTATTCTGCTCTGGAGATTTGAATTCACGAATACAACATACATCAGATGGCCATGAAATTAAGAACTTCAGTTTGATAAAATATGGCACTATAATATAACCACAGTCTAGTATATACAGTCACGAAGCTCAATACATAGGAAATATGCATCCATAGATAGTTGCTAACCACTAGGATCGCTACTATCGCCTCATCACATACAATGTGAAACAGACTGGCACAGTCTATTGTTCCTAGCACCCTCATCAACTCAAGCTTCGTGACTATATACTATACTGTGGTATAACAGTGATTGGCTTAGTGTTTTGTACACCAGTAATGTTCAAATTCTGCTCTGAAATTTGGCAGAAAAAAAGCATGTGCATCATTCTATTACTAATATTTTCTTATGGTATTGTTTTCTTAAATTCGGTAAATATAAGTTGCAATTGCATCGAAGGGAAAAATATAATAAAAAAGAAACTAAGAAGATTTCAAAACATGAGGATCCAATGTTTGAAATGCAATGCATGTTGAACACCAAAACAAAAATTATTCCACCATTTATCAGCTTAACTGGAAAAACAGCATATTCAGTTCAAAATTGTCAAAGATATGTTCCTAGGAAACATATTAAAAAAAAAAATTAAAACATTTTCGGGAACTGTGTACATGTAAAAAGTGTGAATTATAATTTAGATTGTAAATAATGCTTTTGTACATAAGTATTTTAACTCGAAAGTGCATAGACCTATCAGTATCTATATGCTTAAGAGGAAGGATTTCTGTAGATTCAAAAGAAATTATACTCCCACTTGTGGTGGAAAAACCATTAATAATAATAATAATAATAATAATAATAATGATGATGATGATAATAATAACTGCTTCTGCAGACTTTATCTCTCTACTCGAAAATAGAATATCTAACCTATAAATACACACACAAACTTTTTCATACAAAAGACGTTAATGCATGTGTGATTAAACGTACATTATTATGTCTTATTCTTTGAACTATAATGGAGTCACATTGTGAAACTCGTTTACATATTTTTGTAACAAATGTACAAAGATCAACAACTATATTCTCTTTCATTGCCGAATTGTGCACAAAGCAAAACATGTTTTCTCTTTACTATTGTGGTGTGGAAGCTACAGATCTTGCCTGTACATATTAGAACACTTATTAGGTGTGAATTAATGCCAAACAGATTGACGTCATAGATCAAAACAAACTGAGGATTCCTTCCGGTAACTTTGTACCATGCACACACTTATCTGCTGTATTTCTGAAGGCCAATGCACAATTTCCCCGACATTGATGAACTTTTCTTATAAGAGACTTGGTGTAATGATGAAGTAAGTGCCAGTGATACCGGTGAATGTGGTGAACTTCCAATGATTTTTGTAAATGTTTGTACTTCTAATTCTCGTATCAATGTTTCCAACAGTGACTACAAGCGAGTAACAATTTGTGTGAATTGGAGCCATGTGCATGTGATGAAATTACCAAAAACATAAAGGTGTGTTTCATTTTAAATGACTATGTTATTGTTTTATATTCTTTATTTTTTTTCCCATGATATATATTCATACTTAAATAAAAATGAACTTGAATAAAGAAATTACCAATGTCACAACCTTTATTGTGTTTACCTCTGATTTTATTGTTTATAGCAGTGGTTCCTAATTACTTCCCAATAGAATTTTTAGTGTTTAGACACGGGCCAGAAGACAAATAATAATTTAATGCTCATGTGTTTGAGAAAAATTGCTTCTACAGTGACACTGTTTTGTTTAGCCCTGCGGTTTTCATTTTCCCGTCGCCCGCCGCTAGGAGCTTATCTGCGGCGACCCGGTCTGCCAACACTGAAACATTTAGTAACTATATTTTTGTCAACTGCTCGAAGGCAGGTCTGAATCTCAAAAGTGATACCAACATGGCACCACTCATGAGGCAACTAGGCCAGGAGATAATGGGATAGGGTGGCAAGTTCCTTTCCCCCTCCAATGCATACATCGCCGATTAGCTACATATTACGCTAATCAGACTTCAGATGCATACAAACATTGTTCTTTCTCTGACACATGTCGTTCTTTCTCTGACACATGTCGTCAAATGAGACGTACTACCTGATAATACATATCAGCCATAACCTCAATAATAGGTTCCTGCATTTAACAGTGTTTAATGAAATATCCTTTAGCCCTATATTATATTAATTTCCTCTGTGAGCAGGTGAATGATTAAAAGCGTCAAAGTTGATTCCTAAACTTCTGCTGAGCACGTAGTTCTAAAACGTGAGGCCATACGTCATCTGTCCCTCCTACTTTCCTGACGCTCCCACAGTAACCCTACATCAGAACACGCCAGAATGAAGCTTTCAGTTTTCTACAATGCTTTTAATTTCTCGGAAAGATGAAATTACACAAACTTCCTATGCTACAGTAAAAGTTATTTTTATCATTCTACATAAGGTATACAAGGTGAAAGTGAAATAACCCTGCAGAATTTCAGAGTGAATAACTCTATTGTATGTAACAAAAAGTGTAATACCATGTTGGTGGCACCCTCTTATTCGGCAACTACTGTATTGCGAGTAGGATCGTGATTTTTGTCCGTATTAATAGAAAATCTAATAAAGAATCATTTATCTATCCGGCTTATTTCAAAAGCATGAGCGGTTTTCATGCAGATTTAATTTAAAAACCACTAATTTCAAGCCACTGAACGATGCAATGCACTCTCCTGCATATGTTATTTTCTGTAAGGAGGGATTAAAAGACCAGGAGATTAACAGTGATCTAATTTTGTAACTAGGGTAGTATAAAATGTGTGTATCAGTGTTATTGTTTGTGCTCTGAGAGCTAGCCAATAGAGATACGAGTACCCACGTGTGTGTGACCTTATGGCACCTTATAACATCAACATTCATTCACAGCATTACCCCGCTGCGTTTCATTCCGCAAAGACTCTCGTGGTTGGAGAACAGTACAGTATATGCAACAATTTTATTCTCCTTCCTCTGATACGTATCATCAAGTGAGGTGTACTGTCTGATAATAGACATAACCTATCAGAGGTTACAATTTATTTTCTTTGTGTACCATTTTAAATACTATAATGTATGTTTTTATATAAATGTTGATAAGAGATTTGTTGTTATGATGGAGATTATTATTATTATTATTATTATTATTCCACTCATCCGAAAGTTTGACTAATATTACTGGTAGGCCTATTTCCACGAATCTAGACACATCTTGCTATAGGCTCCTGATGTACTATTCGTAGTAAGAAGCATAATTATTTTTATACTTATAATCCAATATAAATACTGTACAAATCATACTGAATAAAGCAACATTCGCGTTGTGAAACTGACCCATCCGTTATAGACGTAGACTTTCAGCCATTTTTTCTAAGAAAAAGGAAATGATTTCTTAAACTATATTCTTAAAGCAATACTATCGTGATAACCCCAACGACCCAGCAGAAGAGAGAACTCTTATTAAAAGGATTCCTATATTTTCTTTAATTTAATTAATTTTGTTTCATTTCGCACTCGTTACTGCATTCTTAACTGATGTTAGTACGTGTAGTTTACTTAAAATAGTCGCAGTTGTAGGCTTATGTTGAACTCCACCAAGGTTAGTTCGAAGTTAATAAAGATTCGTGCAAAAATTTAAAGAGAAGCAGGAGAATTTCCTGTCACTAGACTAGACACTGTCTCGCAGCTGAGAGGGTAGAGTGGGAAGGGAAGGGGTGAGTGCATGCCCCGAGCGTGACCTTCACAACTGCCCGGCGGTTATGTGGGTCGCTGCTGCAGTGATACACGAACCTACATAGTGAATAAGTCATGTGTCCAGCATGCATCTATCTATCTACACATCCATTAATTAAAATATATTTATTGAAACATATTTATTTTCGCTATAGTGTTATTCGGTTGAGAAGCTTTTGTCATCTAGTCTGCTCTCAAAAATATTGAAAGTTAGAATTTTTAAAACAGTTATATTACCGGTTGTTCTGTATGAATGTGATACTTGGACTCTCACTTTGAGAGAGGAACAGAGGTTACGGGTGTTTGGGAATAAGGTGTTTAGGAAAGTATTTGAGCCAGGAGGGATAAAGTTACAGGAGAATGGAGAAAGTTACACAACGTAGAACTGCAAGTATTTTATTCTTCACCTGACATAATTAGGAACATTAAATCCAGACGTTTGAGATGGGCAGGGCATGTAGCACGTATGGGCGAATCCAGAAATGCATATAGAGTGTTAGTTGGGAGGCCGGAGGGGAAAAAAAAAACTTTGGGGAGGCCGAGACGTAGATGGAAGTTTTGGCTAATGTTTTAAGAATAATTTCCAATATTTTTGGGTCATTCTCACGAAACCCATCACATTTTTTCTTTCCCCTGCATAGATTTCTGTAATGGCTTGTAACTTGAAAAATGTCTCTTGTGTAAATAATATAGGACTATTACATCTAGTTATTCATCCTAAAGACAGGTCGATATTACATTTTCTTATCGCCATGCATAGCTTGGAATACCCAAACATGTGGACACCGTGGATGTCCCGCACTACAAAATATAAATTTCAATGAATATCAGGGATATAATTTATTTATCTTAGGTTATGATGTATATATCAATTTGTTTTATTAGATTTATATTTTTATTCATTTTTAGAGTTATTTTGATTTTTATGGGGTTTTACTTTGTTATTAATGATATAATTTATTTTATTGTATTGAAAAGTACGTTAAAGGAAGTAAACATCTCAAATACAACTGTTTTATAAAAGTTCCCAATGTCACTACAGAAGTGGTGTGGTTTTTTGTCCACGAGTTTTAGGCTTTGCCATGGGACGGAAGATTCTTGGCTTTGAATTTGCCGCTTTAAAGGAGAAGTTCAATGTGGTGCTTCCAGAACATTCGGAAGATAAAGACGGTAATTGCCAGTGCTTTCTCAAACATATAAAAATCTGTATTTGCGTGTCAAGTTCAAAAGCAGCATCGAATAGCAAGTGTTAATTTTTTGAAGTGGACACCGTGGATAAAGTGCCAGCTTAACTACGCAAGGGGGGATTACCAACTGCTGGGTAAGTAATGACTTCATAGGCTACTTATCAAATGTGATCGGAAAAATTAATATGCTTAAAAGTAATTGGTACACACCAGCGCAAAGTCTGAAATGTTGACACCGTGGCCGTAAACACCGTGCATTTATTTAGAACGGGGTATTTAATTCACAGTCCATGATAATTATTATTGATGTGATATTTACGATGTAGGTGGAAAAATATGGTCTCTAGATTACGTAGTTCTAAATGGATACAATATTGTGACTGTATCATATTTGTATTACATGATGAGTGGTAGTAAACTGACTAGAGGACGGAAAAAATATGAGAATAAGGAAAGGACAAGAAAAGAAAGCTTAAAAACAAAAATTTATAAGAGGAAGAAATTTATAAAAGCAAGGTGTGGACACCGTGGAATCTGAAAATTGATTTTGTTTTATTTCTCGTAGCACACGAAGATTTAGACATCGCCACTAACACACCTGACTTATCTTTCACACCTTTAACCAATACCTAGCAAAAAATTAATCTCCTCACAATTTCAGTTATTGCCATTTTTGGGTTCCAAAAGTGACAGTTTCATGAGAATGACCCTTTTGTTGTATTCATTTTACAACATTCGAGTTTTTTATTACTAAAATAAAATGTATAATATGTAGTTTGGTATATTAATGAGTCCAGTTAAAAAAAAATGACTTTATACGATAATATTGTGCAATGTTTGTTATTAAAAAGTTGAATAAGACGCAAGTAAGATCATTATTATTTTAAAAAATAGAAACAAAGGAGCAGGGCACTCCCAGGTTGCTGAAAAAGATACCGCGGCGGCGTCCTGGCATGACTACACCCTGCTTGAGCTATTATCTCATAATCTGTAACGATTCTTGCTGCAATATTATTGGTTAGACTTCTCTGAAAGTCATATAGTAGCCCGAAGATATTCTTCGATAATATTTCTTTGGGACATTGTCTCATTGTGGACTGTTATTTGTAGCGAGTCTTGTAGGTAAAGACGACCTAGTTACCTGCGAATAAAATGCAGTTTTGTTCTTTCTATTATGAACCGTGTCTTTAAATATGTTTGGAATGTCTACGTGGGCTATTCCATATGAAATCGATCATTAAAAAACCTCGCATTTTTTATACTTCTAGTTTTTTCCCTATTTACATAAGGTGCTGAGAACAGTGCATTTTCAAAAATATACTATCGAAAGTCAAACGGTTTTCGTACTATTGAGCGACAAATTTAGCGTATTTTATAAAAACAAGCCTCTTTCAGCGCTCAGAACTCTGGAACCATTTACTGCAGAACATTGAACGAGAGCTCATTTTGAAGCTGACATTTGGTATGTTATGTTAAGAAGTAATCCTTATTTTTATTGTATACAGAGAGAGACAGATAATCTGATTTTACTTACTTTTAGGCTTTTTGCCAATTTGTAAAAATGAGAAAAAAAAACGTGCATTATTAAGAGGGATTCGGCATTGTTTGCTTAGTGGCTCGGCAATAAGTTTCCAGGGTATTAAATAAATTATTTTCACATGCCTGGACTTGAACGGCCCAGTACAGAAAGCACTGGACGAGAGCTGAAGATAAGCGAGCGTTGGGCGTCATTTTACTCCTGTGTTTATGAAAACTTGTGATAAAGCTAGCCCAGCTATGCGTTACTAGACGAAACATCACGTGTTTGTCTCCTGGCCTTGCTTGTCTGGGCTAAATCCCGCCTCACAGTCAGCTGGTTACTTCACGCGCGTACTATTTATTTTCTTTATTTGATATTTTCAATACTTTCTTATCAACGGTGTACCAGTAAAAATATGTGTTTATTTGTACTTTCAATGCGGAATCTAACCATATATTTTAAAAATATTTTTTCGTGGCCAAAGGCGTCTTAATGAAGAAAAATCTAAATTTCTCCATTTCCATAAAAAGTAAGAAAAACTGTTTACGTGTCAATATAAACTTTAATTTCTCAGCATCAAAATAAACCACGATTTTGATCATTGGGTGAAAGGGTTTCGGAGCCACAACAGTTTAAAGTTGCTAATTTTATGAAAATACGATAAATTTTAAATGTTTTTAATTTAAACACTATGAAGTTCTGATGCCTCAAACTTTGCACAAAGCATGGTATCACAGTTGTCAACGGACAGAAAAAGTTTCATTGTATTTAAAAATTGCATGGTCAATTTTCTCTATATTTCGGTCGATTTGAGATGGAATAGCCCGTACATAGAAGTCTTGCGGATGTTATGCGTGTAGTAATTTCTGATATCAGCACCCTCTTGTCATTGTCATAATTAAATCGGTAATTTTAAAACCCCGTAAGTCTGAGATGAGCAGTAAAGAAAGGTCAAAACCTGCGACAACTGAGGATTTGGTTAAAATTGCAGAGGTATTAGATGAGATTAAAAAAATTTGGGGATGTGATCAAAAAGTGGATTAAAGTGGAACTGTAAAAAGATCGAGGAGTATAGGGAAGATAAAAGTGTAGAATAAAATGGATAGAGAAAGAATACTGTATAAGTATTTATAGGAAGTGAGAATAGTGAGAAAGGATTTGGTGTAAGTGGAATAGTGAAAAAGTGAAAATGAACGCAAATAGAAAGAGTGAATAATAATAGTGAAGAAGTGTTATATAGGAGAATTGAATAAATGACAGTAAGAAAGTAGTACTAATATTTGAACATTGGAACAGTAAATGAATATAAGAGAAAGATAGGAGAAAAGGTCAATGGAAAAAATAGGGTAAATAATACAATAGACCACCTCTGTGGTGTAGGGGCCAGCATGCTTGTGTCTTACGGAGAGGGCCCGGGTTCGATTCCCTGTGGGTTGAATTTCCTGGTTGAGGTTTTTCAGGGTTTTCCTTCAATCGTAAAGCAAATGCCAGGAAATTCGGGCCACAACATCTCTGAATATCACCGGCCTCATTCATCACGGAAATCATATTCATAACAAATCAGTAATGCATAGGCTATACAGTCGCCATCTAGTTCACAACAGTAGAACCAGTCTCAACAATAGTACACAGGCCTTCGGATGTCGATGGAATTTAGATACCATGCGAATACCAAAGATTATAATATTCTACATAATTGAAGAGGAAGGGTTGATATCAACTGAAACTCTAACCAATCAACAAGATAGACGACTTGTGGCCTTCGGATTTCACCCAAAAGATTAACGCGCGATATGACCAAAGATGTTAAAGCGAGTATAATAACAGCGAGAAAAAAATAATGTTTAGAAAAAAGTGAAATTGAGATTTTAGTGAATATTAGCACAGTATAGTATATAAGCTTACAGTCACGAAGCTTGAGTTGATGAGGTTACCAGGAACAATAGACTGTGCCGGTACTGTTTCACATTGTACGTGATGAGGCGATAGTAGCGATACTAGTGGTTAGCAACTATCTATGGATCCATATTCCCTGCGGATAGAGCTTCGTGACTGTATATACTAGACCAGCGTTTCTCAAACTATGGTCCGCTGACCACCTGTGGTCCTCGATGTCTGCCCTTGTGGTCCTTCAAAAAAGACAGAAGAAAAAATAAAATTCAATCGAATTGCGTATCACACTATAGTTGAAAATCTCAGAGTTTGTAAATGACACATGCCAATCGCCTTTCACTTTTTCTCCCAGTACTGACATTTTATGAAATTTATTTACCCTACCCGTCTATCGCCTTCCCACTCTACTCTCAGCAACAAAAGAGGGATTTAAAGCACTATGAACGTGGTGTTTCATGCCATCTTTTCCGTACAAATCTGGCGCTGTGCCTGTTATCCAGCTAGGGACCACCCGAATCCATAACAGGACCAAAGTACCGAACCTTTTCGTGTATTTATGACTTTCTTAATAGTTTTGCTGACACCCAGTCTGCACATTCAAATGGTCACGTACTGTACATCGTACACCAATAATAGAACATGCAAAATTGCATCTTTACTTGTTGAAAATCGGGCATGTTTCTGTATTAATTTTTTTTATTTCTGTTTTTGCAAATGACAATATAAGAAATTTTCTTCTATTAATATTAACTTAATTAGTTAATATTAATATAAAATTAATTGAATTAAATTAATTTTAATTAATTATTTCTACATTAAAATGCAAGTATACTGGTATTAAAATATGCTACATAAATGATAAATTTACTTTCGAAGGGAACAAGAGTAAGGTGGTCGCGGAACTGTTCTGACTTAAAAAAGTGGTCCCCACTTCAGAAAAGTTTGAGAAACACTGTACTAAACTGTGATATTAGTTAGAGAAAAAAAGGGATTTGAAAGCAGTAAATAATATTAGAGATATTAGGATTAATGAACAAAAATATAAAATAGCAAAGGAAATGTAGGATAAATATTGAAGGGGAGATAAGGTCGAGTAATAAAAAGGTACATAGTATAAATTGTAGTATTTATGTATACATGTAGTGCTAATAATTTGGTAATGTAATAATGTGTTAATGGTGGCACTGGATACAGAGAAATGTGAGGTACACCATTACAATATGACGTAGAGTGTGATGTAAATATAATATCATATCAAAACCCCGTAAGTCATTCATTTTTCTATTTCGTTTTATGTGAAATAATGAGTCTCCCGTGTGACTTGATGTGCTCGCTTCGCTTCTCCCAACGTAACGCCGACGGCCGCATACTGATGGCAGCACAACGCAACGCAGGATAGCAGATGGCAGCCTAGCCGAGAAATTTGTGAACGGGATAGAATGAGGCACCGCAGCGCAGGGGCAGAAGAGGGGAGGCAGACAGACGCTTCAGTCTGGTTGTGCGAGAGAGCGAAAGGCCCAGTTCAGTATTCACAGTTTCCTCTGCAGTGTTGCTGTGAAAAAGTATGAAACAATTAATAGAACTTGTGAGAGAGTACCCAGCGTTGTATGACACCGCCCATGAAGATTACATGAGAACGAAGCTAAAAGATGAGATATGGAGCAAAATAGCCAGCGAGCTTCATTTTCCTACAGGTATGTTTTAGAGCAGTGGTATTCAATCTATGGTACGCGAGGTAGGCCTATACACCCCACCGATTACGTATGTAAAAATGCTGACATTTATTTTATTATACTTGTTGATAATTATTATATTATATTATATTAGGTATAGTTTCTTTTGAAATAGCAACTCTTGTTTTTCCTTGTGCAAATTATTATTATTATTATTATTATTATTATTATTATTATACAGTAGCTATTAAATACAATATGAGCTATTCGTTCTGAATATCTGCAAGGCGATATTTCACTTCCACTCGTGTATACAGGGTTAGTTAAAAGTCCCGCATCACCTAAATAACTTTTGAAGCATGTGGTTCAGTGACATGAAACTTGGTATGTGGGGATAACCATATACTAAGAACTCAATAATGGTATTACCGAGTTTTTTCTACTTTCGGTTTAACCGGAAGTAACTCCAACTCTCTTATTTTAAATGGAACACCCAATATATATATATATATATATATATATATATATATATATATATATATATATATATATATTGAATAGTGCTCATTAAGAGCTTTTCAAAAAGTACCCACACTTTATTATTATTATTATTATTATTATTATTGTACAGTAGCTAATAATATAATAATAATAATAATAATAATAATAATAATAATAATAATGATAATAATTTATTTTAATACAATATCAGTCCTAATCTTTGTTAATTGCAATGCAGTTTGGGGGTACACTAGCAGAAAAGATTGAATACCACTGTTTTAGAGGATTTATAAAATATACAGAGTGTTTCCGGGCTAGTGTTACTAACTTTCAGGGATGATGGGGAAGAACACATTTATCAATTTGAGATACGCAACCCTGGTCCGGAAATGAAAGTTATAAACAAAAATAGTTCTGTGGAAATTAAATAATTTTATTCCTCTGTACACCTTATTTATGTGTATTTATCTGTACATCTCACACATACTGCATTCTTCTGACGTTGTTTACTTTGTCTACTTACTGTATTCCATTTAGTGCGCTGTCTGAGGGGTGGGGAGAGGAAACTACACTAAAGCAATGCAGATAGCACAATGTCGGTCGGTCCTGACATGCGTAGACAGCAGTGTATGTGTACAAGTTGCAGTGGCCAGTCGATCAGTCCTAGTGAAATGGAGTACACGAGAGCGGAATATGCAGATCTGATTTTCGAATACGGATGAGCCAATGGGAACAGTAGACAAGCTCACAGATTGTATCGTGCCAGTACCCACGTAGGAGACATCCGGCCCACACCATCTTTCCACGACTGTTCCAAAGGTTAAGGGAAGGAGGGCATGTGGTGCCAAATTACAATTTCATTTCCACACAACTATTTTTGCTTATAACTTTCGACTCAGTCATTTCCGGACCATGGTTCCTTATCTCAAATTGATCCATGTGCCCTTCCCCATCTTCCCTAAAAGTTAGTAACACCTGCCCGGAAATACCCTGTATATATGAGCCGTTAAGAGAAGAGCAGAAGTGGTGTAAGTCAAAATTGGGTAGTGAGGTTTAAAGTAAACATTCTGTAAAATACAGCGCAAAGTAAGCAATTAATATGTCCTTCGTGCTATCCATTGACTACTAATAGTTTAAATAAACTGAATATTAATTGCTATTTTGCGCTGTATTTTACAGAATGTTTACTTTAACCCTCATTACCCATTTTTGATTTACACCACTTCTGCTCTCAACGGTTTATATATGTTATTTATTGTTTAAGTCAACTGTCCGAAGACATAAGTGACACCAATAAGGCATCATTCATGAGGCAACTAAGCCAGGAGATAATATGGTAGAGTGGCCAGTTCCTTTCCCCCTCCATTGCATACATCGTTGACTAGTAACATATTTCGCTAACCAGACTTCAGATGTATACAAATAATGATTGTTCTTCCTCTGACATAATATATCAAGTGAAATGTACTGCCTGATAATCAGAACTACGACAAGACCTACTTTGCCATCAAGTTGTATGCACTTCGAGCATACACTTTAAAAATAAATGATGGCGCTGTCTTACGTCACGCAAACAATGACACTCCGTTCAGATACACAACAGTACATCATGTTGGACATCATAGTAACTGAATGAACAGTAAATCTAATTCAAACAATTTTAAGTACGATTGAAATTATATTCTACTAGTTTCTTACCTGCTTTTAACATATGAAGAGCTTGCGGGAAAAACGATGAATGTCACATTTCTATTAAGGATTACATAATGATCTAATTGAGTCTATAACTCAAGATGTAGTGCTGTTTCTATAGAAAATAAAGGAAAGGATTACTGTATTCGTGGTGATAATTCTACTTTTTACCATTTTTCATAAGAACAACATTAAATTTCGCAGTGATCCATTGAATTAGATAATGACATCAACCTTAAGAAAACTATAACATTCATCGTTTTTCCCGCAAACTCTTCATATATGATGCGCCATCAGTGTATATCTACCCCCTCCGTTTACCCACCACAGTAATCCCTCCTCCGGCTTAAGGCTGGTTCACAATAAACCAGGAACGGAAACGACAACGAGAACGGCAATATTGTTAAAATAAATGTATTTAAATGTGAGCACGTGTGAAATAAGTAATGGGAATGTAAAGTGCTAGTGTCTTACCTTTACCGTAGTCAGTCTGACAACTGTGTTTGGCAAATGGCTGACGTGACGTGTATAGGAAGTGGTACCATTCTCAGCTGCACTAGCAACATGCTCACAAACTGGGTACTATACTCTAGGGGACACGCCAAAAACGCTGGCGCCAGCTTTTTTCTTTCTTTCTTTTTTTGGTAGCTTGTTATGCATTGGATGTGTTAACGGTTCCCAACCTAGATCCTTAATTTTCTCATTGTAATCTTTTAAAACAGACCTAAGTCCGTTTAAACAAGGCGTTCCAAAGCAATAGGTAGCGACGAATCACTGCTGAATGCAGTGAATGAAATCGTCTTGCAGACTAAATGAATAGAAAACCTACATTACGTTTTGTGATTAAATACACAGTTAATTATAAAATTAAGTTTGAAGTTTCAGCAGTCCGGCAACATCTCCGCTAACACACTCTACTCGTGATACAGATGTAAGAGGTCAACGAACTCTGTGTGTCTCGGTACGTGAGCTGCTCTCTGCCTCGACGTTGCCACTTGCTTGCATCGTGCAGTGGCTTGAAATTAGAGGATGAAAGAGTAATGGAACGGAGAAAAATTCTCTCCGGCGCCGGGATTTGAACCCGGGTTTTCAACTCTACGTGCTGACGCTTTATCCACTAAGCCACACCGGATTCCACCCCGGCGTCGGAAGAATCGTCTCAGTTTTAAGTCCCAACTCTTGGGTTCCCTCTAGTGGCCGCCCTCTGCACTACGTCATAGATATCTATGAACCTAGGACCGAAGTCCACACATGTGCTGAGGTGCACTCGTAATGAGTGACTAGTGACTAGAATCCGGTGTGGCTTAGTGGATAAAGCGTCAGCACGTAGAGTTGAAAACCCGGGTTCAAATCCCGGCGCCGGAGAGAATTTTTCTCCGTTCCATTACTCTTTCATCGTATGATGACGCAGAATGTCTGCATGGAAATATCATATGTACTTCGGTGCATTATAATAATATATATGATATGCGTAAATCACTTCGTGATTTAAGACGGCGCTTATTCCGTCGGATCCCGGCCAACTAGTCACTCATGACGAGTGCACCTCAGCACATGTGTGGACTTCAGTTCTACGTTCATAGACATCTATGACGTAGTGCAGAGGGCGGCCACTAGAGGGAACCCAAGAGTTGGAACTTAAAACTGAGACGATTCTTCCGACGCCGGGGTGGAATCCGGTGTGGCTTAGTGGATAAAGCGTCAGCACGTAGAGTTGAAAACCCGGGTTCAAATCCCGGCGCCGGAGAGAATTTTTCTCCGTTCCATTACTTTTTCATCGTATGATGACGCAGAATGTCTGCATGGAAATATCATATGTACTTCGGTACATTATAATAATATATTTGAAATTAGAGGTTTTTAAAATTAAATTTACATGAAAATCGTCCACGCTATTGAAATACGACAGAGGGATAAATTGTATTATTCTTTATTAGAATTCCTATCGATATGGACAAAAATCACGATCCTATTCTTAATAGTTACCGAATAAGAGGTTGGAAAAAAACATTTTCTTTTCTGAGAAATCTATGAACTTTCCATCAATATGATATTATAGTTTTTTGTTACATACAATATGAGCTATTCGCTCTGGATATCTGCAAGGCGATATTTCACTTCCACTCGTGTACATATGAAGTTCAAGTCAAAAAGATACATGCAAATGTCATATATTCATAATTTCTTCCTTTAAATAAATAAATAAATAAATAAATGGCTGCCTAGAATAACGTTGTAAGTCAGTTTTTACAGTTTGTCAGGAAATTAAAACTATGTTTATTCCATACTGGTTGAGTGTTAGAGAAGGCCGTATGGCCTTAACTCTGCCAGGTTAAATAAATCATTATTATTATTATTATTATTATTATTATTATTATTATTATTACTAACATTACAAAATATGACTGTGTTAGGTCTGTATTAATACTTCAGTAAGTATTCACATCATATATATATATATATGTATTGCCTTCATCTTCCAATTAACACAACTTTTTGAACATTTATAGTAGAAAAACGTTGCAGACTCGCTGGGCTGCTGATCCGGAGCTGCGTTCGGGCTTGGGTTGGATCCCCCTTCGGACTTTGGTTACTTCGGAGGTTTTCCCCAGCCGTGGGACTGAAGCCGGATGGTCTATGGCGAGTCCTTGGCATCAACCCCTTTGATTTGATTACCTGGTTGGGTTTTTCCGAGGTTTCCCCCACCGAAAAGGCAAATGCCGGGTAATATTTTGGCGAATCCTCGGACCACATCTCATCTCACTACATCTCGCCAAAATGTAAAAAAAATTGTACAAAATTGTAAAAATTGTAGAAAATTACTAAATTGTAAAACTATAAAAATTTGTAAAAATTGTAATTGTAATATTGTAAAATGTTGACATGTTCCACATCTTAAAGCTTCATTGCTCATGTAAGATCTATGGAATAAAATAAATGAATGAATGAATGAATGAATGAATGAATGCATGTCAATCCAGAAGAACAACGTTGTAAAGCAAAGAAACTTAAATACTGTCCATATTTCCTGGTAGATTCTTTATGGTTGTTACATTTGAGTACATTAAATAATAATAATAATAATAATAATAATAATAATAATAATAATAATAATAATAATAATAGACAAATGTATATCATAAGAACTTGAAACAAATTACACAACTTAGATCATATGTTTAGGCATATAATATCAATATTAAACTTACACAGACAAAAATCCTTTTTTTTTTCTTTATTCTCTTATTGGGCCATGGTAGAATCCAGAGTAACCATGATCTTATTACCTTTAACTATTCTCCTTACTCTACTCTACTCTATAGGGCTACATTGACTTACAACCTTATTCTACTCACCAGTTCAGGTCGTTTCACACCTGGTTTAATGTCATCTTTCTTCTAAGTACATTCTTTCCCCTGATCCTTCAATGTCTTACGTACATTGTCCTTCCATTGCATGATATTAATCTTACGTTTTCTTTTACTATTTACGTTTTTTATGAGACCATGTGACACGCTACAAGTATGATTGTCCGCCATTTTATTTGCGTTAAACGTTATTCAACTCAGCAACACAATCAAAATACTATAGCTCTCGAAGTTGTGTGAATATCAGCAAGACGGTGACAGCACATGATGTAAGATGTGCGATACAATATTTTTCAGCCTAAAACTCAGTTTGGCCAAAAACGGACTTACAACGTTATCCTAGGCAGCCATTCAAATAAATAATTAAATAAATAAATGCATTGACTAATTAAAGTAAAAAAAGAACGTTAAAATTAAATTTAAGTTATTCATAACTTTATTCTTTTTATGTTTAGGTGAGTCAGTGAAGGAACAATGGCGGAAACTTAGGGATTGTCACAGAGACGCACTGAGAAGACAGAAAAAGAAAAGAAGCAGCGATGCCAGTGCAATCTGCAAACTCTGGACGTACCAGAGACAAATGGAGTTCCTCTTACCCTACATGAACAACAGGCCAACATCAACCAACTTTTCTGAAAGTGATGTCATCGACATTGTTGTTGAGAACATGAAGATGGAAGAAAACTTCACGCAAGTGGGAGAAAACAGTGTGGAGGTGGAGAACGAGGATGTTAATGATGAAGAGGGAACGAATGAAAGTGTTGTAGTAGAGGAAAATCAAAGGACACCTTTCGTATCGAATGTCATGAAAGAGGCCGTAGGTCATACGAGAAAACAATCCCTAGAAATAGATGCCTTTCGAAAAAAAATTATTGCTTCCCAAGATGATGATCCGTTATTTCAATTTTTTATGTCTATGTACAACACGACGAAAAGAATGCCTCCTGCGTCACAACTCAGAATTAAAAAGAAAGTTTTCCTTGCAATTTCGGAGGAAGAAGAAGAAATTATAAATAATACTGAACTATCCCCAGAACTTTCGACCTCCTATGTGGTGCCACGCAGCTCGACGAGCCATATGATGTATAATTTGTAAATTGCCGTAATTTCAAAGTTACTAAAATAATTATGTAAAATTTTGTGTAAATAAAGTTTATATCCACTTCTTTGATATGGTGTTCAATGAAATTGTGAATTTCGTCAAATTTACTTCCAGTTACACGAAAATATTTATTAAATTCTGCATCACAAAATTCATGACAGGTATCTGAAACGAATTCGCCATGAGTATCCCTTTAATTAAGGGGTTAGGTACAGCTTACAGCAGTAAAATTTTGGAAATATTCAACATTTTTTTCCTCCATTACTGTATCTTGCACAATAATGAAAATTAGTATGTGTAAAACACTGTATTTCTGCTATATGAAAAAATATTTTTACGATTTAATAAAATTATTTACTTTTTTTTTTCTTTTTTTTTTCAAATTCAGTTCACTGTACTGACAGTTTCCCCACATAACTAAAAAACTATCCAACATTCTGTGATGAAGTTTTTGTGTGTATTTATGCATGTCATATCTACAATATGATGCAAGATCACTTCTCTACTTTTGATAGATTGATAAAAAATAAATTCATTTTAAAAATGGTCAAATATCAGTATTTTCTTGTAACACAAAATTAAAAAAAATGTTTATTAAGGAATGTAGTTGAAAGAGCATGATATTGTAAACATGAGTTTCAGCAATAAAATAAAAGAGAGAGAACGTGAAAAGGTTAACAAGTTTATGAGTTATGAGGGAAACGCTTCATCACTGCACAGTAAACTGCCACCACTTTGAATTTTGAAAATAGTACATTATGCAACGGAGCCTATAATGAAGGTAATTAAGAAGTGAGTATGGATATTTATGAAACGAGCGCAAGCGAGTTTCATACGACTTTTTACGCTCGACCATATTTCTAACTTGATATTATTAATTTTAATTGTATCTGACCTTCAGCAATGTTCCGTATGTTGTGAGATGTGCGCAGACGCGAAAGTATTGATTTTTTCCGAGGAACTTATCCACATTGACCTTGTTAGGCCATAAGAACCTACAGAGATAACATTGAAATTAAATTAGACATTGAAAAACGAGATGACAAATTGAATTTATTTGAATATTATTTACAATTAACGCTAATTATTATAGTAACAGAACATAACCTTCTGCGACAGTATTGGATTTCCAGCCTCCGTGACTTTTCGCTAATACTCTTTCGATTGCATATCCGCGAATAATCGATACTTGCGGTTTTATAACGGTAGAAAGCTGACCTGTTATTGGCTGAACAGTTGTAACCTGAGTCTTCATTGGCTGAAAGACCTGACCTTTAATGAGTAGGTGTACTTTAATGACATGCATTAAAGGTCTGCTACCAGGTGTATAATTACTACGTTTCGGCATGGTCGAGCATAAAAATATATATATATAATCAATTTTTTAAATCGTAATTTTTTTTCATATAGCAGAAGGGCAATGTTTTACACATACCAATTTTCATTATTGTATAAGATACAGTAATGGAGGGAAAAAAAAGTTGAATATCTCCAAAAATTGTACTGCTGTAAGCTGTACCTAACCCCTTAAAGAAATATATTTCTCGCAAGAGTTTTTCTTTTCTTTTGACCACTAATTAAAATCATAAAACTTAACCAGTAGTCATTTGATTCGGACTCTAAATCTAAGCAGTGAGAGTAATTCAATACCTGCCATCCTTCTTGAAGGCATTGTCTGGACTACTGATGCCAATATGCGATCGTTGCTCCATTTCTATACCTCCGCTCCTATCGCTGTTCCTCAGCTGTGCTGTGCTACCCTATAGTCAGGGCCGGGAATTTATGGAGATCGCGAAAATCACGACATAATAGATATGCAACAGATTTTTACTAACCTTTACTAATTAAGTGATTTTGATTAATAATATGCGGATGAAACAATCGCAAAATATAGTTCTAATAGCGAAATATGAACACATTCGCGTCGTTTTATAGCGAATTTCATATTCTGACTTTTTTTTCGAATTTCTTTTTCACTTGAATTTTTATATATTCAAGTAGGCTACATTGCATGGTATTCCAAGTGTTCTGATTACATTAGTGAACTCAAAAGTCGGGGAACTCAGCATTTCACTAATAATTTTAAAATGTTAATTTGAGGGCTGCAAGTTTTTTTTTTTTCCGTTTTTAATGAATGTGTGTTAAATATAGTCTCAATCCAACAAATATTGTCCTCTGACCCTACCGCACGTTTACCAGAATCCAACGAACCTTTAATGTTAATTATTTGGAAAGTAATATTCACACTGGTTTAATACTCAATTCCAAAATAATTATATTTTCCAAAATTTCCATTAATCTCTGCCAAGAGTACAAATCAATCTCCAACAATCTCCGCCGACACCAATATTAAAAAACACAAATGATAAAATTAATCTCCATAAATACCTGCCCCTGCCTATAGTGCGTTCGAAATTTATTTTTATTTTTAATTGGTTTATTTTACGACTCTTTATCAACTGCGATGTTTATCTAGCGTCTGAGTGAAATGGTGATAATACCAGCGAATTCGGAGTTTAGAAAATACCATTGGGTATATAGGCGTCTATAGCGGACATCCCCCTTCTTTGTAATATAACTAAAATAAATTATTTACGTATTTTCTAACGTATATAAAATAACAGAAGTAAATCTATTCCATTTGGAAATGCAACATATGTAAGAAAGCTATTTATAAATAGGCCTACTGTAAAGTGTTAATATTTGAAGAAATGCTTAGTTACAATATTTAGATTTATGCAAATCTGGCTTTCAGGTAGTAAAAATTATCAATATTTATATTTTATACAATGTATACAAATAATTCGTTTATGAAAACCTATCCCGTTGCAGTGAACGAAAACATATATTCTGAGGTTATGAAATGCAAATCTTTTACGAACATCACATAAAATTTATGTTGTTTCTACATCATATGACATTACAGGGACATACGTGAGGTGTAACTTTAATAGTGGCAACACTGCTTTAAAAGCGAAACGAGACGGAGTTAATTGTTATCACCAGTGGCGGCTCGTGGATTGGGAGAGCTGCAGTAGATTTCGGTACATACAAATTTCACTTCTTGATACCATTACTAATAAGTGTAGGACAAAAATAAATGCACTACATATCGAAAAACCAAAACTTCCTTAGTTGGGAGAAGTCTGTGGGACCATTTTCTAATCCCTAAGAAAAACTAATACCATCGATTTCAGTCTGAATTTCAGATCGGCAGACACTCAACTTACAATCTACCAGTGCATTCTGAATTGTCTTAGAATAACCTTAAACAGTGGCATGTTCCAAATGATTTTTGAGAGGCTCGTTTAGATTACTCACGAACTGTAGCAACCCACGAAACACATCAGGGTTCTTCGAATCGTTTTTTCTTCATGTCCCCTAACGGGAAGTTCATATTGGCCACAAACTTTGATACAATTAATATTTTTTTTTAATAATTTCACGATTTTTTCTCACTTCTTGATTATATTTGAGAATGTTTGTTCTGTTTGTTTCACTTAATTGCACAGCAGTATGAGTTGCGTAACATAGCCAATGAAACAACATTTTTCAGGTGAGACTGCGAAGATTAGTGCATTTTGCTTTTTAGGGGCAAATGTCCTAAATATGTCACACCACTCCTAGTCCATGCAGCATCACCACCGAAGAGGCAAGGAAAACAAAATACAGATTTTTTTTTTTGTTCACATCCACGTAACCACAAATGCTTAGCGTAAATTTCATTGTTATACTTCCTTACATATATGCACTATTTCGGCTGGATGAAGCTTAAGTAAGATTTAAGTCGGGTAAGGACGACACTTTAATTTCACTTCATTACATCAATATTCTCCGCAAGGGAAAGTTGAGAAAAATAAAATTAATATTCTGTAATTCTCACACACTCATGCTTGCAAATTTGCACTGGTTAAGTTACAGTATTAAGACGTCACACCAAAGCAACACTCAGATATACCGATGTTCAACAATTTTCTAAAACTGGAAAAGAAGTCTCTTTCGTATTTTACGTGCTATATCAAAAGGATTCTACTCGTGCAATCATTTTGAGTTAAGGCAAATATTAGGTTCTGCTGGAGGCTGGATATATACTGTACGTAATAATAAGGCAAAAAAGAATATTAATTTCGTTATAATAACTCGATAAGATTCTACAACAATAATTATGTGAAAAGAAAATACAAATTTTGTCATTAAGTTTCAAGGGAATAGAGAATCTATTTGACGTAGCATTAAAATAGCGGTGTGGGAGGAGAGGAAAGATCCCTTGTGGCCTGGCTCTGCAAGGCACTGCAGCGAGATATGGGTTTTAAACAGCGGCAGTTTCCCTCTGCTTCCCTTCACCTCTCTACCCCCTGACCATGCAAGAGACACTCTCTATGAGCTGACCATCCTGCAGATCCCAGGACGACTTTGAATGCAGTGTCAATTCCAATACAATAGACGCGCAAAAAGATAATGCATAAGATAATAGTACATATTCCCGGCCAGATGAAATATAAAGCAATTTACCAATAAAAGCTGTAACAATTCTTCTAAAAATTAAAATAAATATTATTTTTATTTTCCTGTCAAAGCAGGGAGTGCTGCAGCTCCGCAGCTCTTATGGACGAGCCGCCCCTGGTTGTCACTTCTACCACATGTTAGTCTATGTCTGCCCTCCTTCCCCCTAAAAGGACTCTTCCATCCGACTCACAGCGCATGCGCTGTGGAGAGTTGAAATTAGTCTCCTGTTAGTTACAGTTCTAAGCGGTTGTGTTTCGCCATGTTTACAAAGCAGGAACAGTGATCTTGGCTAAATGTTAATGCACAGTATTTCCGTCATTTTTTAACATAATCTGAGACCAGCGATGCGAAGAAAGCGCCCACACGTTTTGCAGTACCCTCCCATCATTTTGCAGGATAACGCAGGGGCGCACACGGCACAGCCTGTAGCTGATTTGTACTGTCGCTGGGGGGTGGGAAGTGCTTTTCCATCCACCACATTCACCGGACTTAAGCCCCTGTGATTATGACTTAATCCCGAAGATGAAGGGACCACTTCGTGACATTCGATTCTGGACTGTTCCCGATATTCCGCAGGCAGTAGGGTGGTCCATCAGAAACATCAACAGAAGAGGAGCTGCTACAGCGATACTATGATTTTCACATCGCTGGCAACGAGTTGTTGACAATACTAGTTACTACATTGAAGGATTGTAGAAGTTTCATAGATGTATCATTTGTATATTCGTAATAAACAAATAGTTGTCATTATTAAAGTTACAACCTGTGTATTTATATTACATTACATCATTATTATTTAATGGTCCCATGTGTACCTGCTTGGTTACGTATCCACTTGACGTAATAGATGTAGCTACCAGAAGAAACTACTAGATCCGCTGTACGTTTGGGAACGAAAATGCGCTGTCTAGTGATCATAGCGAGAACTCGCTGTAGTATGTGGAGGAGGGCTCTTCGCCTCTTTCTCGCTAGCGAAATCTCTTCAAGTGTGTAACGGGCCTCATGTGAGGAATTTGTAACAAAGCTTGCTTCCAGATAAGACATTTAAAAGAGATTCACTCAACAATGTATGATTTTATTTCAGAAGTTACACTTTTGCGTTTCAATCGTGTAGCAATTCAATAGTAATACTATTATAATAATCCTTATACTGCTTTTCTGAGGCTTGAAAGTAATGAAGTTTTCCCTAAGATAGGTTACTAGCCTTATCGTTAGGTAGTTCAGTAGTGGGGCTGCCACTTTTAGCCTCTGGACAGGCTTGTAATGCAGCATTTCCTCTGCATTTGATGAAACAGTTATATCGCTGTGACTCGGTCGCCATATCCTCATTGGCAGAAACAGGGTGGACCACGAGAAGGTGAAGATGGCTAAATAAAAGCTAAATTAGTACAAAAATTCACAAGAATAAAAATATGTGTAGCTTGTTTCCAAAAGGTACCAAATCCAAAATTTTCGAAAAATGAGTTACATGTGGTAGCGCATACCTACTAGGTTTCGGAATCTGAAGCGAAAGAATTTTTGTCAAAAAGTACCTAATCCGGTGTATAGAGGTAGTCTAAATTTACATTTTAAGGAAAACATACCATATTCACTTCAGCTTTCATAGCATAAATATATCATATATATATATATATTTCATATCAAATAACGTGAAAACAAGCAATACTGGTCCAATACAGATGCTGTAAGTCAAACAAAATTTTTAATTGGATACAAAGACATAAAATCTCTTAAAAGACACATCCAAGTGCTAAAAGTTTTGGAAGTAGTGAAGCCAAACGACCGACTATTCACCCTACAACAGCACTAGTAGGTGTACATTCTGCATATGCAGTGACACCAAATGTACGCACAAAATGTTTACCAAATGGGATAAGATATGATCGTATTTTGGTTGAACCGAAAGAAATAGTGAACTGTAGGCATGTAAACCCAAGTAAGAAAAATGGCTTGATATCTTTACTTTCTGTTTAGGGGTATGAATTATAGAACTTTTCACTTTACAAGAGAGTCCTGAAAGTAAATAACATTGGCATCAGATACACCTTTATTAATGTTATTAACGTTCACTATGATGTTTGATACGTTTTACTTTTGTTGCTGCTGAGACAAGATGTTAATTCTAAATGTTGTCTTATAAGTGAAACAACATTGTAATTAATGATAAATATCACAAAATATATTATTATTTAAGTTATTTAGTCATTAAGTGCATTGTATATAAATCTTCTCGAATTTTTATGCCAAAAGTACCAAATCCAAAATTAAATTGCCAATAACTTTGGAACAAAATGTGGAATAGCTTAAAATTTGCTATAAAAAACTTCAAAAAGATGCAGATAAACCCTATGCCAAATATTGATATATTACAATAATTATTGTAGCTTCAGTACGTTGTTTTGCTGTCCTGTAAAATCTGTCCAGTTGGATTTGGTACCTTTTGGAAACAAGCTCCACATATATAATACCCTAGCATTACCTTCCCTTTTATATGGAAGTGAGATTTGGACATTACGGAAAAGAGATATGAGCAGAATCAAAGCAACGGAAATGAAATTTCTCAGACGGACAGCAGGATATACTCTTTTAGATGGAAAATGGAATGAAGAAATATTGGAACAATTAGAAGTAGAGTCAGTAGAAGAAAAAATAAACAGATACAAACTAAATTGGCTACACCATGTAAAACGAATGGACAATTCAAGAATCCCCAAAATGATAATGCAATATCAACCCAGAGGACATCGACGGTTAGGAAGACCCTTTAGAAGACTGCTAGATGGGGACGAAACAGGTCTAGACAGTTCTAATTCGTGACGGATGATGATGATTATTATAATAATAGGGTTTGATAATAATAGTAATAACGACAATAGAATCAGAAATAACAACAACGGTAACAGTAATGTAGTGATCGTACTATGGAACTGACAAGTATCCCTAAATTTAAGGTAAAAATCTGTTAACCTTATCTTAAGTTAATCTCGGAATTGATTGTTCCCAACATAATAAAACTTTCTGATGATACGAAAGAGAGATATTAAAGGTAATCAGAGGTATGTCATTATTTCAGGAATACACGCCAGCTAACCGTTGGATAAAAGCAAGGGATGGTCTCTCTGTATCCGAGTGGAAGGAGACAATTACAATGATAGGACAAGTGTCAAACGTGCGTGCCATGCCAGGTCGGTCTCAGGATGGCTCCCAGTGCAGACATTGCACTGAGATAGAAACCTTATCCCACATCCTGGGATTCTGCCAACATGGAACTCATCCGGAATACTAGACACCATGCAATACGAGAACTTATTGCTAAAAGTCTTCCTTCCTTCTACGAGATTCATCAAGAAATCCACTGCCTTGCAAAAGATGGAAGTTCTCGGCGAGTTGACATCATTGTCATTGACAGAGGAAATGACAGATAAATTATCATCGATCCCACCGTGCGCTTTGAAACTGCAGTTGAACAACCTGTAGCAGTACATGAAAAAAAGAAGACCATCTATGACCCTACAATTCAATACTTTAGAGATTATTATCATATACAAGGACAGATTGAAGTATTTGGATTACTGTTCGGAACAAGAGGAACAATTCCAAAATTCTCAGTTGATTGTTTTAAGTCTTTTAAAAATTTTGAAAATTATTGCCGTAGACGTAATGAAATATTCTGTTCAGATTTTACGTAATCACCTGTACACCTAAATTTCTTTACATTCTATCTCATTACTAATAATTAAGGAGCGGATTCCTATGTGATTAAATATTTTTTTTGCGTGTGATAAAATACAATTAACAAAGTTAAAAATTCCGAACATGAAGTTTCAAGTTTAAAATCCGAATTTTATTTCACATAAAAACACATATTTTCACAAAAAAATTATGTAAATACATATTTTCAGGAAATCTGTTATAAACACATAAATTTTGGAGTTTTTTTAGTTAAATAATTTTTTTACAAGAACTAAATCAATTATATCATTCAGAAGCATGTTATCTTTTTTAAGAATTCTTGGTTGCTTCGTGTTTCTAAGCGCTGTGTGGTGTATCCGTGATCCATTTTTGTAATAGTATCGCCTCAAGTTCTGAGAACTGCTAGGCAGCATATCAGTGTTATTATTAGAGAATAAATTAACATGCTGAAGATGATTTCATTCCACGCTGTTTGTCAAACACAACAGATAAGAGCTCGCGTATGAACATTATTTAATTTAAACAAATCTCTCGCCTCTCGCTCATGTCCATCAAGCAAGGCAATATATCTTGTTGCGATTCCCTGTTATCGGGCTTCGTCAATTGATATCCTTCAAGATATACTGAAAGATGGTTATTTAAAAAAAAGATTTGGCTTTCCTATTAGCAAATTTAAGCTTTTTGTGTGACACCATAAAAAAACTCGAAACATCCAAAAACCTGTTGTCTGAAACAGGGAGGTGCGTGCCGTGGAAATTAAACTAGACTCGCTACCAGGTTCAGAAGCATAATTACTAAGGGACAAATTCCAGAATGTGTTTGGGAAAAACAGTGGATATAAAAAAATGTGTAAATTTGCTCAATTATTGGAGGATGTACCTGTAGATGAAATTGACGTTGTTTGTGTTTGTGACATTCCTCTCTTTAAATATGCACGTCTGACGTCCCGTGATGTGGAAAGATCGTTTTCACAGTATAAGTCGTTGTTCAGAGATAATCGGCATGCATTTGTGATGGAGAATTTGGAGATGACCTTTGTTGTTCACTGCAATTCCCGGCCAACTACTAGCACTCAAGTGTGGTTGGTGAGTACCTAGTAACATTTTTTTTTTCAAGCTAAGTAAGGTATTTTTGTCATATTTAAAAAAAAATATTTATTTTTTTATTTTTAGCAAATATTTTCGTACTTTTTAGCACATAAAAATAAATATATTTAAATTTTTTAGTAGATAAAAATCCGCTCCCTACTAATAATTATTGAATAAACATACTTTCCCAAGGGTAGCTTCCATTTGAAAATAATAATCATAACACAAATGTTTATTTTTATTGTTTAGTATGCTGTGTCTTTTGGCAACCCTTACTGAACGGCAGCTACCCTTGTGGGATTTATATTATATAAAAGCAAATTTTGACTTAATGCTAACAACACAATATTATAGAGAAAGTGTCGGGTCGAGTTTTGTGAATATTATTGTAAGATATAACTTCATATCATATCATACAGGTTTTATCTACTTATTTGTGTAAATTTCATTGACCTGCCCACGTCGAAAGACGGTCGAAACCGTTGTTAGGCGTCAGCCGAGCCTTGGCGAATCAATACTTCAGTCTGGTCTGAGCTGGAAGCGGGGGCACCCGACGCGACGCTGTCCCCAGCCCAAGTCTGCGGGCTTTTCATTTCGGCACTTTGAAGGATTCTTTGAGATCGTTATCTCCTATCTTTAACAACCAGAACGTTTCTTAGATTACACCAGTGGCGTATACTGGTTTAAGGGTCTGGGCTACCACTGACCCTATTATTACACAAAATATATTTTAAAAACCCCATAATAAAATTCCTTACCTATTTATATGTGAATTCCAGACGTCTTGATTGGGACGAAAATACTTTGATGACTTCGTCATTGAAATTACAGTTGGGCCGCTTGCGAAGTTTCTGTATAAATGACTTTTCAATTGACATCAGTGCCAAGCCGGATAAACGTTCTTGTGTATGAGTTGATCTACAGTAGGATTTTATTCTCTTCAACGCAGAAAATGTTCTTTCTACCGATGCTGACGTAGCTGGTATTGTCACAATTAATGTTGAAATTTAAGGACTTCAGGAATAACTTGGTTCAGCTGGTTTTCATATATGGCAGATAATATTTCATGGATAGGTTTGTTCAAAAAATCAAAGACTTCTGCTGAATATATTACACTTAATTCATTTTTAAAACGTACTTGACCAAAGTGACTGTTATAGGACTGAAATAATTTGTTTAGTGCCTCATTCGGGAAGTTTTCTCTATAAGCAGAAAATTTTTGAGAATCTAGAAGATGTGTGAACTGAAGCTTTCCATAATCAGAAAACCTGTCAGTAATTTCCATGTGCATACGATCTAGTATGCTGTAGTACAGCTGCCTGTATTTCAATTCATCATCTCCTTTTCTTCGCTTTAATGGTGGTTCCATTGTATTGTCTGAAGAATTTTCATTTTCCATATTACTCCATATGGACGGAAACCCACTACGTCTGAACTCGGATATAGTATGTTTTAACTTTGATACCTCTTGCAAGCAGTATTCTATGTCTAGACTTTTTGTCTGAAGAATATTGTAGAGCACATCTGTATGTGCGAACACTCTAGCATAGACTTCAAGAAGAAATATATTCTGAAACTGTGTGAAAAAATACAAATATCCTTGAGCCTGCACAATTACATCATCATCCCAGTTTTCTTCAGAGTCATTACAAATGATATTTTCAAAGAAAGCAGTCAGTTGTTCTCTGTATTCCTTTACTGTATTTACAAGCCGAGATGTAAAATTCCATCTAGTTGGTGCTACTTTTGGGAGTTTCTTTTTCATAAATTCCTTGAGTTTTTCTAATCTTTTAGGAGATGATGAGAAAAATGCAGCTAAACCCGACAGTGTTTTGAAAAAAATGCGGCATTCTGGAATGGATAAAGTAGTTTGTTGCAAAACTAAATTGAGAACATGGCTGTAACAATGGACAAATAGTGCTTGAGGATACTTTTCTTGAACTTTTGTTTTTAAGCCATTAATATTTCCCGCCATAACTGAAGCACCATCGTACAGTATGTCTGTGCAATTAACTTATTGCCGACATTGTGTTCTGCTATAACACCTTCCACATGCTGAAACAAAGCAGCAGCAGTTTTGCCTGAACTGACATTTGTGAATCCTATAAACCGTTCTTGAACATTGGCAGTACTGTCGACGTATCTTAAAACAGTGGACAATTGACTCTGATTAGAGCAGTAACTTGTTTCATCAACAACAATGGCCACAAAAGGTGCTTCTTCTATTTCAGATTTTATGTTCTTTATCATAACCCCACTTATAGCAAATATTAAGTCATTCTGAATTGCGGGAGAAGTACCACGGAATACTGTTGAACTCTCAAGATGATTGGCCAGTAAATGGTCAAATTCACTTAAGGAACTTAAATATTCAATATAATTTCCTCTATTGTCTGATTCCACACTCTCATTATGACCCCGAAAAGCCAATTCTTGTTTTCCTAGAAAGCAGACTGCGTTAATAAGACGCAGTAAAATCTCCCGATTTTTTTTCACAAGAGCATTGTGTTGGTTGATGTGTAGAACTTTTTGCTTATCTAGCTGTAAATCAATTCTTGTCTTCCCAAAGTTTGCAAAGTTCATGCTACTATAAATATGAGCTTTTGATTTGTCGTGTTTTAGGACTGCCGTTCGAAGGGAGTTCATATTAGAAAACCCCTCTTTTGACCACACATTAGTTTCGCGGCTAAATAACAAACATGGCCAGCAAAATAGTTTAGACAGTTTAGAACTACCACACAACCAATTCCACTTACCATATGATGTTGAAGTGAAATGGCGTGTGTACTCACGCTGTTTTTCTTTTACGTCCATGGACAAATTTAACTCAGGAGTTGGTCTTTCCATTTTCAAAATTTCAACTTTCTCGTTGTTATGTACGACGGTTAAAAGGCACTTTTAATAAACCTTCTATTACACAGTCATTTTCAACACAAACCTCTCCAGAAACTTGTTCTGCCATATTTTTCACAATATCACTTAATTGGGAAATTAAAAACTTAATAATTCACAATTAATATAACTCTTAGACACTCGAACAAATCACAAATTTAAAATACTGCACTGCAAGAACACAATCACATTAATGAGCTAGCGTACTAAGCATATTGTTGCTTCGCGCCTTCCAAGAAACCGATCACGAGAGCGGCAACTCACCCGCCTACAGTGCACGATGGAAACAGGAGGGAGCGGGGGGACGGGGAGTTGTGCGACGTGAGCGGAACGGTCACAGGCTACCCTTCGCGGCAGCGGTTTCTCCAGTGATGCCGCCTTGACAACTTGTTTCTTTTCGAGAGCAGAGAGCGCATATAAATCTAACAATTACTTTAATTTTAATTACTGTGGTAAAACTAATACGGTAATACAAAATTATTACATTATGTTATATTATAAACTTTTTCTTTTGTAATTTCCTTGGGCTACCGCCGGTAGCCCCGGTAGTCCGCAAAATACGCCCCTGGATTACACACAATTTCAGCAGAAAGATAGAAAATAATTTGCTTTCTTAACGGTCTTACATAGCTCCACTACGTGTGAAATGATAGCAGTAGCGTAGCCAGGATTTAGTTCTGGGGGAGTTTAAACATAAAAAACTGACTATAATATACAGGGTGTATCACGAGGTTATCCCCCGGTTCATTGAGGTGATTCTTGATGCTATTTGGAACAAAAAATTTGAATACAGTAATGGGGTGACATTCATAATTAAGGAGTTACGGCAATTTTTAAAAAAGCAGAAAAAAAACTTTTTATTTGATAATAATAATAATAATAATAATAATAATAATAATAATGATAATGATTTATTTAACCTGGCAGAGTTAAGGCCATACAGCCTTCCCTAACACTCAACCAGGAGTAAAAACTGCGTTACAAAAACACTACAAATTTACAAAGTACACTACAATTTTACACACAAAACTGAATAAGATAATAATAATAAAATGTAAACAACAAGTAAGAAGAAATCAGACATAATATATAACATAGAGAAAGAAAGAAAAAAGCATAATAAAATGTGAACAGCAGGTCAAAATAAATGAGGCATACAAAGTATAAAAAAATAAGACAATTATTGATGATAATAATAATAATAATAATAATAATAATAATAACAACAACAATAATAATAATGATGATAAAAAATAAGAATAATAATAATAATAATAGACCTAATAGTAATAATAATACTAATAGTAGTAATACAATAGTGCAGTACAAAGCATACAATGAATACAATATTTTTAAGTACACACAGTAAGGAAAATTATGATTATATATAGCTCAACTTATCACATTAGAGATATACCATTATCGGAAAATATGAAAACAAAAATATAAAATAAGTTAAATATCACTAGAACATAAAAAAAATGTGAATACGTGGAAACATGCAATACAACACTTGTTTTTTTTTTTTTTAATTTAGACCGGCCAGAGGCCGTTTACCAAAGTTATCTTTGTTTTCTGTTTTCCAATTGCTTCCTTTGTTTTACTTACACTAATACAAACACAACACCCATGCCCGAGGCGGGAATCGAACTCACAACCCTTCGGCCCAAGCGATAGAGACATGCCGTGCCCCTACCGCTTGATCCATCCGGGCCGGCCATTTTGTCATAATAGTAAGTTAGTTTGGCAACTCGTCATAAGATAATTTTCTAACTTGGATTTGAAAGATTTCAATGTTCGGCAGCCCTTGACTTCAGGCGGCAGAGAGTTCCAGTGACGAGAGGTAGCAACAGTGAAAGATGAGGATGACACTGATAAAAATGGAAATCATACTTAGAATACAAACAAGTGTTTCATTTTATACCAGTGGATGTGTGTAGAATGGATTTAAAGCAAATGTTCAAAATTTCCTTCCTGCATCTGAAGGCAAAGACTCGTACGGGTGTGAACCGCGCGTGTAGCATTTCGTAACTTCAAATGTTCGTTCCTTATTGTCGCTGCGGCATGGAGAATGCGTTGAATTAACTCTTCTCGTGTTTGAACCCTAATCTGGTACACGATGTCTTTCATCCACCCCCAGATGCAGTAATCTAGGGTGTTAAATCTGGGGATCTGGCAGGCAAACGGTTGGCATGATCATGTGGTTCTAAATGCTGCACTTTTTGCACATGAAAAGGATACAGTCCGTTCTCATGAAGAATTCTCTATACCTTGGAATGTGAAACGTTAAACTTCCCCCCACACATCGGTAGTCCTGCACAAACATGTCTAGCGCTACATACACCATGGCGTGTTTCGAAAATCTGTTGTAACTCCTTAATTATGACTGTCACCACATTACTGTATTTACATTTTTTGTTCGAAATAACACCAGGAATCACCTCCACAAACCGGGGGAAAACCTCGTGATACACCCTGTATATGGTAACAGAATTTTGTGTTATTACTTACAATTATACAGTAGAATTCAGATAGTTCGAACCTCGATAATCCGAAATTCCGATAATTCGAACTTGCCAAAAAAGAGAAGTGGAGGGAGGAAAGAGTATTCGAACTAGAGAGCTGCAGAATAGGGCTTACAACCGGTTTTCATTCTACCGATCAGAGAGCATCCGTCAAGGTAGAGCATAGGTGTCCAATTGTAACTCGTACGAGGTAACCCCTGGCGTAAGCAACCCGCAGCGCATATTCTTTAAGGTCGTTTTTCCTATTTTATATGGAAAGTTATTGACCTTAGCAGAGCATGCTTGACATGCAATATCTCCTGGTTCTATAGGCGTTTGGACACCCATGAGGTAGAGCATCCGACCGAATGTTCGAATTTCAACCGGTTACTCCTGATGTTTTTCAGGCTAGACAGAACACTGACTTTTCTGAGTACACAAACGGAGTAAGAATTTAAGGAAATTTACCATGTGTAATTTAAAAAATGTATTTGCTTAATATAGGCGGCCGGGTAGCTCAGTTGGTAGAGCAGCTGGCTACGGACTGGAAGGTCCGGGGTTCGATCCCAGGTGGTGACAGGATTTTTTCTCGTTGCCAAACTTTCAGAAAGGCCCCGAGGTTCACTCAGCCTCCTATAAAATTGAGTACCGGGTCTTTCCCGGGGGTAAAAGGCGGTCAGAGCGTGGTGCCGACCACACCACCTCATTCTAGTGCCGAGGTCATGGAAAGCATGGGGCTCTAACTCCGTGCCCCCCAAATGCCTTCATGGCATGTTACGGGGATACCTTTACCTTTTACCTTTTATTTGCTTAATATAGCCCCACAATTTTATTGACTGCATACTTCATTACATTTATCTTCATAACATACATATACATAACGTAGGTCTATATAGATGACAAATGGACACCGGTAACAACAAAGGAAATGAGTGTAATGGATAATACGAAATCTGGTGTGTAAAGAAATGCAAGACTAGAATAAATTACAATTACTTACTAAATAGACGAGAAAATAAATCCCGAAAAGACAAAGTAGGCTATATGATTATGTCTCGTGACGAGAATATTGTACGAAATGGAAATATAAAAATTGGAAATTTATCTTTTGAAGAGGTGGAGAAGTTCAAATATCTTGGAGCAACAGTAACAAATATAAATGATATTCAGGAGGAAATTAAACACAGAATATATATGGGAAATGCCTGTTATTATTCGGGTGAGAAGCTTTTATCATCTAGTCTACTGTCAAAAAATCTGGAAGTTAGAATTTATAAAACAGTTATATTACCGGTTGGTCTTTACGGTTGTGAAACTTGGACTCTCACTTTGAGAGCGGAACATAGGTTAAGGGTGTTTGAGAATAAGGTGCTTAGGAAAATATTTGTGGCTAAGAGGGATGAAGTTACAGGAGAATGGAGAAAGTTACACAACGCAGAACTGCACGCATTGTATTCTTCATCTGACATAATTCGGAACGTTAGATCCAGACGTTTGAGATGGGCAGGGCATGTAGCACGTATGGGCGAATCCAGAAATGCATATAGAGTGTTAGTTGGGAGACCGGAGGGAAAGAGACCTTTGGGGAGACCGAGACGTAGATGGGAGGATAATATTAAAATGGATTTGAGGGAGGTGGGATATGATGATAGAAACTGGATTAATCTTGCACAGGATAGGGACCGATGGTGGTCTTATGTGAGGGCGGCATTGAACCTCCGGGTTCCTTAAAAGCCATTTATAAGTAAGTAAGTATAGAAGAGAAAATAAGTACATAAATTATATTGTAACGTTTACACTTTAAACTCAAAATGCATACCTCGAAACCAGTAGTTGTTAATGCCTTTTAATTACTCTAAACAGATGGATTATTTCTATAATAAATAATTTTAAGAAGATATGTTTTGCTCTTGACGATACCAACTGTAATACCTGAATTAATTAATCAACTAATGAATCAATGAGTGAAAAAATTAATAAATTAATGAACCAGTCAGTTAATCACTGAATCAGTCAATGAATCCATGATTGATTGATTGTAGTGAGAGAAGAATTATCAATTAAATAGTAGGCCTACACGATGATAATCATGTCCTTGCAAGGGCTCTTGGAACTCCTGCATGGATCAATGCGTTCTGCCTTTATCGTCCACCCACAAGCAGTGAGAAACAACTAGAATATTCGTTAAACCGAACCTAAGACACTCCACGAGACGGAAGAGCTTTGCATATTGACTACAGCGCCAGGCGTTCAATAGCAATATATGATTAATCCATTCATAGTGCTCTGCCCAAGGGCAGGTCTTTCACTGCAAACCCAGCATTCTCTAGTCTTCCCTATTTTCTGCTTTGTCCGCATATGATCAACAGGCACCACGACAATGATCACGAGAAGGACCACGACCAAGGTAAGAATCATGACAAAGATAAGAACCACGATAAGGACAGCAAGGATCTCAATAATGACCATGACAAAGCCAACAAGGACCACGGTAAGGACAATAGCAAGGATCACGATAATGAACATGAAAGGATCACGAACAAGGTAAGAATCATGACACAGACAATAAAAACCCCAAGGACAACAAGAATCGCGATAAGGACCATGACAAAGATAATTAGATAACAAAGACACATTAAACTGGGGCGCAATTACTGCACTCAAGTTGATGAACTGAAGACATATTTTATATTAGAAATTATTTTGAACTAAGGAGCTCTTACATTGATTACATGACGTCACGCCTCCGACTCAATGTCTTTATTCTGCCAATGAAAATCTAATATATTCCATCCGATAAATACAATGAAATTGTTCAACTTACATGTGGAGTATAGCAGTACAGTCAAGACAGCCTACATCATGAACTCGTCGCAGTATTGGATGAGGAGTAGCAGCCCTATCGAAGAGATCTGAAACATAAGATGAAAAATAGATCTATTGAAGAGATCGACAACCATAGGTAAACCTATTAAAGAGATCTGATCTCATGTCATGTCATGTCATGTCATGGACTCAGACTAAACCCAGACAAATCACAAGCTATAATAATGGGCCACCAACGAGCATTAAACAAAATAGATCTAGCCACGTATCAAATACAAAAATAAATAATACTACAATTACATATAGTAAGACAGTAAAAAATTTAGGGGTATATTTAGATTCAAATTTAAATTTTCAAAGTCAAGTGACCTACATATGTAAGAAAACTTTTTCCATAATTCATTCCCTCAAATACTTAACCAATGTTTTACCTCTCAGCCTTAAAAAGAACCTGATCCAAACTTTAGTGATGCCCCACTTCGATTATTGCGATTCTTTATTCACGAATCTAAATACTGATCTTGCCCATAGACTACAGCGTGTTCACAATATCTGCGTTCGTTTCGTTTGTAACATTAGAAAATTCGATCATGTAACACCGTCACTAGAACTGTTGTCTTGGAGTCCACTTAAAGAAAGAAGATTCTTCAACTCTCTCTTATTACTATTTAAAATCATCCACACCTCCACACCCTCTTACCTAGCATCTCGTTTTGTTTACCTTTCACTACATCGAACCCGGAACATGTACCTTCTCTCTATTCCTCTGCACAGAACATCCTTCTACTCATCATCTTTCAGCATATCTATTTCACGCCTCTGGAATTCTCTCCCTGACCACGTCAGAGACTGTCGGACAATATCAAAATTCAAATTTAAATTAAAAAATCACATTCTAGTTCGTGGAATTGTTTGTTGAACACATGTCGGGTTGCGCAACTTCACCTTAACCCATGACATATAGTAAATATTGTAACTATGCTGTTGTAAAATTGAAAATTAATATGTAATGTATTTATTATTATTATTATTATTATTATTATTGCTACTATTATTATTATTATTATTATTATTATTATTATTATTATTATTATTATTGTTGTCAGTTATCAATAACATCATTGCTATCTCTGTTTTCTTTCTTTTCGTTGTATTAGCTCGATGAGAGCACTATAATGTACTTTTGACACTGTTGACCCTCTATAGGGCTTTAACTTAAGTTGTATCATTTTCATCAGTGTTTGTATTTCTTTTTTGTATTTATATGTGCTATCTGGTAGGATGGAAAAGAAGGCCTTATGGCCTTAATCCTGTCAGATTAAATAAATTATTATTATATATTATTATATAAATATATTACTACAACTTTTACTGATTGAACGCCTGATGGCCTTAACTACAACAGAATAAATAAATAAATAAATAAATAAATAAATAAATAAATAAATAAATAAATAAATAAATAAATAAATAAATAAATAAATTTCCAAAGGGGTTAAGCGCCAAAAACAAGTTTCTGAGACAATGATTGAAAACACACTGCCAAATGCATGTTGATGGATTAGATTAGATTACATTTTTTTTAAGTTATGAGTATTATACAAATACTATGGACATGGTCATAATAAAACACAGTGAATAAAATTATATTAAAAACATAAGTTATTAACGGAGGACTCAAAGTATTCACTAATACCCTATAAAAGGGATGATTAATCATCCAGCGTTTTAAAGCATTCTTAATTATAGTTAACAGTGTGTGCAGACTTATGTAATCTATTAAACATAGATACTGCCATGGACATAAATTGTTTTTAGTTGTTTCCAGTCTATCATTAGATTCAGGCAAGTGAAAATGATACAGACGTGGACAAATTATTAGACAAAATTAATTATATGTGCAACAAAGCTGTATTTATCGGCAGAAATAATGAACAAAAATGTATTTTGCACAGAAATAACGAACAGAAAATAGAGTCTGGAAGTTATTTAAATGAGTCCATGTTTTGTAGTAAGCCTCTTTTTGTTCACTTTCGTCTGCAGTATAGATCACAGATTTTAAATTTTGTTCATGTCCGGTTTTCTTGCAGGCCATGGGAGAACAGACTGTTGAATATCTTCTGCAGTATATAATTATAACACCAGTACTACCAACACAGCCAGATAAAATATACTTAACCATTGGAAAAATATACCAGAAGATGTAAACAATCACATTTACAATAACAGAGACTCTGTGAATTATACTGATAGTTGATATGACGAATTATATTATGTTTCCAAGAAAAACGTTTTAGTCTAATAATTTGTCCACGTCTGTATCTTGTATTGTAAATATGATGATCAGATCTGTGATAATAATTTGCTAAATTTTTCTTTACCTTCAGCAAAGAAGTCAAGATGTAAAGATTAATAACAGTCAGAATAGCCTCATTTATGAACAGTGGCTTACAGTGCGCATCATAAGCAGGACCAGTTAAAATACGTAAGGCTTTTTTTTTTTTTTTTTTTTTTTTTTTTTTTTTTTTTTTTTTTTTTTTTTTGCAGAAGGAGAGCATTAGATACACTAGAACTATTTCCCCATACAGAAATACCATAGGTTATTATAATATTGAAGAAAGCAAAATAAGCACTTCTTACATATGTTTTAGGCCCCAGTGATTTCAATTTGCTTAATAAATAAATAACCCTTGAGAGTTTAGTACAAACAAACATAATCAATATGTGGGGTCCAGGATAATTTGGGATCCAGTACAATTCCTAAAAGTTTAGTAGATGGCTGAGAGTTGTAAATTGTGGAATCATTTAATGTGCACTGCCGCTTCCACTCTATATCCGCGAGCGTGGAAAGATAAAATGTGTGCACTATATTTGAGATTTTGAGATATGGCAGTTGAGAAATGGCATCCATTATCCATAAATACTGTTCGAAGTATTTAATAAGTAACAATAAGTCCCTGAAATGTTCAAAATTCCAATGTCACTCAAGTGTCCTGCTACAATTCTGTGTTGCGGAATTGACGTGTGTAGTATAGGTAGGCTTGCCAACTTTCGTAAGTAAAAATTAGGGGCGCAAACATTACTAACAATTTTATTTCACTAATTATTTCCACCTATCAATCCACATATTCAACAGTAGTACTTTTATAACAGTATATATAATTTCATATGTAAAAAAAAAAACTTACCAAAATGACCACAAAACAAGTTGAAAAATAGTATAAATTTGCTATTAAAAAATGTTATCTCGTTGGAAACTAGGAACCCATCATTTTGATGTAATTAATAACGTAATCAGAACTAACCCAAACTAACCTAACCTGCCTAAATAAAAGGTGCGGCAAAACATCCTCCCTAATTTAAAGTTTAAATAAAAAACACATGGATCAAAATAAGGAAACATTATTAATATGAATGGTATCTTAACAGTGGAAATTTTTCATTTTTTGAATAACGTGTCTCTCAAGTGGTGTCCTTCACTATCAATGCATTGTCGAATGCGACTTCGGAAATTCTGCATCACTCTAACTAGCATTTCTTGAGGAATAAGACCAATTTCTTCCTGTATTGTATTTCTTAGGTCTGGCAAAGTCCTCGGCCGATGTTTGAACACCTCAGCCTTAGGATGCCCCCAGAGAAAAACATTGCAGGGTGCAAGGTCTGGTGATCGTGCTGGCCAGGGGACGTCGCCACGTGAAGAAATTAAGCGTTCGCGAAACATCTGTCTCAGGACTTAGAGAGAAATCTGAGCTGTGTGAGACGTGGCTCCGTCCTGCTGAAACCAAACCACGTCAATCTGCAGCGCATTGAGTCTTGGTGCCAAAAAATTGTTGATCATAAAAGTGTACCGCTGAGAGTTTACTGTCACAGTAGCATCATTCTCTTAAAAAAAAAGTAAGGACCAAGTATCCCGACTCTTGCAACCGCGCACCATACAGTAACACGGTCGTTATGTAGAGGTTTTTCATGAAGTTCACGAGGGTTCTGTCCACTCCAATATCGGAAATTTTGATGATTCACGCATCCCGATAAGTGAAAATGTGTAATGCAGATGCTGAAGATGCTGTGGTTCTTTTTAGTGATGAAGCACGATCACCAGACCTTGCACCCTGCGATTTTTTTCTATGGGGGCATCTTAAGGCTGAGGTGTTCAAACATCGGCCGAGGACTTTGCCAGACCTAAGAAATGCAATACAGGAAGAAATTGGTCTTATTCCTCAATAAATGCTAACTTAGAGTGATGCAGAATTTCCGAAGTCGCATTCAACAATGCATTGATAGTGAAGGACACTACTTGAGAGACACGTCATTCAAAAAATGAAAAATTTAAATTAGGGAGGATGTTTTACCGCACCCTTTAGAAAGTCCCACCCACTCTTCTAAGAAAACACAGAGACGTTTACGTGATTTATCACCAAGCTATCAGGTCTTATCACACTTGAGGGGCTACTGTAGTTTACAGGTCTTTGTTGTTGTCCTCGTTGATATCTTTATCTATCTTAGAAGTTGTCGTAAATTTTTTTCTTTTATTTTTCCATTTTTCCACCGAACTAATGAATGACGCATCAAGTGGAACAAAGTGGGCATAATACTGAATGGCGCAAACTAAAGTCAAAATGCATAAGATGAGCTCAAAGGATAGATGATTCAGTAAGTACCCAATAGGCTGTGATGAAGCCTGCCCTAACTTGTGTATTATGATCATTGCACATGTCACTCTTGTTGACACATCAACGAGAATTCAATTTCTGCCTTGAAAATTCGTATAGAGTCATATCTCCATTTCGTCACTTATTGAAAGCATGCCTGTACGAGACTGCGATCCAGACTAAATCCAACAATATGATAGGAACGAATCAATCAAACTCGTGTATCTCCTCATGAGAAGCATAGGGCATTCACAAAGTGCCTCCATCGGACCCTATTTGTAGCCAACTTCTTCACTTCGCTCCATGTTTTCCCTTCCCTAGCAATTTCCTCCAAAACTGTTCTCTTCCATGTATTTTTTGGCCTTCCTCTTGTTCTACTACCCTGGGGGTTCCAATCCAAAGCCATTCTTTCTACTGCTCCATCTCCTTTCCTGATTGTGTGGCCTATCCAATTCCACTTTCGTCTTTTGATTTCTATTGTGATTTTTTTCTGATTTGCTATTTTCTATAGTTCTGAGTTTGTAATTATATCTAGCCATCTAATTTTTAAGATTCTTCGTAAACATCTATTAACAAATGTTTGCAGTTTATTTTGTATAATTTTACTTGTTTTCCATGTCTCACAGCCATATAATAAGACTGATTTCACGTTACTGTTAAAGATTTTAATTTTTGTAGATCTAGATATAGGCCTAATATAAGATTTCCATATTGGGTACAACTGGACAAATGCACCGTTTGCATTTTTATTCGTTTTTTTTTTTTTTTACATTCTCAAAGGCTTCACCATCCTTGTCAATTATACTACTCAAATATTTAAATTCTTGAACAGTATCAATGGTAGGATTATTATTTATTATAACTTTATCTGTCTTTTTACTATTTGATAGGAACAAAAATCAGCTGTAATTGTCTAATATGCCATGAAATCGGGACATTTTGATGCGTGTGCAAATTATTTCGGGACGCGGGATGCAATGGTCAAAATCGGGACTGTCCCGAAAAATACGGGACGGTTGGTAAGTTTAAGTATAGGTTTAAGGTGAACATTAAGCCACTGTAATCTCTGACGTAAGAAATCGGATACTGACACTTCATTACTTCATTATTATAAAATGAAAGGGTCCGATGAACTCTTTTTATAATCACCGCGCACAGAGTTAATGATACATTGATTCAATTACCTTGTATGATCAGCTTGGAATTGAAACAGTTTTCCAGAGATAAAACTATTTACTGATCCTTTCTGCACGGTATCGCAAAGACTATGTTGTCATGGCAGATCAAGCTGTCGTCTGCTGATAATATAGATTCAAGTATCAATTTGAGATAAAATGGATTCCAACGTTATCAGCAGACACGGGAAAACGTGGAATTTAACCTGTGATTATGCCACTCAGCAGGATGTTTTCTGTCGTAATTCCAAAGCACTTACCAGATACGAGCTAGCAATGAGATCACAGCGAAGAATATTTACCTCATGCAGTGTTGACAACTTTAGCGACAAGTCACTAGATCTAGCGGTTTTGAGAGGGTGTCTAACGACAAAAATTACGAAAACCGACCACGACTTTTCTGGAATTTATAGCCTATATAGCAATGACCAGAGAAGCTTTCAATAGAAAAAGCATCTTCTGCGGACCTCTGGAGAAAGAACTAACAAAGATACTAGTGAAGTGCTTTGTATGGAATGTGGCATTGTATGGGGCAGAAACATGGATATTACGACGAAGTGAAGAGAAGCGAATAGAAGCATTTTAAATGTGGATATGGAGAAGAATGTAACGTGTGATGTGGACAGACAGAATAAGAAATGAAGCTGTGTTGGAAAGAGTGGGTGAAGAAAGAATGATGTTGAAACTGATCAGGAAGAGAAAAAGGAATTGGCTGGGTTACTGGCTGAGAAGAAACTGCCTTCTGAAGGATGCACTGGAAGCAATGGTGAACTGGAGAAGAGTTCGGGGTAGAAGAAGATATCAGATGATAGACGACATTAAGATATATGGATCATATGCGGAAACAGAAAGGAAGGCAGAAAATAAGAAAGATTGGAGAAAGCTGGGTTTGCAGTGAAAGACCTGCCCTTGGGCAGAACACTAAATGAATGAATGAATGAATGAATGAATGAATGAATGAATGAATGAATGAATGAATCATTAGCGACAAATTTGGCTATTTTTACGTTTTGTTTTGTTTTTAATAAGATGTAATTGAAAACATTTTTAATTTTAAAATATTTTGTCATTTGCAATAATATTATAGAGAAAATATTTTCCTTCGTACAATTTCAAGATTTAATAAGAACAACCCTGCACGATGTATCATGACAGCATAGTCTAGTATATACAGTCACGAAGCTTGATTTTATGAGGGTACTAGGAACAATAGAGGGTGCAGGTACTATTTTGCATTGTCTGTAATGAGGCGATAGTAGCGATCCTAGTGGTTAGCAACTATCTATGGATGCATATTTACAACGTATTGAGCTTCATGACTGTATATACTAGACTGTGACTGTGCATGACATCCTGAAAGTGTTCTGCGGAAGACTGGAAATACTGATGCCTATTTACTTCCACTTTCGGCATACACGAATCCTTGTCTTCCAAGTCAGCAGTTACAGCAGAAGAGGAGAATATGGATGATTTAAGGTATATCTCTAAAATTTACGATACTTCTTTAGATACTTTTTCTTTTACTTGTAAATTGAATTTAGCGACTTCAGCGACATTTGATATTTTATTTGGCGGCTTTGAGGTGACAATTGTTGGCAACACTGATTTCATGCATGTGCACAAATTAACGATATTCCTGTCGAAGTGCTTGCTTGTTTTCTAATGCCAAGCATTTGACAACTAAGCGAATCTCAATAGTATTGGTTCAATTTGTGCTCCTTTCTTAAACATCGTCTAAACAACGTAGGTTCCCAGACGTCCCATAAATTGCGGGATCGTCCCGTTTTTCGCTAATGTGTCCCGTTGTCTCGAGAAAAATCTTCGGGACAGCTTTGCGTCCCGTATTTTAGAGTTCTAAACTGAGAAAAAACGGAAAAGTTACAATGTCTATTCTATATTACAAATTACAAACATTGCACTTCATCATTGCAGGTGACTGTAGATGGACTGTTATGAAACAATATTATTGTGAGTTATTAATTTCTCAAGGCGAGTGATGGCAACACCAAATGTTTAGATGAAGTATGGGTGGATCTTTTTAAAAGTACTGAAAGAGAACTCTCAAATTTGAAGAGGGTAGTGGAGTTCATTATGTGTGTCCCTGGAACAAATGCGTGCGTCGAAAGATTTTCTCACATAAATGCTCTACGAACTGAGGAGAAAAATAAATTATCTGTAAGAACAGTAAAATAAATGCTTGTTGTAAAACCATTCTTCAGTGAGGATTGTGTTGCTTTTAATGACGCCATTCTTTAAAATAAACAATTTTATTGTTAGGTGAAATTTATTCTTCAGAGAAATATTGCAAGGTCAAGGCGGATTGATTTATAAGAATATTGCCACGTGAGTAGAGTATTTTGTAGCTATTTCTGTAATAACTTAGTAAAAGCAATTTGAAGGCAATTTACATAAAGAAGTTTAAACGTAATGCAAATATGATCCCTAAAAATTTTGTTTACTATTTGTTTACTTACCCTTAGTAAAGTGTTTTTTGTAGTAAACTTTACTACACACTCTGAAAGATTGGCATACTAAACTTGCTCCATGATAACTGATGTGTCGCGTATTTTTTTTATAGGCTATGTCTGGGAACCTTAAGGCAATGTCACCAACTTTTACGTTTCTCCTAAAAAGCAGTGTGCAAGTCCTGTTACGTCACTCACCCATCATTTTGAGAAACAAAGCAGAATAAACATAAACCCCCATCTTCTCCTCAACTCTTAGGCGCATAACAGAAATACAATATGACAATGACTTCAAGAATTGGCAACTCAGCTGTTTATCCCTTCTGGTGAAGGGTGTGAGGGAAGACCGTTATGTTCTGGAGCAAAGTACATACAGAGTAGAGATGGGATAAACTATTCTTTTTAAGAAACAGTTTCGACTGTAACTGTTTCATGAACGAAACTGTTCCAAAATAACAGTTTCAAAGAAACAGTTCCATAAGAATATGTTTACAACATCAATGCCAACTGTTGCAAGTGTTCCAACTGTTTGAACCTCTCATCTGCTTCGGGAACATGTTTCAAAGCCCTTGAATCGTCTTTAAATCAGCTGTTCAGTGCATTATGACAACAAAAGATAGTTTTCGTAGGTTACTGTTAAGGGTACAGTAAATAACTACAATTCAAAATAAATCGATTTTAGTAAAAATAACGCATATAACTCTAGGAGAGTTTAATAACGATGACATTAGCCGATGATATTTTTCGCGGTATATTAATAATTAACACTATGTCAGGGCACCATGAACATATTCTCCACCAATGGACAGTTAATAATTAATATCAGATTTATTAGGGAATTTGATTCATACAATTAAATTGCTCATTGGATATTGTATTTGAACATGCATATTATATCTACTTTCGATTGGAGGTCAATGATAGCGCTACACATGGCCTTTGCAGGCAACAAAGAAGAGGAAAACTGTTTAGCAATTGAACTGTTTATCTGTTGGAACCATGTGGAACGTTGAAGTTATCATGGAGCAGTGTAACACTCTTTGGAACAGTTGGAACAGGTTATATTATCACGAAACTGTTTCGATACGAAACCGCCACTTACGGAGATCATTTACGAAGACATTCTGAGCAAAAAATGTCATATAAACATTTGTCCTAATCTCAATATTTTCAGAGTTACACTAATTTGAAGTTGTTTGTAAAATACCTTTCTTATTTAGTTTTAAGGGTAAAAGAATATTACAAATAGAGAATGAATTATTCAGAAACATCATTTCTTTAAATGGCTAGTATTCTGAAGCTAAAATGTGTTGTTAATTGCTTTGCACAGATTTTATTTTCCAATTTTAAACTAAAAATTAACATTATTCTTATTCTTGTTACAAATCATACGACTTTAGGAACTTGATTATTAATTTACAGTTTAATTATGCATCCTAATGTATAGTCTTGAAGAATTTACAAGAGTGGCGTGATTTGTAACAATTGTTATGATAAATGCGTAAGAAAATGTAATTTTGTAGTTAAAAATCGAAAAAAAAAAAATTCTGTACGATGCAACTATGGAATTCATAACACATTTTTAGCTTCAGAATATTAGCTAATTAAAGAAATGATACTCCTGAATAGTTCAGTCTTTATCTGTAATATTCTTTTACCCTTAAAACTAAAAAATAATGGTATTTTACAAACAACTTCAAATTAGTGTAATTCTGAAAATATTGAGATTAGGACAAATGTATATATGAATTTTTTTTGCTCAGAATGTCTTCGGAAATAAGCTCCGTAAGTGCCGATAATTCCTCGTGAATCACCCTGTATACTACAACAGTTGAAGGGTTCAGAGCCATAGTGGGCCAAGCGCCATTTATTAAAAACGGAGAAAGCAAGGGTTAAAGTTAAGTGAATACCATAGTTTAATGAAGATTGACATATTATTTAGTTTTAATGTGTACTATACTTTATATTAGGCCTACTTGCCATGTGTTTCCATTGAATTATGGTGATAACTTCATTTTAACCCTTGTTTTCTACGGTTTTAGTAAATGGCGCTTGGCCCACTATGGTTCTGAACTCTTCAGTTCTGCCCTCTCAAATCGCCGAAAACCTTGACCGGGTCTCTTCATTTGTTGGGCGAACAGTAATGGGGTTTTACTGTCCATCTTCATACTGTATGTTTACAGTACCCAAGTTTTAGTGGTATACAGGTATAAAAGAAACTGACCAAAAATGTCCTTGCTTGAATTAGAGAAAGATGAAACGGATGGAGGTACAGTAACTCGTAGTTCTAACCCTCGCCGTGGCTATTTGTCGGGCAATCAGTATGTGAAATATTAATTTTCTTCCTACTCCGGATCTGGCAGAGCTGTTCTTTTAATGAATTTGACGGCTGCAGTAATATTTTCACTGACGATCTGCTTTAGTCGCATTATAAGCTTCAACTTCCTTCGCTGAGTTCCTTGAATCGTGAACAATCATCGTGCGATAAGAAAGAGCTGATGAGACGTGGCTGCGGAAATTCAGATCACCAGCCTTCCTAGAATTTCAAGTCGTTTTGTTCTGTGCATTTCACCATGCCTGACAAAAACATGCTGGGACCAAAGAGTTTGCAATAGCCTATATAACTAGAGACACCAATGGCGCTAGTGTAGCGTACAAAATTGAACAGCTGTTTGGCCGCCATTAAAGGGATTTGATGCTTCGTTGAAGTGCGAGTAGTTCATGTTTATTTGAGGAGTACGCATAAATATAAGTACACTAGAAGAGAAATAATAACAAAATGGTGAAATACTGCGCCGCAAATTACTGTTCGAACATAGCTACTATTGTAGGATGCTCAGGAAATCATGCATATATTAATATTTGGAAGAATGTTCCAAATGCAGTTCCTCCTTTGAATGTGTTTACAGAATGTCGGAATATTTCTTGGATAAAGTTTTTTCCAGAAACACATAAATCAGGTTTATAAGGTTGATTTCAAGAACTATGTCAGGGTTAGGTGCCATCACATTACAGTGGATTATAATGGCAGAGTGCATAAGAAAATCCTCAGAAAATATCTGTATAAAACTGTTTTGTTTCACAATAAATGAATTAATAATGTAATTTCCGTGTTGTACAGCATGTACTTCTAGTTTTTGGTTGTATTAAATGCAAAGAAATTAGTGAAAATATAGCTGATGGCCTAGCTAGGCCTATTAACACTACTACTACTAGGTCTATTATTACCACTACTACTAGGCCTACTATTACCACTACTACTAGGTACATTATTATCACTACTACTAGGTCTCACTACTACTAGGCCTACTATACCACCAAAACTTAGCCTACTATTACCACTACTAGTAGGCCTATTATTACCATTACTACTAGGTGTATTATTACCACTACTACTAGGCCTACTAATACCACCAAAACTAGGCCTACTATTACCACTACTACTAGGTGTATTATTACCATTACTACTAGGCCTACTATTACCACTACTACTAGGTGTATTATTACCACTACTACTAGGCCTGCTTTTACTACTACTACTACTACTACTACTACTACTACTACTACTACTAGCCTAGTATTACCACTACTACTATGCCTACTAATACCATCAAAGTAGGCCTACTATTACCATTACTACTAGGCCTATTATCACTAATACTAGGCCTACTATTCCCACTACTCCTAGGCATATACTATTGCCGCTACTATTGCGTTAAAATGTCTGTATTGACCTCTAACTTGGTAGTCATCAACTATATAATGAATAGATTGTTTTATGAACACATTTAGTCTCATTATATTTTAAATCAGTTTCCAGAATTTTTATGATCTCATATTTCACCACTAAATATTTTCTAAGCGCCATATACCTTTCTCTTCCTTTGCATGAAAGGACTGAAATATAGATCATTTTAAATATTACAGTAAATATCCATTATTAAATCCTTAAAACAATACTAGTAATACTGAAAATTAATGTTGACATTGCCATTATTCAATATTTCACATATTTATCCCGAGTGTATTTGGGTGATTTAATTTATTTTTTTATAATATCGCCAAAGATGAATCATATAATACTTTAATAAATATAGCGCCCCTCTGACATTCATGTTTATTTCATCGCGACTCATCCTTGGTAAAAGATGTCTATCACCAGGCTACATCAATGTATTGTGGTACTGTTTTCGAATTTTGCGCCGCAAACACTCCGTTTAATGGCGGATGCTAGCCGATTCAATTTGTGACATTTTTCTTGCCTGCCACTCAAGGGTATGTGTCTCTAGTAAGTATTACAAACTCTTTGGCTGGGACAAAGATTTCAGTCACAGAATAGCGAGTACACGCCACCAGTGTTGCCAACAGTTGTTCATATAATCCCGCTAGATACCCGCGATATTATAACAAATATCTCTAGATTTTAATGTGTAATTATTATTATTATTATTATTATTATTATTATTATTATTATTATTATTATTATTATTATTCATTAACAATGCACTTATTATTCAATAAAATATTAATAATAATAACAATAATAATAATAATAATAATAATAATAATAATAATAATAATAATAATAAAGATAGAGCATCTACCCGCCAAAGTAACGAATATTGCACACATATCATTCCCAATGTGGCACTATAAAGCAATTTTGAACATTTTTATCACAGCCACATTATATTTCAATTCTTATTGAACTGTGAATGTTACCGTTAAAACCCGAAGTCCGACAAAACTAGTTTCAACTAGTAAAAATTAGTTTTAAAATGTAGATAGATAGAACGCGAATTTTCGTAAGATCTAGAATCAATGACAGGTTAGGTTTGGTTTGTTTTGTTTAGGTTTTGTTTTTTTTTTTTTTTTTTTTTTTTAGGCTTTTACCAAATAAAAACCTAAACAAACTAAACTCCCTTTCTATCTATCTATTATTTGCTTAAACTACTTTTTACTAGTTAAAACTGATTTTGATGGATTTCGGGTTTTAACGGTAACATATATATGGCATCATCACTACATTAACACATCCATTATTTCACAAAACACACACTGAACGAATTAAATGTAATTATGAAAGCCGCTTATAATGCTAATATGAATTTCATTTCAGAAACTTTAAAGATTAAAATCCGCTAGTATTCCCGCTAAGCGGGATAATATAATTTTTTCCGCGAGACGGTTATCCAAAAAAAGCTAGATTTAGCGGGAAAACCGCTGATTTGGCAACACTGCACGTCACTCACCTTACAGTCCAAATTTCACGAGAGGATCTCTGCGAGGGGAGTACGGTCCTTGCGGGGTAAGAGGAGAGAGTAACCAGTAACTCAGCGTTCTTGAAGGAGCAGGTGAATGGGAGTGATGTCATTGGCCGGCTGGGACAAGCAAGACTCAGTCAATGGCCGGCCGGTTCCGTGTCGGGGATAGGTTATAAGAGTGGGGGAAAAACTCGCATTCCTTGCTCGGATCTTCTCGTGAAATGCGGACTTGTATGTGGTATAGCGGGGTCCGAAGATGACACACCAGAAATTGCGTTGAAGTTGGTATCGCATGCTGAAGTTTTCCAGGAAAGAGAGTGGAAATGTTCACACGGGTGCTTTATCTTTATGAGTACATCGTAACATCGTAGTCCTGCATGTGTAACTTGATCGTTACTATAGATAAGGATATACTACGCAACATCGGTCTGAACTATGAGCAGGGCAACCATGTTGCAGGAACAATAATCCAGGACATTCTACCAAAAATTAATTTCACTGTTAAGAAAACCTACAACTTGTAAGCTATACAACCCTATATGATGAACAAATAAAATTAAATCGTAGAGAAAGGAAACTCAGTCAACAAAATATTCAAGATAGCTACTGAAAACTAGACTGCGTATCTTCTGCAGGAGGTCTACTGTGGAGATAGTGTGGTTCTGATTTTAACACTTATCTGTGAAGATGGTGTGGATTAGAGATGAACAACGATCGAGAAAGCGAGACTAACAGCGCCCTCAAAGCCGAAAACCCGCATGACAGTGTTGCATTACGTTGCGTGCTTGACGTAAAGACTGCTTGTGAGTGTTCCGAGACTCGAGATTGATCACTCCCGAAGTCAAGCAGCCTTGAATCGCCACAGTTGTTTATACCTGACTGAACTTTTATCTACTTTGGCAACTGTTATACAGGGACATCATTTTATTTTTACTTCAATTTTTATTGTACAGTCACGGAAGAAAAAACTGGCCGATGTGCAGCAAAACTCGTAATGTTACTTATGCCGGTTTTGTTGTGATTATCACAGTTATAGAGCACTGGTCCCCAACTCAGAGCACTGTGTCGTCATCAAGCCTTGCCCGCTCGCCCGCGGAAAGTCGTAGCAGGGCAGGTAAGACGTTCAGCGGCGGGACCACAATATGAATTTACTGCACAGGTTTATGATTGTTAACTATCTTAAGCAATTTGAAAAAAAAACATTGTAGCCTATTTTCAATAAAGTTAGAAGTTAATAAATTTATAATTACTTTTAGAAATGTAATACACATTTCATGTTAATTATTCGGGTAATGCAAGACAATTACTGTAAATGTGTAAACTGCTTCTGTTAAGCAAAATGTTGAACAAAACACATAAAAATCCTAGGAATAATAATGCAGAAATTTAACTGCATTCAATCCGCTCAACACTGGCATTAGCACTGATTTTTCGGGATTTGTTTAATTCTCTTTTTCCTCAGCAATTTCTCAACGATTGGAACTATTGTTTGTATAGTGCATAATGTGACAGCACATTTTAAGTTGTGATCCGATAATTGGCTTCCATGACATGGCTTGTTTATCTTCATCATAGGAAAAAAATTACAGATGGCCTACGTGAATCCGAAAAAGGATGTCTGTACAATCGGGGAAATCTAAGACATGGAAAGTTCATATAAAAGTCAGATAACTTCTTTTGTTTAGATTTTTATCCTTCAATTCACTATCGTAAAGTAAATCAATAAGTTCTAATTACAAATACTAATTGAAAATCAAATTGAAAATTTTCCTAATCTTTAAATCTCGAATCAAATTTCTGGTGCAGATCGTCATGATGTGTGAACATATTCTTCGAAATCCAAAGTCTTAAGAAACTAGTATGCCTATATCGTTGTTAATATTGAAAAATGTGCTGTAACTTATCCTTTTAGTTAAGCTAACGTTCCATAATTAAAGGTGGTTTATATTAAACGCTTTCACTCTGTCATATAACTGTGTAATAATCTTGTTGTTACCATGTAGAAAACAATTTAAAGCATTCAGATAATTCCATTAAGAAGGCAAGTTTACAAATCC